>NC_071402.1:691596-991596 GCF_017976375.1 Cuculus canorus
ATCTTAAGCCATTTTCAGTCTCGCTGTCCTTATCTCAACCCACTCTGTGGTTGCTCTGCCCTTATCTCAACCCATCCCAAGTCAGTCTGTCCTTATCTCAACCCGACTCCGGTGTCTCTCTCCTTATCTCTTCCCATCTTCTCTCTCTCTCTCTCCTTATCTCCTCCCATCTCCTCTCTCTCTCTCTCCTTATCTCCTCCCATCTCCTCTCTCTCTCTCCTTATCTCCTCCCATCCCCTCTCTCTCTCTCCTTATCTCCTCCCATCCCCTCTCTCTCTCTCCTTATATCTCCATCTCCCTCATCCTCTCTCTCTCCTTAATCTCCTCCCATCTCCTCTCTCTCCTCTCCTTATCTCCTCCCATCTCCCTCTCTCTCTCTACTTATTCTCCTCCCATCTCGCTCTCTCTCTCTCCTTATCTCCTCCATCTCCTACTCTCTCTCTACCTTATCTCCTCCCATCTCCTCTCTCTCTCTCCTTATCTCCTCCCATCTCCTCTCTCTCTCCTTATCTCCTCCCATCTCCTCTCTCTCTCTCCTTATCTCCTCCCATCTCCTCTCTCTCTCTCCTATCTCCTCCCATCTCCTCTCTCATCTCCTTATCTCCTCCCATCTCCTCTCTCTCTCCTTATCTCCTCCCATCCCTCTCTCTCTCTCCTTATCTCCTCCCATCTCCTCTCTCTCTCTCCTTATCTCCTCCCATCTCCTTATCTCTCTCCTTATCTCCTCCCATCTCCTCTCTCTCTCCTTATCTCCTCCCATCCCTCTCTCTCTCTCCTTATCTCCTCCCATCTCCTCTCTCTCTCCTTATCTCCTCCCTCTCCTCTCTCTCTCCTTATCTCCTCCCATCTCCTCTCTCTCTCCTTATCTCACTCCATACCTCTCTCTCTCTCCTTATCTCCTCCCATCTCCTCTCTCTCTCTCCTTATCTCCTCCCATCCCCTCTCTCTCTCTCCTTATCTCCTCCCATCCCCTCTCTCTCTCTCCATTACTCCCTCCATATCACCCCTCTCTCTCTCTCTTATCTCCCTCCCATCCCCTCTCTCTCTCCTTATCTCCTCCCATCCCTCCTCTCTCTCTCCTTATCTCCTCCCATCTCCTCTCTCTCTCCTTATCTCCTCCCATCTCCTCTCTCCTTATCTCCTCCCATCTCCTCTCTCTCTCCTTATCTCCTCCCATCCCCTCTCTCTCTCTCCTTATCTCCTCCCATCTCCTCTCTCTCTCCTTATCTCCTCCCATCTCCTCTCTCTCTCCTTATCTCCTCCCATCCCCTCTCTCTCTCTCCTTATCTCCTCCCATCTCCTCTCTCTCTCCTTATCTCCTCCCATCTCCTCTCTCTCTCTCCTTATCTCCTCCCATCTCCTCTCTCTCTCCTTATCTCCTCCCATCTCCTCTCTCTCTCCTTATCTCCTCCCATCCCCTCTCTCTCTCTCCTTATCTCCTCCCATCTCCTCTCTCTCTCCTTATCTCCTCCCATCTCCTCTCTCTCTCCTTATCTCCTCCCGTCCCCTCTCTCTCTCTCCTTATCTCCTCCCATCCCCTCTCTCTCTCTCCTTATCTCCTCCCGTCCCCTCTCTCTCTCTCCTTATCTCCTCCCATCCCCTCTCTCTCTCTCCTTATCTCCTCCCATCCCCTCTCTCTCTCTCCTTATCTCCTCCATCCCCTCTCTCTCTCTCCTTATCTCCACCATCTCCTCTCTCTCTCCTTATCTCCTCCCATCTCCTCTCTCTCTCCTTATCTCCTCCCGTCCCCTCTCTCTCTCTCCTTATCTCCTCCCATCCCCTCTCTCTCTCTCCTTATCTCCTCCCATCCCCTCTCTCTCTCTCCTTATCTCCTCCCATCTCCTCTCTCTCTCCTTCTCCTCCCATCTCCTCTCTCTCTCTCCTTATCTCCTCCCATCTCCTCTCTCTCTCCTTATCTCCTCCCATCCCCTCTCTCTCTCTCCTTATCTCCTCCCATCTCCTCTCTCTCTCCTTATCTCCTCCCATCTCCTCTCTCTCTCCTTATCTCCTCCCATCCCCCTCTCTCTCTCTCCTTATCTCCTCCCATCTCCTCTCTCTCTCCTTATCTCCTCCCATCTCCTCTCTCTCTCCTTATCTCCTCCCCTCTCCTCTCTCTCTCTCCTTATCTCCTCCCATCTCCTCTCTCTCTCCTTATCTCCTCCCATCTCCTCTCTCTCTCTCCTTATCTCCTCCCATCTCCTCTCTCTCTCTCCTTATCTCCTCCCCTCTCCTCTCTCTCTCTCCTTATCTCCTCCCATCTCCTCTCTCCTTATCTCCTCCCCTCTCCTCTCTCTCTCCTTATCTCCTCCCATCTCCTCTCTCTCTCCTTATCTCCTCCCATCTCCTCTCTCTCTCCTTATCTCCTCCCCTCTCCTCTCTCTCTCTCCTTATCTCCTCCCATCTCCTCTCTCTCTCCTTATCTCCTCCCATCTCCTCTCTCTCTCTCCTTATCTCCTCCCATCTCCTCTCTCTCTCTCCTTATCTCCTCCCATCTCCTCTCTCTCTCCTTATCTCCTCCCATCTCCTCTCTCTCTCCTTATCTCCTCCCATCCCCTCTCTCTCTCTCCTTATCTCCTCCCATCTCCTCTCTCTCTCTCCTTATCTCCTCCCATCTCCTCTCTCTCTCCTTATCTCCTCCCATCTCCTCTCTCTCTCCTTATCTCCTCCCATCCCCTCTCTCTCTCTCCTTATCTCCTCCCATCTCCTCTCTCTCTCTCCTTATCTCCTCCCATCTCCTCTCTCTCTCTCCTTATCTCCTCCCATCTCCTCTCTCTCTCCTTATCTCCTCCCATCTCCTCTCTCTCTCTCCTTATCTCCTCCCCTCTCCTCTCTCTCTCTCCTTATCTCCTCCCATCTCCTCTCTCTCTCCTTATCTCCTCCCATCTCCTCTCTCTCTCCTTATCTCCTCCCATCTCCTCTCTCTCTCCTTATCTCCTCCCATCTCCTCTCTCTCTCCTTATCTCCTCCCCTCTCCTCTCTCTCTCTCCTTATCTCCTCCCATCTCCTCTCTCTCTCCTTATCTCCTCCCATCTCCTCTCTCTCTCTCCTTATCTCCTCCCATCTCCTCTCTCTCTCTCCTTATCTCCTCCCATCTCCTCTCTCTCTCCTTATCTCCTCCCATCTCCTCTCTCTCTCCTTATCTCCTCCCATCCCCTCTCTCTCTCTCCTTATCTCCTCCCATCTCCTCTCTCTCTCTCCTTATCTCCTCCCATCTCCTCTCTCTCTCCTTATCTCCTCCCATCTCCTCTCTCTCTCCTTATCTCCTCCCATCCCCTCTCTCTCTCTCCTTATCTCCTCCCATCTCCTCTCTCTCTCCTTATCTCCTCCCATCTCCTCTCTCTCTCCTTATCTCCTCCCATCTCCTCTCTCTCTCCTTATCTCCTCCCATCCCCTCTCTCTCTCTCCTTATCTCCTCCCATCTCCTCTCTCTCTCCTTATCTCCTCCCATCTCCTCTCTCTCTCTCCTTATCTCCTCCCATCTCCTCTCTCTCTCCTTATCTCCTCCCATCTCCTCTCTCTCTCTCCTTATCTCCTCCCATCCCCTCTCTCTCTCTCCTTATCTCCTCCCATCTCCTCTCTCTCTCCTTATCTCCTCCCATCTCCTCTCTCTCTCCTTATCTCCTCCCATCTCCTCTCTCTCTCCTTATCTCCTCCCATCCCCTCTCTCTCTCTCCTTATCTCCTCCCATCTCCTCTCTCTCTCCTTATCTCCTCCCATCTCCTCTCTCTCTCCTTATCTCCTCCCATCCCCTCTCTCTCTCTCCTTATCTCCTCCCATCTCCTCTCTCTCTCCTTATCTCCTCCCATCTCCTCTCTCTCTCTCCTTATCTCCTCCCATCTCCTCTCTCTCTCCTTATCTCCTCCCATCTCCTCTCTCTCTCCTTATCTCCTCCCATCCCCTCTCTCTCTCCTTATCTCCTCCCCTCTCCTCTCTCTCTCTCCTTATCTCCTCCCATCTCCTCTCTCTCTCCTTATCTCCTCCCATCTCCTCTCTCTCTCCTTATCTCCTCCCCTCTCCTCTCTCTCTCTCCTTATCTCCTCCCATCTCCTCTCTCTCTCCTTATCTCCTCCCATCTCCTCTCTCTCTCTCCTTATCTCCTCCCATCTCCTCTCTCTCTCTCCTTATCTCCTCCCCTCTCCTCTCTCTCTCTCCTTATCTCCTCCCATCTCCTCTCTCCTTATCTCCTCCCCTCTCCTCTCTCTCTCCTTATCTCCTCCCATCTCCTCTCTCTCTCCTTATCTCCTCCCATCTCCTCTCTCTCTCCTTATCTCCTCCCCTCTCCTCTCTCTCTCTCCTTATCTCCTCCCATCTCCTCTCTCTCTCCTTATCTCCTCCCATCTCCTCTCTCTCTCTCCTTATCTCCTCCCATCTCCTCTCTCTCTCTCCTTATCTCCTCCCATCTCCTCTCTCTCTCCTTATCTCCTCCCATCTCCTCTCTCTCTCCTTATCTCCTCCCATCCCCTCTCTCTCTCTCCTTATCTCCTCCCATCTCCTCTCTCTCTCTCCTTATCTCCTCCCCTCTCCTCTCTCTCTCTCCTTATCTCCTCCCATCTCCTCTCTCCTTATCTCCTCCCCTCTCCTCTCTCTCTCCTTATCTCCTCCCATCTCCTCTCTCTCTCCTTATCTCCTCCCATCTCCTCTCTCTCTCCTTATCTCCTCCCCTCTCCTCTCTCTCTCTCCTTATCTCCTCCCATCTCCTCTCTCTCTCCTTATCTCCTCCCATCTCCTCTCTCTCTCTCCTTATCTCCTCCCATCTCCTCTCTCTCTCTCCTTATCTCCTCCCATCCCCTCTCTCTCTCCTTATCTCCTCCCATCTCCTCTCTCTCTCCTTATCTCCTCCCATCTCCTCTCTCTCTCCTTATCTCCTCCCATCCCCTCTCTCTCTCTCCTTATCTCCTCCCATCTCCTCTCTCTCTCCTTATCTCCTCCCATCTCCTCTCTCTCTCCTTATCTCCTCCCATCTCCTCTCTCTCTCCTTATCTCCTCCCATCCCCTCTCTCTCTCTCCTTATCTCCTCCCATCTCCTCTCTCTCTCCTTATCTCCTCCCATCTCCTCTCTCTCTCCTTATCTCCTCCCATCTCCTCTCTCTCTCCTTATCTCCTCCCATCCCCTCTCTCTCTCCTTATCTCCTCCCATCTCCTCTCTCTCTCCTTATCTCCTCCCATCTCCTCTCTCTCTCTCCTTATCTCCTCCCATCTCCTCTCTCTCTCCTTATCTCCTCCCATCTCCTCTCTCTCTCCTTATCTCCTCCCATCCCCTCTCTCTCTCCTTATCTCCTCCCATCCCCTCTCTCTCTCCTTATCTCCTCCCATCTCCTCTCTCTCTCCTTATCTCCTCCCATCTCCTCTCTCTCTCTCCTTATCTCCTCCCATCTCCTCTCTCTCTCCTTATCTCCTCCCATCTCCTCTCTCTCTCTCCTTATCTCCTCCCATCTCCTCTCTCTCTCCTTATCTCCTCCCATCTCCTCTCTCTCTCCTTATCTCCTCCCATCCCCTCTCTCTCTCCTTATCTCCTCCCATCTCCTCTCTCTCTCTCCTTATCTCCTCCCCTCTCCTCTCTCTCTCTCCTTATCTCCTCCCATCCCCTCTCTCTCTCTCCTTATCTCCTCCCATCTCCTCTCTCTCTCTCCTTATCTCCTCCCATCCCCTCTCTCTCTCCTTATCTCCTCCCATCTCCTCTCTCTCTCTCCTTATCTCCTCCCATCTCCTCTCTCTCTCCTTATCTCCTCCCATCCCCTCTCTCTCTCTCCTTATCTCCTCCCATCTCCTCTCTCTCTCTCCTTATCTCCTCCCATCTCCTCTCTCTCTCTCCTTATCTCCTCCCATCTCCTCTCTCTCTCCTTATCTCCTCCCATCTCCTCTCTCTCTCTCCTTATCTCCTCCCATCTCCTCTCTCTCTCCTTATCTCCTCCCATCTCCTCTCTCTCTCTCCTTATCTCCTCCCATCCCCTCTCTCTCTCTCCTTATCTCCTCCCATCTCCTCTCTCTCTCTCCTTATCTCCTCCCATCTCCTCTCTCTCTCCTTATCTCCTCCCATCTCCTCTCTCTCTCCTTATCTCCTCCCATCTCCTCTCTCTCTCCTTATCTCCTCCCATCTCCTCTCTCTCTCCTTATCTCCTCCCATCCCCTCTCTCTCTCTCCTTATCTCCTCCCATCTCCTCTCTCTCTCCTTATCTCCTCCCATCTCCTCTCTCTCTCCTTATCTCCTCCCATCTCCTCTCTCTCTCTCCTTATCTCCTCCCATCTCCTCTCTCTCTCCTTATCTCCTCCCATCTCCTCTCTCTCTCTCCTTATCTCCTCCCATCTCCTCTCTCTCTCTCCTTATCTCCTCCCATCTCCTCTCTCTCTCTCCTTATCTCCTCCCCTCTCCTCTCTCTCTCCTTATCTCCTCCCATCCCCTCTCTCTCTCTCCTTATCTCCTCCCATCTCCTCTCTCTCTCTCCTTATCTCCTCCCATCTCCTCTCTCTCTCTCCTTATCTCCTCCCATCTCCTCTCTCTCTCTCCTTATCTCCTCCCATCTCCTCTCTCTCTCCTTATCTCCTCCCATCTCCTCTCTCTCTCTCCTTATCTCCTCCCATCTCCCCTCTCTCTCCTTATCTCCTCCCCTCTCCTCTCTCTCTCCTTATCTCCTCCCATCCCCTCTCTCTCTCTCCTTATCTCCTCCCATCTCCTCTCTCTCTCCTTATCTCCTCCCATCTCCTCTCTCTCTCTCCTTATCTCCTCCCATCTCCTCTCTCTCTCCTTATCTCCTCCCATCTCCTCTCTCTCTCCTTATCTCCTCCCATCTCCTCTCTCTCTCTCCTTATCTCCTCCCATCTCCTCTCTCTCTCCTTATCTCCTCCCATCTCCTCTCTCTCTCTCCTTATCTCCTCCCATCTCCTCTCTCTCTCTCCTTATCTCCTCCCATCTCCTCTCTCTCTCTCCTTATCTCCTCCCATCTCCTCTCTCTCTCTCCTTATCTCCTCCCATCCCCTCTCTCTCTCCTTATCTCCTCCCATCCCCTCTCTCTCTCTCCTTATCTCCTCCCATCTCCTCTCTCTCTCTCCTTATCTCCTCCCATCTCCTCTCTCTCTCTCCTTATCTCCTCCCATCCCCTCTCTCTCTCCTTATCTCCTCCCATCCCCTCTCTCTCTCCTTATCTCCTCCCATCTCCTCTCTCTCTCTCCTTATCTCCTCCCATCTCCTCTCTCTCTCCTTATCTCCTCCCATCTCCTCTCTCTCTCTCCTTATCTCCTCCCATCTCCTCTCTCTCTCCTTATCTCCTCCCATCTCCTCTCTCTCTCCTTATCTCCTCCCATCTCCTCTCTCTCTCCTTATCTCCTCCCATCTCCTCTCTCTCTCTCTCCTTATCTCCTCCCATCTCCTCTCTCTCTCTCCTTATCTCCTCCCATCTCCTCTCTCTCTCCTTATCTCCTCCCATCCCCTCTCTCTCTCCTTATCTCCTCCCATCCCCTCTCTCTCTCCTTATCTCCTCCCATCTCCTCTCTCTCTCCTTATCTCCTCCCATCTCCTCTCTCTCTCCTTATCTCCTCCCATCTCCTCTCTCTCTCTCTCCTTATCTCCTCCCATCTCCTCTCTCTCTCTCCTTATCTCCTCCCATCTCCTCTCTCTCTCTCCTTATCTCCTCCCATCTCCTCTCTCTCTCTCCTTATCTCCTCCCATCTCCTCTCTCTCTCCTTATCTCCTCCCATCTCCTCTCTCTCTCCTTATCTCCTCCCATCTCCTCTCTCTCTCTCCTTATCTCCTCCCATCCCCTCTCTCTCTCTCCTTATCTCCTCCCATCTCCTCTCTCTCTCCTTATCTCCTCCCATCCTCTCTCTCTCTCTCCTTATCTCCTCCCATCTCCTCTCTCTCTCCTTATCTCCTCCCATCTCCTCTCTCTCTCTCCTTATCTCCTCCCATCTCCTCTCTCTCTCTCCTTATCTCCTCCCATCTCCTCTCTCTCTCCTTATCTCCTCCCATCTCCTCTCTCTCTCCTTATCTCCTCCCATCTCCTCTCTCTCTCTCCTTATCTCCTCCCATCTCCTCTCTCTCTCTCCTTATCTCCTCCCATCCCCTCTCTCTCTCCTTATCTCCTCCCATCTCCTCTCTCTCTCCTTATCTCCTCCCATCTCCTCTCTCTCTCTCCTTATCTCCTCCCATCTCCTCTCTCTCTCTCCTTATCTCCTCCCATCCCCTCTCTCTCTCCTTATCTCCTCCCATCTCCTCTCTCTCTCTCTCCTTATCTCCTCCCATCTCCTCTCTCTCTCCTTATCTCCTCCCATCTCCTCTCTCTCTCTCTCCTTATCTCCTCCCATCTCCTCTCTCTCTCCTTATCTCCTCCCATCTCCTCTCTCTCTCTCCTTATCTCCTCCCATCTCCTCTCTCTCTCTCCTTATCTCCTCCCATCCCCTCTCTCTCTCCTTATCTCCTCCCATCTCCTCTCTCTCTCTCTCCTTATCTCCTCCCATCTCCTCTCTCTCTCCTTATCTCCTCCCATCCCCTCTCTCTCTCCTTATCTCCTCCCATCTCCTCTCTCTCTCTCCTTATCTCCTCCCATCTCCTCTCTCTCTCCTTATCTCCTCCCATCTCCTCTCTCTCTCTCTCCTTATCTCCTCCCATCCCCTCTCTCTCTCCTTATCTCCTCCCATCTCCTCTCTCTCTCTCCTTATCTCCTCCCATCTCCTCTCTCTCTCTCCTTATCTCCTCCCATCTCCTCTCTCTCTCTCTCCTTATCTCCTCCCATCTCCTCTCTCTCTCCTTATCTCCTCCCATCTCCTCTCTCTCTCCTTATCTCCTCCCATCTCCTCTCTCTCTCCTTATCTCCTCCCATCTCCTCTCTCTCTCCTTATCTCCTCCCATCTCTTCTCTCTCTCCTTATCTCCTCCCATCTCCTCTCTCTCTCCTTATCTCCTCCCATCTCCTCTCTCTCTCTCCTTATCTCCTCCCCTCTCCTCTCTCTCTCTCCTTATCTCCTCCCATCCCCTCTCTCTCTCTCCTTATCTCCTCCCATCTCCTCTCTCTCTCCTTATCTCCTCCCATCTCCTCTCTCTCTCCTTATCTCCTCCCATCCCCTCTCTCTCTCTCCTTATCTCCTCCCATCTCCTCTCTCTCTCTCCTTATCTCCTCCCATCTCCTCTCTCTCTCTCCTTATCTCCTCCCATCTCCTCTCTCTCTCTCCTTATCTCCTCCCATCTCCTCTCTCTCTCTCCTTATCTCCTCCCATCCCCTCCCCTCTCTCCTTATCTCCTCCCATCTCCTCTCTCTCTCCTTATCTCCTCCCATCTCCTCTCTCTCTCCTTATCTCCTCCCATCTCCTCTCTCTCTCTCCTTATCTCCTCCCATCCCCTCCCCTCTCTCCTTATCTCCTCTCTCTCCTTATCTCCTCCCCCGGCCCTTATCTCTGCCCTTATCTCAGATCTATCAGCTCCCGGAGTGGCGGTTGGTGTTCCTGGTGAAGCACTTCCCCATGGGTCAACGCGTGTTGGTCGACAGCTCCTTCGGACACCCCTCGGCCGGAGAGGCCAAGAAGGAGGAGGCCACGCGCCAGGGGGACCTCCCGCTCGTCAAAGAGGTCCTCTTGGTGGCCCTCGGCAACCGTCAGAGCCGCCCCTTCCTGCTGGTACCGAGGAACCGGGAGGAACCGGGAGATGGTGGAGATGGTGGTGGAGATGGTGGAGGGGGTGGAGGGGGTGGAGATGGTGGAGGTGGTGGAGGTGGTGGAGATGGTGGAGATGGTGAAGGGGGTGGAGATGGTGGAGATGGTGGAGGGGGTGGAGATGGTGGAGGGGATGGAGATGGTGGAGATGGTGGAGGGGATGGAGGGGGTGGAGGTGGTGGAGGGGGTGGAGGTGGTGGAGGGGGTGGAGATGGTGGAGATGGTGGAGGGGATGGAGGTGGTGGAGATGGTGGAGATGGTGAAGGGGGTGGAGATGGTGGAGATGGTGGAGGGGGTGGAGATGGTGGAGGGGATGGAGGTGGTGGAGATGGTGGAGATGGTGGAGGGGATGGAGGTGGTGGAGGGGGTGGAGGTGGTGGAGGGGGTGGAGATGGTGGAGATGGTGGAGGGGATGGAGGTGGTGGAGATGGTGGAGGGGATGGAGATGGTGGAGGTGGTGGAGATGGTGCAGATGGGGGAGGGCATGGGGATGGTGAAGGGGGTGGAGGGGATGGAGATGGTGGAGGGGGTGGAGATGGTGGAGGTGGTGGAGGTGGTGGAGATGATGGAGGGGGTGGAGATGGTGGAGGGGGTGGAGATGGTGGAGGTGGTGGAGGTGGTGGAGATGATGGAGGGGGTGGAGATGGTGGAGAGGGTGGAGGTGGTGGAGATGATGGAGGTGGTGGAGATGGTGGAGGGGGTGGAGATGGTGGAGGTGGTGGAGGTGGTGGAGATGATGGAGGGGGTGGAGATGGTGGAGAGGGTGGAGGGGGTGGAGATGGTGGAGATGGTGGAGGGGATGGAGATGGTGGAGGGGATGGAGATGGTGGAGGGGATGGAGATGGTGGAGGTGGTGGAGATGGTGGAGGGGGTGGAGGGGATGGAGGTGGTGGAGATGGTGGAGATGGTGGAGGGGATGGAGGTGGTGGAGATGGTGCAGATGGTGGAGGGGGTGGAGATGGTGGAGGTGGTGGAGATGGTGGAGGGGGTGGAGAGGGTGGAGATGGTGGAGGGGGTGGAGGTGGGGGAGGGGATGGAGATGGTGGAGGGGATGGAGATGGTGGAAATGTTGGAGGGGATGGAGATGTTGGAGATGGTGGAGATGTTGAGCTATTGGAGAGGACCTGGAGGGGTCGGAGATGTTGGGAGGGATGTGGAGACATTGGAGCTGTTGGAGAGGACCTGGAGGGGTCAGAGATGTTGATGGGGTCCTGGATGGGTCGGAGATGTTGGGAGGGACGTGGAGATGTTGGAGATGGTGGAGCTGTTGGAGAGGACCTGGAGGGGTTGGAGATGCTGATGGGGCTGTGGAGGGGTTGGAGATGTTGGAGATGTTGGAGGGAACTGGAGATGTTGGAGATGTTGGGAGGGAAGTGGAGATGTTGGAAATGTTGGGGGGAACTGGAGGGGGTGGAGCTGTTGGAGAGGACCTGGAGGGATTGGAGGTGTTGGGAGGGACGTGGAGGGGTCAGAGATGTTGGGAGGGACGTGGAGATGTTGGAGATGTTGGGGGGAACTGGAGATGTTGAAGATGTTGGAGATGTTGGAGATGTGGACATGTTGGAGCTGTTGGAGGGAACTGGAGATGGTGGAGATGTTGGGGGGAACAGGAGGGGTCGGAGGTGTTGGTGGGAACTGGAGATGTTGGACATCTTGGACATCTTGGAGATCTTGGAGTGAAGTGGAGATGTTGGAGAAGTTGGAGGGAACTGGAGATGTTGGAGAGGACCTGGAGGGGTTGGAGGTGTTGGGAGGGATGTGGAGATGTTGGAGATGTTGAGGGGAAGTGGAGGGGTTGGAGATGTTGGAGGGAGGTGGAGATGTTGGGGGGAAGTGGAGATGTTGGAGGTGTGGAGATGTTGAAGGGAAGTGGAGATGTTGGAGATGTTGGAGAGGACCTGGAGGGGTCAGAGATGTTGGAAGGAACTGGAGATGTTGGAGATGTTGGGGTGAAGTGGAGCTGTTGGAGGGAAGTGGAGATGTTGGGAGGGAACTGGAGGGGGTGGAGATGTTGGAGATGGTGGAGATGGTGGAAATGTTGGAGGTGTTGGGGGGAACTGGAGATGTTGGATATGTTGAGCTGTTGGAGAGGACCTGGAGGGGTTGGAGATGTTGGGAGGGACGTGGAGATGTTGGAGATGTTGGAGACGTTGGAGGGAACTGGAGATGTTGGAGATGTTGGAGATGTTGAGGGGAAGTGGAGGGGTTGGAGATGTTTGGGATGTTGGAGAGGACCTGGAGGGGTCGGAGATATTGGGAGGGATGTGGAGATGTTGGACGCGTTGGAGATGTGGGAGATGTGGGAGGGAAGTGGAGATGTTGGGGATGTTGGAGATGTTGGAGATGTTAAGGGGAACTGGAGATGGTGGAGGGACCTGGAGGGGATGGAGATGGTGGAGGGGATGGAGATGGTGGAGGGGATGGAGATGGTGGAGATGGTGGAGGGGGTGGAGGTGGTGGAGGGGATGGAGATGGTGGAGATGGTGGAGGGGATGGAGATGGTGGAGGGGGTGGAGATGGTGGAGATGGTGGAGGGAAGTGGAGATGGTGGAGATGGTGGAGGGACCTGGAGGGGTTGGAGATGTTGGGGATGTTGGAGAGGACCTGGAGGGGTTGGAGGTGTTGGGAGGGCCATGGAGGCGTGGGAGGTGTTTGCTGAAGGTGTGGTGGTGGTGGTGGTGCCTCAGGTCCACGTGGATCAGGAGCTGCTCCTCTACGAGGCCTTCAGCCACGACTCCCAACTCGGGCAGAGCAACCTCAAAGTGCGCTTCAAGAAGGTATTCCCCGTCCTCCTCAATCCCCATCCTCGTTAATCCGGATCCTCCTTAATCTGGATCCTCCTTAATCCATATCCTCATTAATCCGGATCCTCCTTAATCCGGATCCTCGTTAATCCCTATCCTCGTTAATCCATATCCTCGTTAATCCCGATCCTCCTTAATCCGGATCCTCCTTAATCCATTATCCTCATTAATCTGGATCCTCGTTAATCTGGATCCTCGTTATTCCTCATTAATCCATATCCTTATTAATCCGGATCCTCGTTAATCTGGATCCTTGTTATTCCCTATCCTGGTTAATCTGGATCCTCGTTAATCTGGATCCCCGTTATTCCAAATCCTCAGTAATCCGTATCCTCATTAATCCGAATCCTCATTATTCTGCATCCTCGTTAATCCGGATCCTCCTTAATCTGGATCCTCGTTAATCCCTATCCTCGTTAATCTGGATCCTCATTAATCCCGATCCTCGTTAATCCATTATCCTCATTAATCTGGATCCTCGTTAATCTGGATCCTTGTTATTCCCTATCCTGGTTAATCTGGATCCTCGTTAATCCGGATCCCCGTTATTCCAAATCCTCATTAATCTGTATCCTCGTTAATCCGGATCCTCGTTAATCCATATCCTCGTTAATCCGGATCCTCATTAATCCGCATCCTCGTTAATCCATATCCTTATTAATCCGGATCCTTGTTATTCCGCATCCTTGTTAATCCGGATCCTTGTTAAACCGGATCCTCGTTAATCTGAATCCTCATTATTCCTCATTAATCCATATCCTTGTTAAACCCTATCCTCGTTAATCTGGATCTTCATTATTCCGTATCCTCGTTAATCCGGATCCTCATTATTCCCTATCCTCGTTAATCCAAATCCTCATTAATCCGGATCCTCATTAATCCGTTATCCTCATTAATCCATATCCTCATTAATCCGGATCCTGAATTATCCGGATCCTCGTTATTCCGAATCCTTATTAATCCAAATCCTCATTAATCTGGATCCTCAATATTCCATATCCTCGTTAATCCAGATCCTCGTTAATCCGGATCCTCATTATTCTCTATCATTGTTAATCTGGATCCTTGTTAATCTCGATCCTCGTTAATCTGGATCCTTGTTATTCCCTATCCTCGTTAATCCATATCCTCCTTAATCCGGATCCTTGTTAATCCGTTATCCTCATTAATCCGGATCCTGAATTATCTGAATCCTCATTAATCCGTGTCCTCATTAATCTGGATCCTCATTATTCTGGATCCTCGTTATTCCAAATCCTTATTAATCCGAATCCTTGTTATTCCCTGTCCTCATTAATCTGGATCCTTCTTAATCCGAATCCTTGTTAATCCGGATCCTCGTTAATCTGTCTCCTCACTAATCCGGTTCTTCATTAATCCGGATCCTTGTTATTCCGAATCCTTGTTAATCTGGATCCTTGTTAATCCAAATCCTCAGTAATCCGTATCCTCATTAATCCGAATCCTCATTATTCTGTATCCTTGTTAATCCGGATCCTCACTAATCCGGATCCTCGTTATTCCGAATCCTTATTAATCTGAATCCTTGTTAATCCGGATCCTCGTTAATCTGTCTCCTCATTAATCCGGATCCTCGTTAATCTGGATCCTCATTATTCCTCATTAATCCATATAATTGTTATTCCCTATCCTCGTTAATCCGGATCCTCATTAATCCGGATCCTTATTAATCCGAATCCTTGTTATTCCCTATCCTCATTAATCCAGATCCCCGTTATTCTGAATCCTCATTAATCCGGATCCTCATTAATCCGGATTCTCATTATTCCGAACCCTTATTAATCCAAATCCTTGTTAATCTGGATCCTCGTTAATCCGGATCCTTGTTAATTTGGATCCTCATTAATCTGGATCCTTGTTATCCAGATCCTTGTTAATCCGTCTCCTCGTTATTCCAAATCCTTATTAATCTGAATCCTTGTTAATCCGTCTCCTCGTTAATCTGGATCCTCTTTATTCCGTCTCCTCGTTAATCCGGATCCTCGTTATTCTGAATCCTTATTAATCTGAATCCTCATGAATCCGGATCCTCATTATTCCGAATCCTTATTAATCCAGATCCTTGTTAATCCAGATCCTCGTTATTCCAAATCCCCATTAATCCGGATCCTCATTAATCCGCATCCTTGTTAATCTGCATCCTCATTAACCTGAATCCTTGTTAATCCGGATCCTTGTTATTCCCTGTCCTCGTTAATCTGGATCCTCGTTAATCCGGATCCTCATTAACCTGGATCCTCATTAATCCGGATCCTCGTTAATCCGGATCCTCATTATTCCTCATTAACCCATATCCTTGTTATTCTGTATCTGTGTTAATCCGGATCCTCATTAATCCGGATCCTCATTAATCCGGATCCTTGTTAATCCATATCCTCGTTAATCCAGATCCTCATTAATCCGGATCCTTGTTAATCCGGATCCTTGTTATTCCCTATCCTCGTTAATCCGTCTCCTCGTTAATCCGGATCCTCGTTATTCTGTATCCCTATTAATCCAAACCCTTGTTATTCCCTATCCTCATTAATCCGGATCCTTGTTATTCCAAATCCTCATTAATCCGGATCCTCGTTATTCCGTATCCTCATTAGTCCGGATCCTTGTTAATCCGGATCCTCGTTAATCCCTATCCTCGTTAATCCGGATCCTCGTTAATCCGAATCCTTATTAATCCGGATTCTCATTAATCTGGATCCTTGTTAATCTGTCTCCTCGTTAATCCAGATCCTCATTAATCTGTATCCTCATTAATCCGCATCCTCGTTAATCCACCTCCTCATTAATCTGGATCGTCATTAATCTGGATCCTCGTTAATCTGGATCCTCATTAATCCGCATCCTCATTAATCTGGATCGTCATTAATCCGGATCCTCGTTAATCTGGATCCTCATTAATCCGGATCCTTGTTAATCCGGATCCTCGTTATGCCTCATTAATCCATATCCTTGTTAAACCCTATCCTCGTTAATCCGGATCCTTGTTATTCCGAATCCTTATTAATCCGGATCCTTGTTAATCGAGATCCTCATTAATCCGGATCCTTGTTATTCTGGATCCTCGTTAATCCGGATCCTCATTAATCCATATCCTTGTTATTCTGGATCCTTAATAATCCGGATCCTCGTTATTCCCTATTCTCGTTAATCTGGATCCTCATTATTCCAAATCCTCATTAATCCGAATCTTCATTATTCTGTATCCTTGTTAATCCGGATCCTCATTAATCCGAATCCTTGTTATTCTGAATTCTTGTTATTCCCTATCCTCGTTAATCTGGATCCTCTTTAATCCGGATCCTCATTAATCCGTATCCTCATTAATCCGGATCCTCATTATTCCTCATTAATCCATATCCTCGTTAATCCGGATCCTCGTTATCCAGATCCTCGTTAATCCGGATCCTCGTTACTCCGTTTCCTTGTTATCCGTCTCCTCTTTATTCCGTCTCCTCGTTAATCCAGATCCTCGTTATTCCGTCTCCTCGTTATTCTGTCTCCTCGTTAATCCGGCTCCTCATTAATCTGTATCCTCGTTAATCTGTATCCTCGTTAATCCGTTATCTCATTAATCCGGATCCTCGTTAATCTGGATCCTCGTTAATCCGTCTCCTCGTTAATCTGGATCCTCGTTAATCCGGATCCTCGTTACTCCGTTTCCTCGTTATTCTGGATCCTCTTTATTCCGTCTCCTTGTTAATCCGGATCCTTGTTAATCTGGATCCTCGTTAATCCGTTATCTCATTAATCCGGATCCTCGTTAATCCGTATCCTCATTAATCTGGATCCTCATTAATCCGTATCCTCATTAATCTGTCTCCTCGTTAATCCATATCCTCGTTAATCCATATCCTCATTAATCTGGATCCTCATTAATCTGGATCCTCATTAATCCGGATCCTCATTAATCCGGATCCTTGTTAATCCGGATCCTTGTTATTCCCTATCCTCGTTAATCTGTCTCCTCGTTAATCCGGATCCTCGTTATTCTGGATCCCTATTAATCCAAACCCTTGTTATTCCCTATACTCATTAATCCGGATCCTCGTTAATCTGGATTCTCGTTACCCAGATCCTCGTTAATCCGGATCATTGTTAATCTGAATCCTTGTTAATCCACATCCTCATTAATCCGGATCCTCATTAATCCGGATCCTCGTTAATCTGGATCTTCCTTATCCAGATCCTCGTTAATCTGGATCCTTGTTATCCAGATCCTTGTTAATCCGGATTCTTGTTAATCTGAATCCTCGTTAATCCGGATCATTGTTAATCTGGATCCTTGTTAATCCAGATCCTCATTAATCCAGATCCTCGTTAATCTGGATCCTCGTTAATCTGGATCCTTGTTAATCCGGATCCTTGTTAATCCGGATCCTCGTTATCCAGATCCTCGTTAATCCGGATCCTCGTTATCCAGATCCTCATTAATCCAGATCCTTGTTAATCCGGCTCCTCGTTAATCTGAATCCTTATTAATCTGGATCCTCCTTATGCAGATCCTCGTTAATCTGTATCCTCATTATCCAGATCCTCGTTAATCCGGATTCTCGTTATCCAGATCCTTGTTAATCTGGATCCTCGTTAATCCGGATCCTCGTTATTCCGTCTCCTCGTTAATCCGAATCCTCGTTAATCCGGATCCTCGTTACTCCGTCTCCTCGTTAATCTGGATCCTCGTTACTCCGTCTCCTCGTTACTCCTCGGTGGTTCATTGGGTGATGCGGTGGTGGTGTTTTTTCTCCGCAGGTTCCGCACTCCATCAATTTCCGGGAGAAAAAGCCCAAAGTGTCGAAGAAGAGGAGCGACGCTTCGGGGGGCGCCGACGAGGGGGGGGGAGGGGGAGGGGGGGGAGGGGCGGCGGCGCCGCGCAGGCGCCTCACGCGATTCCGCTACTTCCACGACATCTACGGATACAGCGGGGTGAGAGGCACCCCAAAATCCTACGGGGAACCCCATAACCCTCCAGGGAACCCCAAAAACCACGGGGAACCCCAAAAACCAAAGGGAACCCCAAAAATCACGGGGAACCCCCAAAACCCTCCAGGGGACCCCAAAATCCACGGAGAACCCCAAAAACCCCGGGAATACCCCCCAAAAACCCCCAAATCCATGGGGAGCCCCAAAACCATGGGGACACCCCCCAAACCATGGGAACCCCAAAAACATAACCCCCCCAAAACCGGGAACCCCAAAAGCCAGGAACCCCCCCAAAAACACTGGGGAACCCCAAAAACCACGGGGAACCCCAAAAACCTACAGGGAACCCCAAAAACCTACGGGGAACCCCAAAAACGGGAACCCCCCCCAAAAAACACAGGGGACCCCCCAAAAACCACGGGGAACCCCAAAAACCCCCAAATCCACGGGGAACCCCAAAAACCCCGGGAACACCCCCCAAAAACCAAAGGGAACCCCAAAAACGGGAACCCCCCCAAAAAACACAGGGGACCCCCCAAAAACCAAAGGGAACCCCAAAAACCCCAAAATCCACGGGGAACCCCAAAACCACGGGAACACCCCCCAAAAACCAAAGGGAACCCCAAAAACCCCAAAATCCACGGGGAACCCCGAAAACCCCAGGAACACCCCCAAAAACCAAAGGGAACCCCAAAAACCCCAAAAGCCACGGGGAACCCCAAAAACCCCGGGAACACCCCCCAACAACCAAAGGGAACCCCAAAACCACGGGGAACCCCCAAAAACCAAAGGGAACCCCAAAAATGGGACCCCCCCCAAAAACACAACCCCCATAAAAACCACGGGGAACCCCAAAAAGCACAGGGAACCCCAAAAACATAACCCCCCCAAAAACCACGGGGAACCCCAAAAACCTACGGGGAACCCCAAAAACCACTGGGGACCCCCCCCAAAAACCCCGGGGACCCCAAAAACCACGAGGAACCCCAAAAACATAACCCCCCCAAAAACCCCGGGGAACCCCAAAAACCACTGGGGACCCCCCCCCAAAACCCACGGGGAACCCCAAAAACCCGGGGACACCCCCCAAACCATGGGAACCCCAAAAACATAAGCCCCCCAAAACCGGGAACCCCAAAAGCCAGGAACCCCCCCAAAAACACTAGGGACCCCCCAAAACCCCAGGGAACCCCAAAAACCACGGGGAACCCCAAAAACCTACGGGGAACCCCAAAAACAGGAACCCCCCCAAAAAACACAGGGGACCCCCCAAAAACCACGGGGAACCCCAAAAACCCCAAAATCCACGGGGAACCCCAAAAACCCCGGGAACACCCCCAAAAACCAAAGGGAACCCCAAAAACGGGAACCCCCCCAAAAAACACAGGGGACCCCCCAAAAACCAAAGGGAACCCCAAAAACCCCAAAATCCACGGGGAACCCCAAAACCACGGGAACACCCCCCAAAAACCAAAGGGAACCCCAAAAACCCCAAAATCCACGGGGAACCCCGAAAACCCCGGGAACACCCCCAAAAACCAAAGGGAACCCCAAAAACCCCCAAATCCACGGGGAACCCCAAAAGCCACGGGGAACCCCAAAAACCCCGGGAACACCCCCCCAACAACCAAAGGGAACCCCAAAACCACGGGGAACCCCCAAAAACCAAAGAGAACCCCAAAAATGGGAACCCCCCCAAAAACACAACCCCCATAAAAACCACGGGGAACCCCAAAAAGCACAGGGAACCCCAAAAACATAACCCCCCCAAAAACCACGGGGAACCCCAAAAACCTACAGGGAACCCCAAAAACCACGGGGAACCCCAAAAAAACACGGAGAACCCCCCCCAAAACCCCGGGGAACCCCAAAACCGGGAACACCCCCAAAAACACAAACCCCCCCAAAACCCCGGGGAACCCCAAAACCATGACCCCCCCCCAAAACCTCCAGGAACCCCAAAAACGGGAACCCCCCAAAAACACAATCCCTCCCCAAAACCATGACCCCCGCCAAAACCACGACCCCCCCAAAAACATGACCCCCCCAAACCCTGGGACCCCCCAAAACCACGACCCGCCCAAAACCACGACCCCCCCCAAAAACACGACTCCCCCCAAACCCCGGGGAACCCCAAAACCATGACCCCCCCCAAAACCACGACCCCCCCAAAAACATGACCACCCCAAACCCTGGGACCCCCCAAAACCACGACCCCTCCAAACCCTGGGACCCCCCCAAAACCACGACCCCCCCAAAAACCCTTTCTGATAAGGAACTCTATGCCCCCCATTTCTGGGCTGATAAGGGGTTCTCTGCCCCCCCCCTTTCTGATAAAGAGCTCTGTGCCCCCCCCTTTCTGATAAGGAACTCTATGCCCCCCCCTTTCTGATAAGCAGCTCTGTCCCCCCCTTTCTGGGCTGATAAGGGGGTCTCTGCCCCCCCTTTCTGATAAGGGTTTCTCTGCCCCCCCCCTTTCTGATAAGGGTTTCTTTGCCCCCTCTCTTTCTGATAAGGGTTTCTCTGCCCCCCCCCCTTTCTGATAAGGGTTTCTTTGCCCCCTCTCTTTCTGATAAGGGTTTCTCTGCCCCCCCCTTTTTGATAAGGGTTTCTCTGCCCCCCCCTTTCTGATAAGGGTTTCTCTGCCCCCTCTCTTTCTGATAAGGGTTTCTTTGTCCCCCCCCTTTCTGATAAGGGGTTCTCTGCCCCCCCCTTTCTGATAAGGGTTTCTCTGCCCCCTCTCTTTCTGATAAGGGTTTCTTTGTCCCCCCCCTTTCTGATAAGGGGTTCTCTGCCCCCCCTTTCTGATAAGGCGTTTTTGCCCCTTCTCTTTCTGATAAGGGTTTCTCTGCCCCCCCCCCCTTTCTGATAAGGGCTTCTCTGCCCCCCCCCCCTTTCTGATAAGGGTTTTTCTGCCCCCCCCCTTTCTGATAAGGCGTTTTTGCCCCTTCTCTTTCTGATTAGGGGGTCTCTCCCCCCCCTTTTCTGATCTGATAAGGGGTCCTCCCCCCCTCCTTGCCCCCCCCCGCAGGTGTTTATCTGCGGCCCCTCCCCCCACTGGCTGCTGGTGACGGCGCGGGGGGCGCTCCGCCTGCACCCCATGACCATCGACGGCCCCGTCGACTCCTTCGCCCCATTCCACAACGTCAACTGCCCCAAAGGGTTCCTCTACTTCAACCGACAGGTTGGGGGGGGGGATTTTGGGGGGGTCACAAGGGGGTTTGGGGGGGTCCAGGGGGTTTTTGGGGTGTCTGGGACCCCATGGAGTGCTTCTACCCCATCCTCAACATTCAGTTCAACCACCAAAGTGGGGGTTTGGGTGCGTCTTGGGGTGATTTTGGGGGTGCTGAGGGGTTTGGGGGGGTCTCAAGTGGGTTCGGGGGGTCACAAGGGGGTTTTGGGGTGTCTGGGACCCCATGGAGTCCTTCTGCCCCTTCCCCAACATCCAGTTCAACCACCAAAGTGGGGGTTTGGGGGGGTCTTGGGGTGATTTTGTGGGTCCTGAGGGGTTTGGGGGGGTCTCAAGGGATTTTGGGGGGGTCTTGGGGTATTTGGGGGGGTCACAAGGGGGTTTGGGGGGTCACAAGGGGGTTTTGGGGTGTCTGGGACCCCATGGAGTCCTTCATCCCCTTCCCCAACATCCAGTTCAACGACGAAAGTGGAGGTTTGGGGGGGTCTTGGGGTGATTTTGGGGGTGCTGAGGGGTTTGGGGGGGTCTCAAGGGGGTTTGGGGGGGTCTCTGGAGGGGATTAGGGGGTGTCCTGGGGGGGTTTTGGGGTGTCTGGGACCCCATGGAGTGCTTCTACCCCTTCCCCAATATTCAGTTCAACCACCAAAGTGGGGGTTTGGGGGGGTCTTGGGGTGATTTTGGGGGTCCTGAGGGGTTTGGGGGGGTCTCAAGGGGATTTTGGGGGGGTCACAAGGGGGTTTGGGGGGGTCTCAAGGGGGTTTGGGGGGTCACAAGGGGGTTTGGGGGGTCACAAGGGGGTTTTGGGGTGTCTGGGACCCCATGGAGTGCTTCTACCCCTTCCCCAACATTCAGTTCAACCACCAAAGTGGGGGTTTGGGGGGGGCTTGGGGTGATTTTGGGGGTCCTGAGGGGTTTGGGGGGGTCTCAAGGGGGTCTGGGGGGGTTTTGGGGTGTCTGGGACCCCATGGAGTGCTTCTACCCCTTCCCCAACATCCAGTTCAACCACTAAAGTGGGGGTTTGGGGGCGTCTTGGGGTGATTTTGGGGGTCCTAAGGGGTTTCGGGGGGTCTCAAAGGGATTTTGGGGGGGTCTCAAGGGGGTTTGGGGGTGTCCTGGGGGGTTTTGGGGTGTCTGGGATCCCATGGAGTCCTTCTACCCCTTCCCCACCATCCAATTCAACCACCAAAGTGGGGGTTTGGGGGGGGCTTGGGGTGATTTTGGGGGTGCTGAGGGGTTTGGGGGGGTCTCAAGGGGATTTTGGGGGGGTCTCAAGGGGGTTTGGGGGGGTCACAAGGGGGTTTTGGGGTGTCTGGGAC
Organism: Cuculus canorus; assembly: GCF_017976375.1. Lineage (NCBI taxonomy): Eukaryota > Metazoa > Chordata > Aves > Cuculiformes > Cuculidae > Cuculus > Cuculus canorus. Next base: position 713,483 of record NC_071402.1, read on the forward strand.
CCCATAGAGTCCTTCTACCCCTTCCCCAATATTCAGTTCAACCAACAAAGTGGAGGTTTGGGGGGGGCTTGGTGTGATTTTGGGGGTGCTGAGGGGTTTGGGGGGATCTCAAGGGATTTTGGGGGGTCACAAGTGGGTTTGGGGGGGTCCTGGGGGAGTTTTGGGGTGTCTTGGACCCCATGGAGTCCTTCTACCCCTTCCCCAACATTCAGTTCAACCACCAAAGTGGGGGTTTGGGGGGGTCTTGGGGTGATTTTGGGGGTGCTGAGGGGTTTGGGGGGTCTCAAGGGGGTTTGGGGGTGTCTCTGGGGGGTTTGGGGGGTCATGGGAGGATTTTGGGGTGTCTGGGACCCCGTGGAGTCCTTCAACCCCTTCCCCAACATACAGTTCAACCACCAAAGTGGGGGTTTGGGGGGGCCTTGGGGTGATTTTGGGGGTGCTGAGGGGTTTGGGGGGGTCTCAAGGGGATTTCAAGGGGGTTTGGGGGGGTCTTGGAGGGTTTGGGGGGGTTTTGGGGGCCTTGGGAGGGTTCTGGGAGGGTTTTGGGGTGTCTTGGACCCCATAGAGTCCTTCTACCCTTTTCCCAACATCCAGTTCAACCACCAAAGTGGGGGTTTGGGGGGGTCTTAGGGTGATTTTGGGGGTGCTGAGGGGTTTGGGGGGGTCACAAAGGGGGTTTTGGGGGGTCTCAAGGGGGTTTGGGGGGTCACAAGGGGGTTTTGGGGTGTCTGGGACCCCATGGAGTCCTTCAACCCCTTCCCCAACATCCAGTTCAACCACCAAAGTGGGGGTTTGGGGGGGTCTTGGGGTGATTTTGGGGGTGCTGAGGGGTTTGGGGGGGGTCTCAAGGGATTTTGGGGGGTCACAAGGGGGTTTGGGGGGCTCACAAGGGGGTTTTAGGGTGTCTGGGACCCCATGGAGTCCTTCTACCCCTTCCCCAACATCCAATTCAACCACCAAAGTGGGGGTTTGGGGGCGTCTTGGGGTGATTTTGGGGTGCTGAGGGGTTTGGGGGGGTCTCAAGGGGGTTCGGGGGGATCTCAAGGGGGTTAGGGGGTGTCCTGGGGGGTTTTGGGGTGTCTTGGACCCCATGGAGTCCTTCAACCCCTTCCCCAACATTCAGTTCAACCACCAAAGTGGGGGTTTGGGGGGGTCTTGGGGTGATTTTGGGGGTGCTGAGGGGTTTGGGGGGGTCTCAGGGGATTTTGGGGGTGTCTCGGGGGCTTAGGGGTGTCCTGGGGAGGTTTTGGGGGATCTGGGACCCCATGGAGTCCTTCTACCCTTTCCCCAACATTCAGTTCAACCACCAAAGTGGGGGTTTGGGGGTGTCTTGGGGTGATTTTGGGGGTGCTGAGGGGTTTGGGGGGGTCTCAGGGGATTTTGGGGGGGTCTCAAGGGGATTAGGGGGTGTCCTGGGGAGGTTTTGGGGGATCTGGGACCCCATGGAGTCCTTCTACCCTTTCCCCAACATTCAGTTCAACCACCAAAGTGGGGGTTTGGGGGGGTCTTGGGGTGATTTTGGGGGTGCTGAGGGGTTTGGGGGGGTCTCAAGGCGGTTCGGGGGGGTCTCAAGGGGGTTAGGGGGTGTCCTGGGGGGTTTTTGGGGTGTCTTGGACCCCATGGAGTCCTTCAACCCCTTCCCCAACATTCAGTTCAACCACCAAAGTGGGGGTTTGGGGGGATCTTGGGGTGATTTTGGGGGTGCTGAGGGGTTTGGGGGGGTCTCAGGGGATTTTGGGGGGGTCTCAAGGGGGTTTGGGGGTGTCTGGGGGGGTTTTGGTGTGTCTGGGACCCCATGGAGTCCTTCAACCCCTTCCCCAACATTCAGTTCAACCACCAAAGTGGGGGTTTGGGGGGGTCTTGGGGTGATTTTGGGGGTGCTGAGGGGTTTGGGGGGGTCTTAAGGGGATTTTGGGGGTGTCTCGTGGGCTTAGGGGTGTCCTGGAGGGGTTTTGGGGTGTCTGGGACCCCATGGAGTCCTTCAACCCTTTCCCCAACATCCAATTCAACCACCAAAGTGGGGGTTTGGGGGGGGCTTGGGGTGATTTTGGGGGTGCTGAGGGGTTTGGGGGGGTCTCAAGGGGGTTTGGGGGTGTCCTGGGTGGGGTTTGGGGTGTCTGGGACCCCATGGAGTCCTTCTGCCCCTTCCCCAACATTCAGTTCAACCACCAAAGTGGGGGTTTGGGGGGGTCTTGGGGTGATTTTGAGGTAATTTAAGGTGATTTAAGTTGGTTTTGGGGTGATTTTGAGGTGATTTAGGGTGATTTGAGTTGGTTTTAGGGGGGATTTTGGAATTTGGGGTGATTTCAGTTGATTTTAGGGCGATTTTGAGGTAATTTTGGGTGATTTGAGTCGATTTTAGGGGGATTTTGAGGTCATTTCAGGTGATTTGAGTCGATTTTAGGTGATTTTGAGGTAATTTTGGGTAATTTGAGTCGATTTTAGGGCAATTTTGAGGTAATTTGGGGTGATTTGAGTTGGTTTTAGGGGGACTTTGAAGTAATTATGGGTATTTGAGTTGATTTTTGAGTGATTTTGTTGTAATTTAGGGTGATTTGAGTTGATTTTAGAGTGTTTCTGAGGTAATTTGGGGCGATTTGAGTTGATTTTGTGGCGATTTTGAGGTATTTTGGTGTGGTTTGAGTTGGTTTTGCGGTGATTTTGGGGTGGTTTGAGGTGATTTAGGGTGATTTGAGTTGGTTTTGTGGCAATTTTGAGGTACTTTGGGGTGATTTGAGTTGGTTTTGGGGTGATTTGGGGTCATTTAGATTGGTTTGAGTTGGGTTTTGGGGTGATTTTGAGGTAATTTGTGGTGGTTTGAGTTGATTTTTGAGGTAATTTGGGGTGGTTTGAGTTGATTTTAGGGTGATTTTGAGGTAATTTGGGGTGATTTGAATTGGTTTTGTGGTGATTTTGAGGTAATTAAGGTGATTTGAGTTGATTTTGGGGTGATTTCAGTTGATTTTGTGGAGATTTTGAGGTAATTTAGGGTGGTTTGAGTTGGTTTTGGGGTGATTTTGGAGTGGTTTGAGGTGATTTAGGGCGATTTGTGTTGATTTTAGGGGGATTTTGATGTAATTTGGGGTGATTTGAATTGGTTTTGGGTTGGTTTTGAGGCAATTAGGGCGCTTTGAGTTGGTTTTGTGGCGATTTTGAGGTACTTTTGGGTGGTTTGAGTTGGTTTTAGGGTGATTTTGAGGTAATTTAGGGTGATTTAAGTTGGTTTTGGGGTGATTTGGGGTCATTTAGGTTGGTTTGAGTTGGGTTTTTGGGTGATTTTGAGGTAATTTAGGGTGATCTGAGTTGATTTTAGGGTGATTTTGAGGTAATTTAGGGTGATTTGAGTTGGTTTTAGGGGGATTTTGGAACTTAGGGTGCTTTGAGTTGGGTTTTGGGTGATTTTGAGGTAATTTAGGGTGATTTGAGTTGATTTTAGGCTGATTTTGGGGTGATTTCAGTTGGTTTTGTGGAGATTTTTAGGTACTTTGGTGCGGTTTGAGTTGGTTTTGTGGTGATTTTGGAGTGGTTTGAGGTAATTTGGGGTGATTTGAGTTGATTTTAGGCTGATTTTGAGGTGATTTAGGGTGGTTTGAGTTGATTTTTGGGTGATTTTGAGGTAATTTGGGGTGATTTGAGTTATTTTAGGCTGATTCTGAGGCAATTTGGGGCGCTTTGAGTTGGTTTTGTGGCGATTTTGAGGTACTTATGGTGATTTGAGTTGGGTTTTGGGGTGATTTTGAGGTAATTTAGGGTGATTTGAGTTGATTTTGTGGTGAATTTGTGGTGATTTGAGTTGGTTTTGTGGAGAATTTGAGGTACTTTAGGGTGATTTGAGTTGGTTTTGGGGTGATTTTGAGGTACTTTAGGGTGATTTGAGTTGATTTTGGGGTGATTTTGGGGTGATTTCTGTTGGTTTTGGGGTGATTTTGAGGTAATTTAGGGTGGTTTGAGTTGATTTTAGGCTGATTCTGAGGTAATTTGGGGCGCTTTGAGTTGGTTTTGTGGCGATTTTGAGATACTTTGGTGCGGTTTGAGTTGGTTTTGGGGTGATTTTGGGGTGGTTTGAGGTGATTTAGGGTGATTTGAGTTGATTTTAGGCTGATTTTGAGGTAATTTGGGGTGATTTGAGTTGATTTTAGGCTGATTCTGAGGCAATTTGGGGCACTTTGAGTTGGTTTTGGGGCAATTTTGAGGTACTTTAGTGTGGTTTGAGTTGATTTTGGGGTGATTTGAATTTATTTTAGGGTGATTTTGAGGTAATTTCTGGTGGTTTGAGTTGTTTTTGGGGTGATTTTGAGGTAATTTAGGAGGGTTTGTGTTGATTTTGGGGTGATTTGGGTCATTCAGGGTGGTTTGAGTTGGTTTTGGGGTGATTTTGAGGTGATTTAGGATGATTTAAGTTGGTTTTGGGGTGATTTGGGGTCATTTAGGTTGGTTTGAGTTGGGTTTTTGGTGATTTTGAGGTAATTTAGGGTGATTTGAGTTGGTTTTAGGGGGATTTTGGAATTTAGGGTGGTTTGAGTTGGGTTTTGGGGGATTTTGGAGTGGTTTGAGGTGATTAAGGGAGATTTAGGGTGATTTGAGTTGATTTTGTGGTGATTTTGAGGTAATTTGGGGTGATTTGAGTTGATTTTAGGCTGATTTTGAGGTACTTTGGTGTGTTTTGAGTTGGTTTTAGGGTGATTTTGAGGTAATTTAGGATGATTCAAGTTGGTTTTGGGGTGATTTGGGGTCATTTAGGTTGGTTTGAGTTGGGTTTTGGGGTGATTTTGAGGTAATTTTGGGTGATTTGAGTTGATTTTAGAATGATTTTGAGGTAATTTGGGGTGATTTGAGTTGATTTTGTGGTGATTTTAAGGTAATTTTGGGTGGTTTGAGTTGGTTTTAGGGGGATTTTGGAATTTAGGGTCGTTTGAGTTGGGTTCTGGGGTGATTTTGAGGTGATTTAGGGTGATTTGAGTTGATTTTAGGCTGATTTTGAGGCAATTTCTGGCGCTCTGAGTTGGTTTTGTGGCGATTTTGAGGCAATTTGGGCACTTTGAGTTGGTTTTGTGGCAATTTTGAGGTACTTTGGTGCGGTTTGAGTTGGTTTTGGGGTGATTTTGGGGTGGTTTGAGGTGATTTGGGTGATTTGAGTTGATTTTGAACTCATTTTGAGGCAATTTCTGGCGCTCTGAGTTGGTTTTGTGGCGATTTTGAGGTACTTTGGTGCGGTCTGAGGTGGTTTTGGGGTGATTTTGGGGTGGTTTGGGGTTGATTTGGGTGCGGGGGGTGTTTGCAGGGGGAGCTGCGTATCAGCGTGCTGCCGGCCTTCCTCTCCTACGATGCGCCGTGGCCCGTCCGCAAAATCCCCCTGCGCTGCACCGCCCACTACGTCGCCTACCACGTCGAGTCCAAGGTGCCGCCTTCATCCCCTCCTCCTCCTCCTCCCACCGCGCTGCCTTCCTCCTCCTCTTCCTCATCTGACCCTCCTTTTACTGCTCTTCTTCCTCCTCCTTTTCTTTCTCCTCCTCTTCTTTTTCTCCTCTTCTTCCTCCTCTCTTCTTCCTCCTCTCTTCTTCCTCCTCTCTACTTCCTCCTCTTCTTCTTCTTTCTTCTCCTCCTTCTCTTTTTCTCCCTCTTTTTCCTGCTCTTATTCTTCTTCCTCTCTTTCTTCCTCCTCTTCTTCTTCTTCCTCCTCCTCTTCTTCCTCTTCTTCCTACTCTTCCTCTTCCTCTTCATCTTTCTCCCCTTTTCTTTCTCCTTCACTTCTTTTTCTCCTCTTCTTTCTTCCTCCTCTCCTCTTCCTCTTCTCTTCTTCCTCCTCTTCTTCTTTCTTCTTCTCCTCTTCTTTTTCCTCCTCCTCCTCCTCCTCTTCTTTCTCCTCCTCTTCTTTTTCTTCCTCTTTTTCCTGCTCTTATTCTTCTTCCTCTCTTTCTTCCTCCTCCTCCTCTTCTTCTTCTTCCTCCTTCTCTTCTTCTTTTTCCTCCTCTTCCTCCTCCTCTTCATCTTTCTCCCCCTTTTCTTTCTCCTTCTCTTCTTTTTCTCCTCTTCTTCCTCCTCTTCTTTCTCCTCCTCTTCTTTCTCCTCCTCTTCTTTTTCTTCCTCTTTTCCTGCTCTTATTCTTCTTCCTCTCTTTCTTCCTCCTCTTCTTCTTCTTCCTCTTCCTCGTCTTCCTACTCTTCCTCCTCCTCTTCATCTTTCTCCCCCTTTTCTTTCTCCTTCTCATCTTTTTCTCCTCTTCTTCCTCCTCTCTTCTTCCTCCTCTTCTTCTTCTTCTTTCTTCTCCTTCTCTTCTTTTTCCTCCTCTTCCTCCTCCTCTTCTTTCTCCTCCTCTTCTTTTTCTTCCTCTTTTTCCTGCTCTTATTCTTCTTCCTCTCTTTCTTCCTCCTCCTCCTCTTCTTCTTCTTCCTCCTTCTCTTCTTCTTTTTCCTCCTCTTCCTCCTCCTCTTCATCTTTCTCCCCCTTTTCTTTCTCCTTCTCTTCTTTTTCTCCTCTTCTTCCTCCTCTCTTCTTCCTCCTCTTCTTCTTCTTTCTTCTCCTCCTCTTCTTTTTGCTCCTCTTCCTTCTCCTCTTCCTTCTCCTCTTCTTTCTCCTCCTCTTTTTCTTCCTTTTTCCTGCTCTTATTCTTCTTCCTCTCTTTCTTCCTCCTCTTCTTCTTCCTCTTCCTTCTCTTCTTCTTCTTCCTACTCTTCCTCCTCCTCTTCATCTTTCTTCCCCTTTTCTTTCCCTTCCTCTTCTTTTTCCTCCTCTTCTTTCTCCTCCTCTTCTTTTTCTTTCTCTTTTTCCTGCTCTTATTCTTCTTCCTCTCTTTCTTCCTCCTCCTCTTCATCTTTCTCCTCCTTTTCTTTCTCCTTCTCTTCTTTCTCCTTTCTTCTCCTCCTCTTCTTTTTCCTCTTCTTCCTTCTCCTCTTCCTCCTCCTCCTCCTCTTCCTCCTCCTCGTCTTTCTCCTCTTCCTCCTCCTCCTGCTCTTCATCTTTCTCCTCTTCCTCCTCCTTTCTTCTTCCTCCTTTCTTCTTCCTTTCTTCTTCCTCCCTCTTTTTCCTCCTCCTCTTCCTCCTCCTCCTCTTCTTCTCTTTCTCTTCTTTTTCCTTTTCTTCATTTTCCTTCTCTTCATTTTCCTTCTCTTTTTCTTTCTCCTCTTCTTCCTCCTCCTTTTTCTTTTTCTCCTCTTCTTCTTCCTCCTCTTTCTCTTCATCTTCCTCATTATCTTCCTCCTCCTCCTCATCTTCCTTCTCCTCTTTTCTACTTCCTCCTTCTCTATTCTTCCTCCTCCCCTTCTTCCTCCTCCTCTTCTTCCTCCTCCTCTTCCTTCTCCTCCTCATCTTCCTCCTCCTCCTCCTCTTCCTCTTCCTCTTCCTCCTACTCATCTTCCTCTTCCTCTTCCCCTTCCTCTTCCTCTTCCCCTTCCCCTCCAGGTCTACGCGGTGGCCACGAGCGTCAGCACCGTTTGCACTCGCATTCCGCGCATGACGGGGGAGGAGAAGGAGTTCGAGACCATCGACCGCGGTCAGCGAACCCCAAAACCCCCTTTGCCCCCCAAAACCCCCCCTTTGCCCCCCAAAACCCCCTTTGCCCCCCAAAACCCCCTTTGCCCCCCCAAACCCCACCTTTTGCCCCCCAAACCCCCCCCTTTGCCCCTCAAACCCCCCCCTTTGCCCCCCAAACTCCCCCTTTCGCCCCCCAAACCCCCCTTTTGCCTCCACAAATCCCCTTTTCCCCCCAAACCCCCCCTTTTGCCCCCCAAATCCCCCCTTTTTCCCCCCCAAATCCCTCCTTTGCCCCCCAAACTCCCCCTTTCACCTCCAACCCCCCTTTTCCCCAAAAAACCCCCCTTTTTCCTCCCCAAAACCCTTTTGAGCCCCCAAACTTCCCTAAGTACCCCCCAAACATCCCCATTTGTCCCCCAAAACCCCCCTTTGCCCCCCAAATCCCCCTTTTGCCCCCAAACCGCCCCTTTTTGCACCCCAAATCCCCCCTTTTGCTCCCAAAATCCCCCTTTTGCCCCCCAAATCCCCCTTTGCCCCCAAAATCTCCCCTTTGCCCCCCAAATCCCACCACTGCCCCCCCAAACCCCCCGTTTTCCACCCCCAAACCCCTCCTTTTGCCCCCAAACCCCCCCTTTTTCCACCCCAAACTCCCCCTTTTGCCCCCCCAAATCCCTCCTTTGCCCCCCAAACCCCCCTTTTTCCCCCCCAAATCCTTTTGCCCCCCAAATCCCACCTTTGCACCCCAAAACCCCCCTTTCACCTCCAAACTCCCCCCTTCGCCCCCCAAAACCCCCTTTCTTCCCCCCCCAAACCCCTTTGAGCCCCCGAACTCCCCCAAGTACCCCCCAAACACCCCCGTTTGCCCCCCAAAACCCCCCTTTTTCCACCCCAAACTCCCCCGTTTGCCCCCCAAAACCCCTTTTTTCCAACCCAAACTCCCCCTTTCGCCCCCCCAAATCCCACCTTTGCCCCCCAAACTCCCCCTTTCACCTCCAAACACCCCCGTTTTCCCCCCCAAAACCCCACTTTCTCCCCCCCAAACCCCCCTTTTGCCCCCCCAAATCCCACCTTTGCACCCCAAAACCTCTTTGAGCCCTTGAACTCCCCCAAGTACCCCCCAAACACCCCCGTTTGCCCCCCAAAACTCCCCTTTCTTCACCCCCAAAACCTCTTTGAGCCCCCGAACTCCCCCAAGTACCCCCCAAACACCACCCTTTGCCCCCCAAAACCCGCCTTTTTCCACCCCAACCCCCCCTTTTGCCCCCAAACCCCCCCTTTTTCCACCCCAAACTCCCCCTTTCGCCCCCCAAATCCCACCTTTGCCCCCCAAAACTCCCCCTTTCCCCTCCAAACACCCCCGTTTTCCCCCCCCAAAACCCCACTTTCTCCCCCCCAAACCCCCTTTTTGCCCCCCCAAATCCCACCTTTGCACCCCAAAACCTCTTTGAGCCCTCGAACTCCCCCAAGTACCCCCCAAACACCCCCGTTTGCCCCCCAAAACCCCCCTTTCTTCCCCCCCAAAACCTCTTTGAGCCCTCGAACTCCCCCAAGTACCCCCCAAACACCCCCATTTGCCCCCCAAAACCCCCCTTTTTCCACCCCAACCCCCCCTTTTGCCCCCAAACCCCCCCTTTTTCCAACCCAAACTCCCCCTTTGCCCCCCAAATCCCACCTTTGCCCCCCAAAACTCCCCCTTTCCCCTCCAAACACCCCCGTTTTCCCCCCCAAAACCCCACTTTCTCCCCCCCAAACCCCCTTTTTGCCCCCCCAAATCCCACCTTTGCACCCCAAAACCTCTTTGAGCCCTCGAACTCCCCCAAGTACCCCCCAAACACCCCCTTTTACCCCCCAAAACCCCCCTTTCTTCCCCCCCAAAACCTCTTTGAGCCCTCGAACTCCCCCAAGTACCCCCCAAACAGCCCCGTTTGCCCCCCAAAACCCCCCTTTTTCCACCCCAAATCCCACCTTTGCCCCCCAAACTCCCCCTTTCACCTCCAAACTCCCCCCTTTGCCCCCCAAAACCCCCCAAATGACGCTGTTGCCCCCCCAGACGAGCGCTATGCGCCCCCCCAGCAGGAGGCCTTCTCCATCCAACTCATCTCCCCCCTCAGCTGGGAGACCATCCCCAACACCAGGTCAGAAACGGGGGGACCCCCCTGCACCCCAAAACCATACAGGCACCCCCAAACCCCACAGGCACCCCCAGAGCCCTCCCAAACCCCACAGGCACCCCCAAACCCCACAGGTACCCCCGAGTCCCTCAAACCCCACAGGCACCCCCAAATCCCACAGGAACCCCCAAACCCCACAGGCACCCCCAGAGCCCCCCCAAACCCCACAGGCACCCCCAAACCACACAGGCACCCCTAAACCCCACAAGCACCCCAAGTTTCCCCCCGTGACCCCCCCAAACCCCACAGGCACCCCCAGACCCCCCCAAATCCCACAGGCACCCCCAGAGCCCCCCCGGAGCCCCCCCAAACCCCACAGGCACCCCTAAACCCCACAGGCACCTCAAGGTCCCCCCCGACCCCCCCAAATCCCACAGGCACCCCCAAAGCCCCAAAAACCCCACAGGTACCCCCAAACCACACAGTCATCTCCAGAGCCCCTACAGGCACCCCAAGAGCCCCCCAAACCCCACAGGCACCCCCAAACCACACAGGCACCCCTAAACCCCACAAGCACCCCAAGTTTCCCCCCGCGACCCCCCCAAATCCCACAGGCACCCCCAGAGCCCCTCAAACCCCACAGGCACCCCCAAACCCCACAGGCACCCCTAAACCCCACAAGCACCCCAAGGTCCCCCCCGACCCCCCCAAATCCCACAGGCACCCCCAGAGCCCCTCAAACCCCACAGGCACCCCCAAACCCCACAAGCACCCCAAGGTCCCCCCCCGACCCCCCCAAATCTCACAGGCACCTCCAGACACCCCCAAATCCCACAGGCACCCCCAGAGCCCCCCCGGAGCCCCCCAAACCCCACAGGCACCCCCAAACCACACAAGCACCTCCAGAGCCCCCCCAAATCCCACAGGCACCCCCAAAACACACAGGCATCTCCAGAGCCCCCCCCAAACCCCACAGGCACCCCCAAAACACATAGGTATCTCCAGAGCCCCCCCAAACCCCACAGGCACCCCCAGAGTCCTCCAAACCCCACAGGCACCCCCAAATCCCACAGGTACCCCCAGAGCCCCCTCAAACCCCACAGGCACCCCCAGAGCCCCCCCGGAGCCCCCCAAACCCCACAGGCACCCCTAAACCCCACAAGCACCCCAAGTTTCCCCCCGCAACCCCCCCAAACCCCACAGGCACCCCCAAACCACACAGTCATCTCCAGAGCCCCTACAGGCACCCCAAGAGCCCCCCCAAACCCCACAAGCCCCCCCAAACCACACAGGCACCCCTAAACCCCACAAGCACCCCAAGTTTCCCCCTGCAACCCCTCCAAACCCCACAGGCACCCCCAGACACCCCCAGACCCCCCCCGGAGCCCCCCAAAACCCCACAGGCACCCCTAAACCCCACAAGCACCCCAAGGTCCCCCCCCCGACCCCCCCCAAATCTCACAGGCACCCCCAGAGCCCCCCAAACCCCACAAGCACCCCCAAACCCCACAGGCATCCCCAGCGCCCCCTCAAGCCCAACAGGCACCCCTAAACCCCACAAGCACCCCAAGGTCGTTCCCCCCCGGCCCCCCCAAACCCCACAGGCACCCCCAGACACCCCCAAATCCCACAGGCACCCCCAGAGCCCCCTCGGAGCCTCCCAAACCCCACAGGCACCCCTAAACCCCACAGGCACCTCAAGGTTCCCCCCCCCGACCCTCCCAAACCCCACAAGCCCCCCCAAACCACACAGGCACCCCTAAACCCCACAAGCACCCCAAGTTTCCCCCTGCAACCCCTCCAAACCCCACAGGCACCCCCAGACACCCCCAGAGCCCCCCCGGAGCCCCCCAAAACCCCACAGGCACCCCTAAACCCCACAAGCACCCCAAGGTCCCCCCCCGACCCCCCCAAATCTCACAGGCACCTCCAGACACCCCCAAATCCCACAGGCACCCCCAGAGCCCCCCCGGAGCCCCCCAAACCCCACAGGCACCCCCAAACCACACAAGCACCTCCAGAGCCCCCCCAAATCCCACAGGCACCCCCAAAACACACAGGCATCTCCAGAGCCCCCCCCAAACCCCACAGGCACCCCCAAAACACATAGGTATCTCCAGAGCCCCCCCAAACCCCACAGGCACCCCCAGAGTCCTCCAAACCCCACAGGCACCCCCAAATCCCACAGGTACCCCCAGAGCCCCCTCAAACCCCACAGGCACCCCCAGAGCCCCCCCGGAGCCCCCCAAACCCCACAGGCACCCCTAAACCCCACAAGCACCCCAAGTTTCCCCCCGCAACCCCCCCAAACCCCACAGGCACCCCCAAACCACACAGTCATCTCCAGAGCCCCTACAGGCACCCCAAGAGCCCCCCCAAACCCCACAAGCCCCCCCAAACCACACAGGCACCCCTAAACCCCACAAGCACCCCAAGTTTCCCCCTGCAACCCCTCCAAACCCCACAGGCACCCCCAGACACCCCCAGAGCCCCCCCGGAGCCCCCCAAAACCCCACAGGCACCCCTAAACCCCACAAGCACCCCAAGGTCCCCCCCCGACCCCCCCAAATCTCACAGGCACCCCCAGAGCCCCCCAAACCCCACAAGCACCCCCAAACCCCACAGGCATCCCCAGCGCCCCCTCAAGCCCAACAGGCACCCCTAAACCCCACAAGCACCCCAAGGTCGTTCCCCCCGGCCCCCCCAAACCCCACAGGCACCCCCAGACACCCCCAAATCCCACAGGCACCCCCAGAGCCCCCCCGGAGCCCCCCAAACACCACAGGCACCCCCAAACACCACAGGCACCCCCAGAGCCCCCCAAACCCCACAGGCACCCCCAAACCCCACAGGTACCCCCAGACCACACAGGCATCTCCAGAGCCCCCCGAAACCCCATAGGCACCCCCAGAGTCCCCCCAAACCCCACAGGCACCCCCAAAACACACAGGCACCCCCAGGGCCCCCCCAAATCCCACAGGCACCCCCAAAACACACAGGCACCCCCAAACCCCACAGGTACCCCCAGAGCCCCCCCAAACCCCACAGGCACCCCCAAACCACACAGGCATCTCCAGAGCCCCCCGAAACCCCATAGGCACCCCCAGAGTCCCCCCCAAACCCCACAGGCACCCCCAAACCACACAGGCATCTGCAGAGCCCCCACAAACCCCACAGGTACCCCCACAGCACCCCTCAAACCCCACAGACACCCCAAGACCCCCCCAGAGCCCCCCCCAAACCCCTCAATTACTGCCCCAAAGCTCCCCCAAAACCCCTTAATCACCCCCCAGAACCCCCCAAATCTGCCCCCCCTGACCCCACTTTTCCCCCTGGGCTTAATTCTGCCCCCCCAAAGCCCCCCAATTTGCCCCCCCGACCCTGTTTTGCCCCCAAGGGGGGTCCTGGGCCCAATCCTGCCCCCCCAATCCACCCAAACCCCTCAATTACTGCCCTAAAGCTCCCCCAAAACCCCTTAATCTCCCCCCAAACCCCTCAATTACTGCCCCAAAGCTCCCCCAAAACCCCTTAATCTCACCCCAAACCCCTCAATTACTGCCCCAAAGCTCCCCCAAAACCCCCCAATCTCCCCCCAAAACCCCCCAAATCTGCCCCCCCAAAACCCCCTTTTGCCCCCCTGGGCCCAATCCTGCCCCCCCCAACCACCCCAAACCCCTCAATTACTGCCCCAAAGCTCCCCCAAAACCCCTTAATCTCCCCCCAGAACCCCCCAAATCTGCCCCCCTCGGACCCCACTTTTCCCCCCGGGCTTAATTCTGCCCCCCCAAAGCCCCCCAATTTGCCCCCCCGACGCTGTTTTGCCCCCAAGGGGGGTCCTGGGCCCAATCCTGCCCCCCCAATCCACCCAAACCCCTCAATTACTGCCCTAAAGCTCCCCCAAAACCCCTTAATCTCCCCCCAAACCCCTCAATTACTGCCCCAAAGCTCCCCCAAAACCCCTTAATCTCCCCCCAAACCCCTCAATTACTGCCCCAAAGCTCCCCCAAAACCCCTTAATCTCCCCCCAAACCCCTCAATTACTGCCCCAAAGCTCCCCCAAAACCCCCCAATCTCCCCCCAAAACCCCCCAAATCTGCCCCCCGTGACCCCAATTTGCCCCCCTGGGCCCAATCCTGCCCCCCCAACCACCCCAAACCCCTCAATTACTGCTCCAAAGCTCCCCCAAACCCCTTAATCACCCCCCAGAACCCCCCAAATCTGCCCCCCCTGACCCCACTTTTCCCCCTGGGCTTAATTCTGCCCCCCCAAAGCCCCCCAATTTGCCCCCCCGACCCTGTTTTGCCCCCAAGGGGGGTCCTGGGCCCAATCCTGCCCCCCAACTCCCCCAAACCCCTCAATTACTGCCCCAAAGCTCCCCCAAAACCCCTTAATCTCCCCCCAAACCCCTCAATTACTGCCCCAAAGCTCCCCCAAAACCCCCCAATCTCCCCCCAAAACCCCCCAAATCTGCCCCCCGTGACCCCAATTTGCCCCCCTGGGCCCAATCCTGCCCCCCCAACCCCCCCAAACCCCTCAATTACTGCCCCAAAGCTCCCCCAAACCCCCCAATCTCCCCCCAGAACCCCCCAAATCTTCCTCCCCCAACCCCACTTACCCCCCATGGCCTTAATTCTGCCCCCCCAAAGCCCCCCAATTTGCCCCCCCCGACCCTGTTTTGCCCCCACGGGGGGTCCTGGGCCCAATCCTGCCCCCCCAAACCCCCCCAAACCCCTCAATTACTGCCCCAAAGCTCCCCCAAAACCCCTTAATCTCCCCCTAAAACCCCCCAAATCTGCCCCCCTGACCCCAATTTGCCCCCCAGGGCCCGATCCTGCCCCCCCAACCCCCCCAAACCCCTCAATTACTGCCCCAAAGCTCCCCCAAACCCCTTAATCTCCCCCCAGAACCCCCCAAATCTGCCCCACCCGACCCCACTTTTCCCCCCGGGCTTAATTCTGCCCCCCCAAAGCCCCCAATTTGCCCCCCCGACGCTGTTTTGCCCCCAAGGGGGGTCCTGGGCCCAATCCTGCCCCCCCAACTCCCCCAACCCCCTCAATTACTGCCCCAAAGCTCCCCCAAAACCCCTTAATCTCCCCCCAAACCCCTCAATTACTGCCCCAAAGCTCCCCCAAACCCCTTAATCTCCCCCCCAAAACCCCCCAAATCTGCCCCCCCGACCCCAATTTGCCCCCCTGGGCCCAATCCTGCCCCCCCAACCCCCCCAAACCCCTCAATTACTGCCCCAAAGCTCCCCCAAACCCCTTAATCTCCCCCCAGAACCCCCCAAATCTGCTCTCCCCGACCCCACTTTTCTCCCCGGGCTTAATTCTGCCCCCCCAAAGCCCCCCAATTTGCCCCCCCGACCCTGTTTTGCCCCCAAGGGGGGTCCTGGGCCCAATCCTGCCCCCCAACTCCCCCAAACCCCTCAATTACTGCCCCAAAGCTCCCCCAAAACCCCCCAATCTCCCCCCAAAACCCCCCAAATCTGCCCCCCTGACCCCATTTGCCCCCCTGGGCCCAATCCTGCCCCCCCCCAATTTACCCCCCAACCCTGTTTTGCCCCTCCTGGGCCCAATCCTGCCCCCCCAACCCACCCAAACCGCTCAATTACTGCCCCAAAGCTCCCCCAAACCCCTTAATCTCCCCCCAAAACCCCCCAAATCTGCCCCCCTGACCCCAATTTGCCCCCCTGGGCCCAATCCTGCCCCCCCCAATTTACCCCCCAACCCTGTTTTGCCCCTCCTGGGCCCAATCCTGCCCCCCCAACCCCCCCAAAACCCCTCAATTACTGCCCCAAAGCTCCCCCAAAACCCCTTAATCACCCCCCAGAACCCCCCAAATCTGCCCCCCCTGACCCCACTTTTCCCCCTGGGCTTAATTCTGCCCCCCCAAAGCCCCCCAATTTGCCCCCCCGACCCTGTTTTGCCCCCAAGGGGGGTCCTGGGCCCAATCCTGCCCCCCCAACTCCCCCAACCCCCTCAATTACTGCCCCAAAGCTCCCCCAAAACCCCTTAATCTCCCCCCAAATCCCTCAATTACTGCCCCAAAGCTCCCCCAAAACCCCCCAATCTCCCCCCAAAACCCCCCAAATCTGCCCCCCGACCCCATTTGCCCCCCTGGGCCCAATCCTGCCCCCCCAATTTACCCCCCAACCCTGTTTTGCCCCTCCTGGGCCCAATCCTGCCCCCCCAACCCACCCAAACCGCTCAATTACTGCCCCAAAGCTCCCCCAAAACCCCTTAATCTCCCCCCAGAACCCCCCAAATCTGCCCCTTCCGACCCCGTTTTGCCCCCGGGGGGGGTATTTGGGGCCTGATCCTGCCCCGTCCCCGCCAGGATCGATCTGGAGGAGTGGGAGCACGTGACGTGTATGAAGACGGTGTCGCTGCGCAGCGAAGAGACGGTGTCGGGGCTGAAGGGTTACGTCGCCCTCGGCACGTGCCTCATGCAGGGCGAGGAGGTCACCTGCCGCGGCAGGGTGGGTCTGGGGGCAACTGGGAGGGACTGGGAGGGACTGGGAGGGCAACTGGAGGGCCGGAGGGGCAACTAGAGGGGGCTTCGGGGGGTCTGGGGGGCAATTTGGGGGGTCTGGGGGGCAATTGAGGGGTTGGAAGGGTAACTAAGGGGGGAGATTGGGGGGTTAGGGGGCAACTGGGGGGACTGGGAGGGACTGGGAGGGCAACTGGAGGGCTGGAGGGGCAACTGGGGGGGAGATGGTGGGGTTTGGGGGGCAATTTGGGGGGTCTGGGGGGCAATTGAGGGGTTGGAAGGGTAACTAAGGGGGGAGATTGGGGGGTTAGGGGGCAACTGGAGGGACTGGGAGGGACTGGGAGGGCAACTGGAGGGGCGGAGGGGCAACTATGGGGGAGATTGGGGGGTCTGGGGGGCAATTTGGGGGGTCTGGGGGGCAATTGAGGGGTTGGAAGGGTAACTAAGGGGGGAGATTGGGGGGTTAGGGGGCAACTGGGGGGACTGGGAGGGACTGGGAGGGCAACTGGAGGGCCGGAGGGGCAACTGGGGGGGAGTTTGGGGGGTCTGGGGGGCAATTTGGGGGGTCTGGAGGGCAATTGAGGGGTTGGAGGGGTAACTAAAGGGGGAGATTGGGGGGTTAGGGGGCAACTGGGGGGACTGGGAGGGACTGGGAGGGACTGGGAGGGCAACTGGAGGGCCGGAGGGGCAACTAGGAGGGAGTTTGGGGGGTCTGGGGGCAATTTGGGGGGACTGGGGGGCGATTGAGGGGTTGGAAGGGTAACTGGGGGGCAGATTGGGGGGTTAGGGGGCAACTGGGAGGGACTGGGAGGGCAACTGGAGGGCAGGAGGGGCAACTAGGGGGGAGTTTGGGGGGTCTGGGGGGCAATTTGGGGGGTCTGGGGGGCGACTGAGGGGTTGGAAGGGTAACTGGGGGGCTGGTGGGGCGACTAAAGGGGGAGATTGGGGGGTTAGGGGGCAACTGGGAGGACTGGGAGGGCAACTGGAGGGCCGGAGGGGCAACTAAGGGGGAGTTTGGGGGGTCTGGGGGGCAATTTGGGGGGACTGGGGGGCGATTGAGGGGTTGGAAGGGTAACTAAGGGGGGAGATTGGGGGTTAGGGGGTAACTGGGGGGACTGGGAGGGACTGGGAGGGCAACTGGAGGGCTGGAGGGGCAACTAAGGGGGAGTTTGGGGGGTCTGGGGGGCAATTTGGGGGGTCTGGGGGGCAATTGAGGGGTTGGAAGGGTAACTAAGGGGGGAGATTGGGGGGTTAGGGGGCAACTGGGGGGACTGGGAGGGACTGGGAGGGCAACTGGAGGGCCGGAGGGGCAACTGGGGGGGAGTTTGGGGGGTCTGGGGGGCAATTTGGGGGGTCTGGGGACAATTTGGGGGGTCTGGGGGGCGATTGAGGGGTTGGAAGGGTAACTAAGGGGGGAGATTTGGGGGTTAGGGGGCAACTGGGGGGACTGGGAGGGACTGGGAGGGCAACTGGAGGGCCGGAGGGGCAACTAAGGGGGAGTTTGGGGGGCAATTTGGGGGGTCTGGGGGGCAATTGAGGGGTCGGAATTGTAACGGGGGGACTGGAGGAGCAACTAAGGGGGGAGATTGGGGGGTTAGGGGGTAACTGGGAGGGACTGGGAGGGCAACTGGAGGGCCGGAGGGGCAACAAGGGGGGAGTTTGGGGGGTCGGGGGGGCAATTTGGGGGGTCTGGGGGCAATTTGGGGGGTCTGGGGGGCAATTGAGGGGTTGGAAGGGTAACTAAGGGGGGAGATTGGGGGGTTAGGGGGTAACTGGGGGGACTGAGAGGGACTGGGAGGGCAACTGGAGGGCCGGAGGGGCAACTAAAGGGGGGTTCGGGGGGTCTGGGGGGCAATTTGGGGGGTCTGGGGGGCGATTGAGGGGTTGGAAGGGTAACTAAGAGGGGAGATTGGGGGGTTAGGGGGTAACTGGGAGGACTGGGAGGGACTGGGAGGGCAACTGGAGGGCTGGAGGGGCAACTGGGGGGGAGATGGTGGGGTTTGGGGGGCAATTTGGGGGGTCTGGGGGGCAATTGAGGGGTTGGAAGGGTAACTAAGGGGGGAGATTGGGGGGTTAGGGGGCAACTGGGGGGACTGGGAGGGACTGGGAGGGCAACTGGAGGGCCGGAGGGGCAACTGGGGGGGAGTTTGGGGGGTCTGGGGGGCAATTTGGGGGGTCTGGAGGGCAATTGAGGGGTTGGAGGGGTAACTAAAGGGGGAGATTGGGGGGTTAGGGGGCAACTGGGGGGACTGGGAGGGACTGGGAGGGACTGGGAGGGCAACTGGAGGGCCGGAGGGGCAACTAGGAGGGAGTTTGGGGGGTCTGGGGGCAATTTGGGGGGACTGGGGGGCGATTGAGGGGTTGGAAGGGTAACTGGGGGGCAGATTGGGGGGTTAGGGGGCAACTGGGAGGGACTGGGAGGGACTGGGAGGGCAACTGGAGGGCAGGAGGGGCAACTAGGGGGGAGTTTGGGGGGTCTGGGGGGCAATTTGGGGGGTCTGGGGGGCAATTGAGGGGTTGGAAGGGTAACTAAAGAGGGAGATTGGGGGATTAGGGGGCAACTGGGTGGACTGGGAGGGACTGGGAGGGCAACTGGAGGGCCGGAGGGGCAACTGGGGGAGAATTTGAGGGGTCTGGGGGGCAATTTGTGAAGTGTTTTGGGGCTCCTTGAAGGGTTTTGGGGTCTCCCCCAGGGATTTTGGGCTCCTTGAATGGATTTTGAGGCTCCCTGAAGGGGTTTTGGGGCTCCTTGAAGGATTTTGGGGCTCCTTGAAGGCATTTTGCGTCTCCCTGAAGCGTTTTGGGGTCTCCTTGAAGGGGTTTTGGGGGCTCCTTTAAGGGATTTTGGGGCTCCCTGGAGGGTTTTGGGGCTCCTTGAAGGGTTTTGGGGTCTCCTTGAAGGGATTTGGGGGCTCTCTGGAGTGTTTTGCGGCTCCTTGAAGGAATTTTGGGGCTCCCTGAAGCGTTTTGGGTCTCCTTGAATGGTTTTGGGGTCTCCCTTAGGGATTTTGGGGCTTCCTGAAGCGTTTTGGGGCTCCTTGAAGGGGTTTTGGGGTCTCCTTGAAGGGATTTTGGGGCTCCCTGAAGCGTTTTGGGTCTCCTTGAAGGGATTTTGGGGTCTCCTTGAAGGGGTTTTGGGGCTCCCTGGTGTGTTTTGGGGCTCCTTGAAGGCATTTTGGGGCTCCCTGAAGCGTTTTGGGGTCTCCTTGAAGGGATTTTGGGGTCTCCTTGAAGGGGTTTTGGGGTTCTTGAAGGGCTTTGGTTTCTCCCTGGAGGTTTTAGTGTCCCCTGGAGGGTTTCGGGGCGCCTTGAAGGGATTTTGAGGTCTCCTTGAAGGGATTTTGGGGTCTCCTTGAGGAGTTTTGGGCCCCCCGCAGGGATTTAGGGACTCCTTGAAGGCATTTTGCGTCTCCCTGAAGTGTTTTGGGGTCTCCTTGAGGGGCTTTGGTTTCTCCGTGGAGGGTTTAGTGTCCCCCGGAGGGTTTTGGGACCCCTTGAAGGGATTTTGGGGCTCCCTGGTGTGTTTTGGGGCTCTTTGAAGGCATTTTGCATCTCCCTGAAGCGTTTTGGGGTCTCCTTGAAGGAATTTTGGGGCTCCCTGAAGCGTTTTGGGGCTCCTTGAAGGGGTTTTGGGGTCTCCTTTAAGGGATTTTGGGGCTCCCTGGTGTGTTTTGGGGCTCCTTGAAGGCATTTTGCGTCTCCCTGAAGCGTTTTGGGTCTCCTTGAAGGGATTTTGGGGTCTCCTTGAAGAGTTTTGGGCCTCCCCCAGGGATTTAGGGGCTCCCTGAAGGGATTTTGGGGCTCCCTGAAGGGTTTTGGGGCTCCCTGAAGGGATTTAGGGGCTCCTTGAAGGCATTTTGCGTCTCCCTGAAGCGTTTCGGGTCTCCTTGAAGGGGTTTTGGGGTCTCCTTAAAGGGGTTTTGGGGTTCTTGAGGGGCTTTGGTTTCTCCCAGGAGGGTTTAGTGTCCCCCGGAGGGTTTTGGGGTACCTTGAAGGGATTTTGGGGTCTCCTTGAAGGGGTTTTGGGACTCCTTGAAGGGGTTTTGGGGTCTCCTTGAAGGGGTTTTGGGGAGACTTTAAGGGATTTTGGGGTCTCCTTGAAGGGGTTTTGGGGTCTCCTTGAGGGGCTTTGGTTTCTCCCAGGAGGGTTTAGTGTCCCACGGAGGGTTTTGGGGCGCCTTGAAGGGATTTTGAGGTCTCCTTGAAGGGTTTTGGGGTCTCCTTTAAGGGATTTTGGGGCTCCCTGGTGTGTTTTGGGGCTCCTTGAAGGCATTTTGCGTCTCCCTGAGGCGTTTTGGGGTCTCCTTGAAGGGGTTTTGGGGCTCCTTGAGGGGCTTTGGTTTCTCCCAGGAGGGTTTAGTGTCCCCCGGAGGGTTTTGGGGCTCCTTGAAGGGGTTTTGGGGTCTCCTTGAAGGGATTTTGGGGCTCCTTGAGGGGCTTTGGTTTCTCCCGGAGGGTTTTGGGGCGCGTTCTGATGTTGGGGTTCGGCAGATCCTGATCATGGACGTGATCGAGGTGGTGCCGGAGCCGGGACAGCCGCTCACCAAGAACAAATTCAAAGTTCTCTACGAGAAGGAACAAAAAGGACCGGTGACGGCGCTTTGTCACTGCCACGGATACCTCGTCTCCGCCATCGGCCAAAAAGTGGGGTTCCCCCCCATCCTGGGGGGCAACACGGGGGGTTTGGGGGGAGATAGAGAGGGTTTGGGGGGGATAGAGGGGGTTTAGGGGGAGATAGAGGGGGTTTGGGGGGAGATAGAGAGGGTTTGGGGGAGAATAGAGGGGGTTTGGGGGAGATATAGGGGGTTTGGGGGGAGATAGAGGGGGTTTGGGGGGGATAGAGGGGGTTTGGGGGGGAATAGAGGGGGTTTGGGTGGAATAGAGGGGGTTTGGGGGGGAATAGAGGGGGTTTGGGGGGGGATAGAGGGGGTTTGGGGGGGAATAGAGGGGGTTTAGGGGGGAGATAGAGAGGGTTTGGGGGGAGATAGAGAGGGTTTGGGGGAGATATAGGGGGTTTGGGGGGAGATAGAGGGGGTTTGGGGGGATAGAGGGGGTTTGGGGGGGAATAGAGGGGGTTTGGGTGGAATAGAGGGGGTTTGAGGGGAGTTAGAGGGGGTTTGGGGGGATAGAGGGGGTTTGGGGGGAGAATAGAGGGGGTTTGGGGGGGAATAGAGGGGGTTTGGGGGGAGATAGAGGGGGTTTGGGGGGGAATAGAGGGGGTTTGGGGGGAATAGAGGGGGTTTGGGGGTACATAGAGGGGGTTTGGGGGGAGATAGAGGGGGTTTGGGGGAGAATAGAGGGGGTTTGGGGGTACATAGAGGGGGTTTGGGGGGATAGAGGGGGTTTGGGGGGAGAATAGAGGGGGTTTGGGGGGGAATAGAGGGGGTTTGGGGGGAGATAGAGGGGGTTTGGGGGGGAATAGAGGGGGTTTGGGGGAGATAGAGGGGGTTTGGGGGTACATAGAGGGGGTTTGGGGGGGAATAGAGGGGGTTTGGGGGAGATAAAGGGGGTTTGGGGGGGAATAGAGGGGGTTTGGGGGGAGATAGAGGGGGTTTGGGGGGAGATAGAGGGGGTTTGGGGGGGATAGAGGGGGTTTGTGGGCGTCCCTGAGTTATTTTGGGGTATCCCTGTGGGTTTTGGGGTATCCTTCAGGATTTGGGGTGTCCCCATCTTTTATGGTGTCCCTCAAGGTTTAGGGTGTCCTCATCTTTCTTTGGGGTGTCCCCATCTTTGGAGGCATCCCTGAAGCTTTTGGGGTATCCCCAAAGGTTTTGGGGTGTCCCTGAAGCTTTTGGGGTGTCCCTCAAGATTTGGGGTGTCCCCATCTTTTGGGGTGTCCCTCAAGGTTTGGGGTGTCCCCATCTTTGGAGGCATCTCTCAAGGTTTTGGGGCGTCCCTCAAGGTTTTGGTGTAACCCTGAAGCTTTTGGGGCGTCCCTCAAGGTTTTGAGGCACCCCTGAAGCTTTTGGGGCGTCCCTCAAGATCTGGGGTGTCCCCATCTTTTGGGGTGTCCCTCAAGGTTTGGGGTGTCCCCACCTTTGGAGGCATCTCTCAAGGTTTTGGGGCGTCCCTCAAGGTTTTGGTGTAACCCTGAAGCTTTTGGGGTGTCCCTCAAGGTTTTGGGGCGTCCCTGAAGCTTTTGGGGCGTCCCTCAAGGTTTGGGGTGTCCCCATCTTTTTGGGGTGTCCCTCAAGTTTTGGGGTGTCCCCATCTTTGGAGGCATCTCTGCAGCTTTTGGTGCATCTCTGAGGGCACTGTGATATCTCCGAAGCGGTTTTTGGGGCGCCCCTGAAGGTATTGCTGTACCCCCGAAGGTTTCGGGGTGTCCCTGGGGGTTTTGGGGTATCCCTGAAGCTTTAGGGGTGTCCCTCAAGATCTGGGGTGTCCCCATCTTTTTGGGGTGTCCCTCAAGGTTTGGGGTGTCCCCATCTTTGGAGGCATCTCTCAAGGTTTTTGGGGCATCCCTGAAGCTTTTGGGGCGTCCCTCAAGGTTTTGAGGCACCCCTGAAGCTTTTGGGGCGTCCCTCAAGGTTTGGGGTGTCCCCATCTTTTTGGGGTGTCCCTCAAGTTTTGGGGTGTCCCCATCTTTGGAGGCATCTCTGCAGCTTTTGGTGCATCTCTGAGGGCACTGTGATATCTCCAAAGGGTTTTTGGGGCGTCCCTGAAGGTATTGCTGTACCCGCGAAGGTTTTGGGGTGTCCCTGGGGGTTTTGGGGTATCCCTGAAGCTTTTGGGGCGTCCCTCAAGATTTGGGGTGTCCCCATCTTTTTGGGGTGTCCCTCAAGGTTTGGGGTGTCCCCATCTTTGGAGGCATCTCTCAAGGTTTTGGGGCATCCCTGAAGCTTTTGGGGCGTCCCTCAAGGTTTTGAGGCACCCCTGAAGCTTTTGGGGTGTCTCTCAAGATTTGGGGTGTCCCCATCTTTTTGGGGTGTCCCTCAAGTTTTGGGGTGTCCCCATCTTTGGAGGCATCTCTGCAGCTTTTGGTGCATCTCTGAGGGCACTGTGGTATCTCCGAAGGGGTTTTTGGGGCACCCCTGAAGGTATTGCTGTACCCCCGAAGGTTTCGGGGTGTCCCTGGGTGGTTTTGGGGCACCCCTGAAGCTTTTGGGGTGTCCCTCAAGGTCTGGGGTGTCCCCATCTTTTTGGGGTGTCCCTCAAGTTTTGGGGTGTCCCCATCTTTGGGGGCATCTCTCAAGGTTTTGAGGCATCCCTGAAGCTTTTGGGGGGTCCCTCAAGGTTTTGAGGCACCCCTGAAGCTTTTGGGGCGTCCCTCAAGGTCTGGGGTGTCCCCATCTTTTTGGGGTGCCCCTCAAGTTTTGGGGTGTCCCCATCTTTGGAGGCATCTCTGCAGCTTTTGCTGCATCTCTGCAGCTTTTGGTGCATCTCTGAGGGCGCTGTGATATCTCCGAAGGGGTTTTTGGGGCACCCCTGAAGGTATCGCTGTACCCGTGAAGGTTTCGGGGTGCCCCTGAGTGGGTGTTTTTTGGGGTGCAGATCTTCCTGTGGAGCCTGAAAGCCAACGACCTGACGGGAATGGCCTTCATCGATACGCAGCTCTACATCCACCAAATGATCAGCGTCAAAAGCTTCATCCTCGCCGCCGACCTCATGAAGAGCATTTCCCTCCTGCGCTACCAGGAGGAGAGCAAGACCCTCTCCCTCGTCAGCCGGGTGAGGGGGCGCCGCGGCCACCAACGGGGACATCGCGGCCACCAACGGGGCCATCGTGGCCACCAACGCGGCCAATATGGGGCCATAACGGGGCCATCAGGGTCACCAATGGGGCCATCATGGTCATCAATGGGGCCATCATGGCCATCAATGGGGCCATCATGGCCAATATGGAGCCGTCGTGGTGACCATGGCCACCAACAGGGCCATCATGGCCACCAATGAGGCCACCGCGGCCACCAGTGGGGCCATCGCGGCCACCAACGGGGCCATCGCGGCCAATATGGGGCCATAACGGGGCCATCAGGGTCACCAATGGGGCCATCGCGGCCACCAATGAGGCCATCGCGGCCAATATGGGGCCATAACGGGGCCATCAGGGTCATCATGGGGCCATCATGGCCAACAATGGGGACATCATGGCCAATATGGAGCCATCGTGGTGACCATGGCCACCAACAGGGCCATCATGGCCACCAATGGGGCCACCGTGGCCACCAGTGGGGCCATCGCGGCCACCAACGGGGCCATCGCGGCCAATATGGGGCCATAACGGGGCCATCAGGGTCACCAATGGGGCCATCATGGCCACCAACGGGGCCATCGTGGCCAATATGGGGCCATAACAGGGCCATCATGGTCATTATGGGGCCATCATGGTCACCAATGGGGACATCATGGCCAATATGGAGCCATCGTGGCGACCATGGCCACCAACAGGGATATCATGGCCACCAATGAGGCCACCGTGGCCACCAACGGGGCCATCGCGGCCAATATGGGGCCATAACGTGGCCATCATGGTCATTATGGGGCCATCATGGTCACCAATGGGGCCATCATGGCCAATATGGAGCCATCGTGGTGACCATGGCCACCAACAGGGCCATCATGGCCACCAATGAGGCCACCGCGGCCACCAACGGGGCCATTGCGGCCAATATGGGGCCATAATGGGGCCATCATGGCCACCAATGGGGCCACGATGGCCAATATGGAGCCACCATGGCGACCATGGCCACCAACAGGGCCATCATGGCCACCAACGGGGCCACTGCGGCGAATATGGGGCCATCACGGGGCCATAACGGGGCCATCATGGTCACCAATGCGGCCATCGCGGCCAATATGGGGCCATAATGGGGCCATCATTGTCACCAATGGGGCCATCGTGGCCACCAATGGGGACATCATGGGCAATATGGAGCCATCGTGGTGACCATGGCCACCAACAGGGCCATCGCAGCCACCAACGGGGCCATCGCGGCCAATATGGGGCCATAACGGGGCCATCAGGGTCATCATGGGGCCATCATGGCCAACAATGGGGACATCATGGCCAATATGGAGCCATCGTGGTGACCATGGCCACCAACAGGGCCATCATGGCCAACATGGAGCCATCATAGGGCCATAACGGGGCCATCATGGCCACCAATGGGGCCACCACGGCCACCATGGAGCCATCATGACCACCAACAAAGCCATCATGGTCATCATGGGGCCATCATAGGGCCATAACGGGGCCATCATGGTCACCAATGAGGCCACCGCGGCCACCAATGGGGCCATTGCGGCCACCATGGGGCCATAACGGGGCCATCAGGGTCATCATGGGGCCATCACAGGGCTCTCATGGCCACCAGTGGGGCCATCATGGCCATTGTGGGGCCATCACAGGGCCATCATGGCCAACATGGCCACCAGTGGGGCCACCGCGGCCACCAACGGGGCCATCGCGGCCAATATGGGGCCATAACGGGGCCATCAGGGTCACCAATGGGGCCATCATGGCCATTGTGGGGCCATCATAGGGCCATAATGGGGCCATCATGGCCACCAATGGGGCCACGATGGCCAATATGGGGCCAGCATGGTGACCATGGCCACCAACAGGGCCATCATGGTCATCATGGGGCCATCACAGGGCTCTCATGGCCATCAACGGGGCCATCATGGCCAACATGGCCACCAATGGGGCCACCGCGGCCACCAACGGGGCCATCATGGCCAACATGGGGCCATAAAGGGGCCATCATGGTCGTCATGGAGCCATCACAGGGTTCTCATGGCCACCACCGAGTCCCTCATGGCCACCAAAGGGCCGTTGTGGCCACCAAAGGGCCTTCGTGGCCACCATGAGTCCCTCGTGGCCACCAAAGGGCCATTGTGGCCACCGCAGGGCCGTTGTGGCCACCATGCGTCCCTCGTGGCCACCAACGGGCCGTTGTGGCCACCACAGGGCTGTCGTGGCCACCATGAGTCCCTCGTGGCCACCAAAGGGCCGTTGTGGCCACCATGAGTCCCTCGTGGCCACCGCAGGGCCGTCGTGGCCACCGCAGGGCCGTTGTGGCCACCGCAGGGGCCGTCGTGGCCACCGCAGGGGCGGTGCAGAGGCGCTGACGTTGCGGTGTCTCCGCAGGACGCGAAACCGCTCGAGGTTTACAGTGTGGACTTCATGGTGGACAGCAACCAACTGGGGTTCCTCGGTACCCACTGGGGGCACTGGGGGGGACTGGGGGGGACTGGGGGGAATGGGGGGGAAATGGGGGGCACTGGGGGGGGATTGGAGGGGACTGGGGGGGATTGGGGGGGCACTGGGAGGGGACTGGGAGGGGACTGGGGAGGACTGGGAGGGAATGGGGGGGACTGGGGGGCAGTGGGGGGGAATTGAGGGGGAACTGGAGGGGACTGGGGGAAATTGAGGGGACTGGGGGGGAATTGGGGGGACTGGGGGGGCACTGGGGGGGACTTGGGGAGGGAATGAGAGGGAATGGGGGGAATGGGGGGGAATTGGGGGGCACTGAGGGGGAATTGGGGGGGAACTGGGGGGGAATTGGGGGGCACTGGGGGGGGACTTGGGGGCGACTGAGAGGGGAACTGAGGGGGAATTAGGGGGGACTGGGGGGGGATGGGGGGCACTGGGGGGGAATTGGGGAGACTGGAAGGGAATGGGGGGGCACTGGGGGGGATTGGGGGGGCACTGGGGGGGGACTGGGAGGGACTGGGGGGGAACTGGGAGGGAATTGGGGGGAACTGGGGGGGAATTAGGGGGGACTGGGGGGGAATTTGGGGGGCACTGGGGGGACTGGGAGGGGAATTGGGGGAATTGGGGGGCACTGGGAGGGAACTGGGGGGGAATTGGGGGGCACTTGGGGGGGACTGGGAGGGACTGGGGGAGGATTGGAGGGGACTGGGGGGGAATTGGGGGGGGTACTGGGGGGAATTGGGGACTGGGGGGGCACTGGGGAGGAATTGTGGGGGACGGGGGTGGAACTGGGGGGGAATTGGGGGCACTGGGGGGAATTGGGGGGGAATGGAGGGGAATTGGGGGGGACTGGGGGGCACTGGGAGGGAATTAGGGGGGGATTGGGGGAGACTGGGAGGGAATGGGGGGGCACTGGGGGGGAATTGGGGGGGACTGGGGAAGGAACTGGGGGGTCTGGGGAGGAATTGGGGGGCACTGGGGAGGACTGGGGGGAATTGGGGGGCACTGGGGGGGACTGGGGGGAACTGGGAGGGACTGGGGGGGAATTGGGGGGGACTGGGGAGGACTGGGGGGGATAGGGGGGAACTGGGGAGGACTGGGGGGGGATTGGGGGGAACTGGGAGGGAATGGGAGGGGAATTTGGGGGAAATGGGGGGGACTGGGGGGGAATTGGGGGGCACTGGGGGGCATTGGGGGGGACTGGGGTGGGATTGGGGGTCACTGGGGGAGGACTGGGAGGGAATTGGGGGGCACTGGGGGGCACTGGGAGGGACTGGAGGGGAATTTGGGGGAACTGGTGGGGAATTGGGGGGAACTGGGAGGGACTGGGAGGGAATTAGGGGGGATTGGGAGGGACTGGGAGGGAATGGGGGGGAATGGGGGGGGGACTGGGGGGGGATTGGAGGGGACTGGGGGGGAATTGGGGGGCACTGGAGGGGAATGGGGGGGAACTGGGGGGGAACTGGGGGGGAATTGGGGGGGAATTGGGGGGCACTGGGGGGGGATTGGAGGGGACTGGGGGGACACGGGGAGGGACTGGGGGGGAATGGGGGAACTGGGGGGGACTGGGGTGGGATTGAGGGGGAACTGGGGGGAATTGGGAGGGACCGGGGGGGAATTGGGGGGGACTGGGAGGGACTGGGGGAGAATTAGGGGGAACTGGGAGGGACTTGGGGGGAATTAGGGGGGACTGGGAGGGACTGGGGGGGAATTAGGGGGGACTGGGGGGGAATTGGGGGGAACTGGGAGGGGATTGGGGGGAACTGGGAGGGACTGGGGGGCACTAAGGGGGAAATGGGGGTCACTGGGGGGGAATTGGGGGGGACTGGGAGGGACTGGGGGGGAACTGGGGGGAATCGGGAGGGACTGGGGGGGGAATTGGGGGGCACTGGGGGGGAATTGGGGGGAACTGGGGGGGAATTGGGGGGGACTGGAGGGGAACTGGGGGGGAACTGGGGGGACTGAGGGGGAATTTGGGGGGGGACTGGGAGGGAATGGGGGGAACTGGGGGGAATGGGAGAGAATGGGGGGGGACTGGGGGGGAATTGGGGGGGACTGGGAGGGACTGAGGGGGAATTAGGGGGGAATGGGGGGGGACTGGGAGGGAATTGGGGGGGATTGGGGGGAACTGGGAGGGACTGGGGGGCACTAAGGGGGAAATGGGGGTCACTGGGGGGGAATTAGGGGGGGACTGGGGGGCACTGGGAGGGGAATTGGGGGGCACTGGGGGGAATTGGGGGGACTGGGAGGGACTGGAGGGGACTGGGGGGCACTGGGGGGGACTGGGAGGGACTGGGGGGGAATTGGGGGGAAATGGGGGGCACTGGGAGGGAATTGGGGGGGACTGGGGGGGACTGGGAGGGGAATTGGGGGGCACTGGGGGGAATTGGGAGGGACTGGAGGGGAACTGAGGGGGGACTGGGAGGGAATTGGAGGGGACTGGGAGGGACTGGGGGGGAACTGGGGGGGACTGGGGGGGAATTGGAGGGCACTGGGAGGGAATGGGGGGGAAATGGGGGGGACTGGGGGGGAATTGGGGGGGCCGGGGGGATTGGGGGGCACTGGGAGGGAATGGGGGGGACTGGGAGGGACTGGGGGGGAATTGAGGGGGACTGGGGGGCACTGGGAGGGAATGGGGGGCACTGGGGGGGGACTGGGGGGGAATTGGGAGGGACTTGGGGGGAACTGGGGGGGACTGGGGGGAAATTGAGGGGACAGGGGGGGAATTGGGGGGCACTGGGAGGGAATGGGGGGGAATGGGAGGGACTGGGGGGGAAATCGGGGGGCACTGGGGGGAATTGGGGGGCACTGGGGAGGCACTGGGGGGGACTGGGGGGCACTGGGGGGACTGGGAGGGACTGGGGGGGAATGGGGGGGAATTGGGGGGGCACTGGGGAGGAATTGTGGGGGACGGGGGTGGAACTGGGGGGGAATTGGGGGCACTGGGGGGGAATTGGGGGGGAATGGAGGGGAATTGGGGGGCACTGGGGGGGAATTGGGGGGGAATGGAGGGGAATTGGGGGGAACTGGGAGGGACTGGGGGGGATTGGGAGGGCACTGGGGGGGACTGGGAGGGACTGGGGGGGATTGGGGGGGACTGGGAGGGGACTGGGGGGGAATGGGGGGAACTGGGGGGAATTGGAGGGGACTGGAGGGGAATTGGGGGGACTGGGAGGGGAATTGGGGGGCACTGGGGGGGGATTGGAGGGGACTGGGGGGAATTGGGGGGGACTGGGGGGCACTGGGGGGGGACTGGGAGGGACTGGGGGGAACTGGGGGGACTGGGAGGGAATTGGGGGGGACTGGGAGGGACTGGGGGGGAATGGGGGGGAATTGGGGGGCACTGAGGGGGAATTGGGGGGGAATTGGGGGGCATTGGGGGGGACTTGGGGGCGACTGAGAGGGGAACTGAGGGGGAATTAGGGGGGACTGGGGGGGGATGGGGGGCACTGGGGAGGAATTGGGGGGACTGGGAGGGAATGGGGGGGCACTGGGGGGGATTGGGGGGGCACTGGGGGGGGACTGGGAGGGACTGGGGGGGAATTGGGGGGGAACTGGGAGGGAATTGGGGGGAACTGGGGGGGAATTAGGGGGGACTGGGGGGGAATTTGGGGGGCACTGGGGGGACTGGGAGGGGAATTGGGGGAATTGGGGGGCACTGGGAGGGAACGGGGGGGGACTTGGGGGGCACTTGGGGGGGACTGGGAGGGACTGGGGGAGGATTGGAGGGGACTGGGGGGGAATTGGGGGGGGTACTGGGGGGAATTGGGGACTGGGGGGGCACTGGGGAGGAATTGTGGGGGACGGGGGTGGAACTGGGGGGGAATTGGGGGCACTGGGGGGGAATTGGGGGGGAATGGAGGGGAATTGGGGGGAACTGGGAGGGGATTGGGGGGGGACTGGGGGGCACTGGGAGGGAATTAGGGGGGGATTGGGGGAGACTGGGAGGGAATGGGGGGGCACTGGGGGGGAATTGGGGGGAATGGAGGGGAATTGGGGGGAACTGGGAGGGACTGGGGGGGATTGGGAGGGCACTGGGGGGGACTGGGAGGGACTGGGGGGGATTGGGGGGGACTGGGAGGGGACTGGGGGGGAATGGGGGGAATTGGAGGGGACTGGAGGGGAATTGGGGGGCACTGGGGGGGATTGGAGGGAACTGGGGGGGAATTGGGGGGGACTGGGGGGCACTGGGGGGGGACTGGGAGGGACTGGAGGGGCACTGGGGGGGACTGGGAGGGAATGGGGGGGAATTGAGGGGCACTGGGGGGGAACTGGGGGGGACTGGGAGGGAATGGGGGAGCACTGGGGGGAATTGGGTGGGACTGGAGGGGAACTGGGGGGGAATTGGGAGGGACTGGGGGGGGACTGGGGGGGAATGGAGGGGAACTGGGGGGAATTGGGGGGCACTGGGGGGGGACTGGGGGGGAATTGGGAGGGACTTGGGGGAACTGGGGGGGACTGGGGGGAAATTGAGGGGACGGGGGGGAATTGGGGGGCACTGGGAGGGAATGGGGGGGAATGGGAGGGACTGGGGGGGAAATCGGGGGGCACTGGGGGGAATTGGGGGGCACTGGGGGGGACTGGGGGGGAATTGGGGGGGCACTGGGGAGGAATTGTGGGGGACGGGGGTGGAACTGGGGGGGAATTGGGGGCACTGGGGGGGACTGGGGGGGAATTGGGGGGCACTGGGGGGGAATGGGAGGGACTGGGGGGGAATTGGGGAGCACTGGGGGGAATTGGGGGGGAATGGAGGGGACTGGGGGGCACTGGGGAGGAATTGGGGGAACTGGGGGAACTGGGAGGAACTGGGGGGGACTGGAGGGGAACTGGGGGGAATTTGGGGGGAGTGGGGGGGAACTGGGAGGGACTGGGGGGGAATTGGGGGGGAATGGGGGGTCACAGGGGGTCACTTGGGGGTCACAGTGAGCAGTTGGGGGTCACAGTGGTCACTTGGGGGTCACAGTGGGGAGTTGGGGGTCACAGTGGTCACTTGGGGGTCACTTGGGGGTCTCAGTGGGTCACTTGGGGGTCGCAGAGGGGAGTTGGGGGTCACAGGGGGTCACTTGGGGGTCGCAGAGGGTCACTTGGGGGTCTCAGTGGGTCACTTGGGGGTCACGGGGTCACTTGGGGGTCACGGGGGGTCACTTGGGGGTCACCGTGGTCCCTCTGTTCCGGCAGTTTCCGACCGTGACCGCAATCTCCTGGTGTACATGTACCTGCCCGAAGGTGAGCAGAGACGGACTGGGCTGAACTGGGACAGACTGGGACAGACTGGGCTGAACTGGGCCATACTGGTGGGGGATTGGGCCAGACTTGTGCCCTCCCAGTGCCCTCCCAGTCCCTTTTGGCCCTCCCAGTGCCCTCCCAGTGCCCTCCCAGTGCCCTCTCAGTTCCCTCCCAGTCCCTTTTGGCCCTCCCAGTGCCCTCCCAGTTGCCTCCCAGTCCCTTTAGGCCCTCCCAGTGCCCTCCCAGTCCCCACCCAGTGCGCTCCCAGTACCCTCCCAGTCCCTATTAGTGCTGTTGATGCCCTCCCAGTGCCCTCCCAGTGCCCTCCCAGTCCCTTTTGGCACTCCCAGTGCCCTCCCAGTGCCTATTAGTACTGTTGATGCCCTCCCAGTACCATCCCAGTGCCCTCCCAGTTCCCTCCCAGTCCCTATTAGTGCTGTTGATGCCCTCCCAGTCCCCTCCCAGTGCCCTCCCAATGCCCTCCCAGTTCCCTCCCAGTGCCCTCCCAGTGCCCTCCCAGTGCCCTCCCAGTTCCTATTAGTGCTGTTGATGCCCTCCCAGTGCCCTCCCAGTCCTCTTTGGCCCTCCCAGTGCCCTCCCAGTTGCCTCCCAGTTCCCTCCCAGTCCTTATTAGTGCTGTTGATGCTCTCCCAGTACCCTCCCAGTGCCCTCCCAGTACCATCCCAGTGCCCTCCCAGTGCCCTCCCAGTCCCTACTGGCGCTGTTAGTGCCCTCCCAGTACCATCCCAGTGCCCTCCCAGTCCCTACTGGCGCTGTTAGTGCCCTCCCAGTACCATCCCAGTGCCCTCCCAGTACCCTCCCAGTCCCTATTAGTGCTGTTGATGCCCTCCCAGTGCCCTCCCAGTCTCTACTGGCGCTGTTAGTGCCCTCCCAGTACCATCCCAGTCCCCTCCCAGTACCCTCCCAGTCCCTATTAGTGCTGTTGATGCCCTCCCAGTGCCCTCCCAGTCTCTACTGGCGCTGTTAGTGCCCTCCCAGTACCATCCCAGTACCATCCCAGTGCCCTCCCAGTGCCCTCCCAGTCCCTACTGGCGCTGTCAGTGCCCTCCCAGTCCCTATTAGTGCTGTTGATGCCCTCCCAGTGCCCTCCCAGTTGCCTCCCAGTCCCTTTTGGCCCTCCCAGTACCCTCCCAGTTCCCTCCCAGTCCCTTTAGGCCCTCCCAGTTCCCTCCCAGTCCCTTTTGGCCCTCCCCATGCCCTCCCAGTCCCCTCCCAGTGCCCTCCCAGTCCCTATTGACCCTCCCAGTACCATCCCAGTGCCCTCCCAGTCCCTATTAGTACTGTTGATGCCCTCCCAGTACTATCCCAGTTCCCTCCCAGTCCCTTTTGGCCCTCCCAGTGCCCTCCCAGTTCCCTCCCAGTCCCTTTTGGCCCTCCCAGTGCCCTCCCAGTGCCCTCCCAGTTCCCTCCCAGTCCTTATTAGTGCTGTTGATGCCCTCCCAGTGCCCTCCCAGTGCCCTCCCAGTGCCCTCCCAGTCCCTATTAGTACTGTTGATGCCCTCCCAGTGCCCTCCCAGTTTCCTCCCAGTCCCTTTTGGCCCTCCCAGTTCCCTCCCAGTACCCTCCCAGTCCCTATTAGTGCTGTTGATGCCCTCCCAGTGCCCTCCCAGTTCCCTCCCAGTGCCCTCCCAGTCCCTATTAGTGCTGTTGATGCCCTCCCAGTTCCCTCCCAGTGCCCTCCCAGTTCCCTCCCAGTCCCTTTTGGCCCTCCCAGTTCCCTCCCAGTGCCCTCCCAGTTCCCTCCCAGTCCCTTAAGGCCCTCCCAGTCCCCTCCCAGTGCCCTCCCAGTTGCCTCCCAGTCCCTATTAGTGCTGTTGATGCCCTCCCAGTGCCCTCCCAGTTCCCTCCCAGTCCCTTTTGGCCCTCCCAGTGCCCTCCCAGTTCCCTCCCAGTCCCTTTTGGCCCTCCCAGTACCCTCCCAGTACCCTCCCAGTTCCCTCTCAGTCCCTATTAGTGCTGTTGATGCCCTCCCAGTGCCCTCCCAGTTCCCTCCCAGTCCCTTTTGGCCCTCCCAGTACCCTCCCAGTACCCTCCCAGTTCCCTCCCAGTCCCTATTAGTGCTGTTGATGCCCTCCCAGTCCCCTCCCAGTGCCCTCCCAGTCCCTATTGACCCTCCCAGTACCATCCCAGTACCCTCCCAGTCCCTATTAGTGCTGTTGATGCCCTCCCAGTGCCCTCCCAGTTGCCTCCCAGTCCATTTTGGCCCTCCCAGTACCCTCCCAGTTCCCTCCCAGTCCCTTTTGGCCCTTCCAGTCCCCTCCCAGTGCCCTCCCAGTTCCCTCCCAGTACCCTCCCAGTGCCCTCCCAGTCCCTTTCGGCCCTCCCAGTTCCCTCCCAGTCCCCTCCCGGTGCCCTCCCAGTGCCCTCCCAGTTGCCTCCCAGTCCCTTTTGGCCCTCCCAGTTCCCTCCCAGTTCCCTCCCAGTACCCTCCCAGTCCCTATTAGTGCTGTTGATGCCCTCCCAGTGCCCTCCCAGTTCCCTCCCAGTCCCTTTTGGCCCTCTCAGTACCCTCCCAGTCCCCTCCCAGTGCCCTCCCAGTCCCCTCCCAGTCCCTTTTGGCCCTTCCAGTCCCCTCCCAGCCCCCTCCCAGTCCCTTTCGGCCCTCCCAGTCCCCTCCCAGTTCCCTCCCAGTCCCCTCCCAGCCCCCTCCCAGTCCCTTTCGGCCCTCCCAGTCCCCTCCCAGTCCCCTCCCAGTACCATCCCAGTGCCCTCCCAGTCCCTTTTGGCCCTCCCAGTGCCCTCCCAGTGCCCTCCCAGTCCCTTTCGGCCCTCCCAGTCCCCTCCCAGTGCCCTCCCAGCGCCCTCCCAGTCCCTTTCGGCCCCCCCAGTACCCTCCCAGTGCCCTCCCAGTGCCCTCCCAGTCCCCTCCCAGTCCCTTTTGGCCCTCCCAGTTCCCTCCCAGTCCCTTTCGGCCCTCCCAGTCCCCTCCCAGTGCCCTCCCAGTTGCCTCCCAGTGGGGTACTGGTGCGTTACTGGTGGCGTTGCTCAGCCAAGGAGAGTTTTGGGGGGCTGCGGCTGCTCCGTCGCGCCGATTTCCACGTGGGCGCTCACGTCAACACCTTCTGGCGGACGCCGTGCCGGGGGGTCACGGAGGGCCCCAACCGCCGCGCCAGCGCCTGGGACGGCAAACACATCACCTGGTTCGGTACGAGGGGGTTCGGGGGGCACTGAGGGGGGTTTGGGGGGGCACTGAGGGGTTTTGGGGTGTCTATGGGGGTTTTGGGGGGGTCAGTGAGGGGTTTTGGGGGGCTATGGCGGTGTTTGGGGGGGCGCTGAGGGGTTTTGGGGGGTCATTGAGGGGGTTTGGGGGGTCAGTGAGGGGTTTTGGGGGGCTATGGGGGACTTGGGGGGGCGCTGAGGGGTTTTGGGGGGTCTATGGGGGTGTTTGGGGGGGACTATGGGGGTGTTTGGGGAGGACTATGGGGGGTTTGGGGGGTCACTGAGGGTTTTGGGGGGGGTTTAGGGGGTCACTGAGGGGTTTGGGGGGGCTATGGGGGTGTTTGGGGGGGGCACTGAGGGGTTTTGGGGGGGCTATGGGGGGTTTGGGGGGGACTATGGGGGGTTTGGGGGGGCGCTGAGGGGTTTTGGGGGGTCATTGAGGGGGTTTGGGGGGTCAGTGAGAGGTTTTGGGGGGGCTATGGGGGGTTTGGGGGGGACTATGGGGGGTTTGGGGGGGCACTGAGGGGTTTTGGGGGGGCTATGGGGGGTTTGGGGGGACTATGGGGGGTTTTGGGGGGCACTGAGGGGTTTTGGGGGGGCTATGGGGGTGTTTGGGGGGACTATGGGGGGTTTGGGGGGGGCGCTGAGGGGTTTTGGGGGGTCTATGGGGGGTTTGGGGGATCACTGAGGGGTTTTGGGGGGCTATGGGGGGGCTATGGGGGTGTTTGGGGGGTCACTGAGTGGTTTTGGGGGGTCATTGAGGGGTTTGGGGGGGCACTGAGGGGTTTTTGAGGGTGTTTAGGGGGTCACTGAGGGGTTTGGGGGGTCTATGGGGGTGTTTGGGGGGGCTATGGGGACTTTGGGGGGGCACTTAGGGGTTTTGGGGGGTCATTGAGGGGTTTTGGGGTGTCTGTGGGGGTTTTGGGGGGCACTGAGGGGTTTTGGGGGGACACTGAGGGGTTTTGGGGGGTCTATGGGGGGTTTTGGGGGGTTTGGAGGGTCAATGAGGGGTTTTAGAGGGGCTATGGGGGTGTTTGGGGGGGACTATGGGAGGTTTGGGGGGTCTGGGGGGGGTTTGGGGGGTCTATGGGGGGTTTTGGGGGGCACTGAGGGGTTTTGGGGGGTCTATGGGGGGCTTGGGGGGGCACTGAGGGGTTTTGGGGGGCTATGGGGGGTTTTGGGGGGTCACTGAGGGGTCTGGGGGGGGTTGGGGGGTCTATGGGGGGTTTAAGGGGGTCACTGAGGGGTTTGGGGGGTCTATGGGGGTGTTTTGGGGGGCTATGGGGGGTTTTGGGGGATCACTGAGGGGTTTGGGGGATCACTGAGGGGTTTTGGAGGGTCACTGACAGGTTTTGGGGGGTCAGTGAGGGGTTTGGGGGGGTCTATGGGGGGTTTTGGGGGGTCTATGGGGGTTTTGGGGGGGCACTGAGGGGTTTTGGGGGGCCTGTGGGGGGTTTGGGGGGGGCACTGAGGGGTTTTGGGGGGGCACTGAGGGGTTTTGGGGGGTCTATGGGGGTTTTGGGGGGTCACTGAGGGGTTTTGGGGTGTCTGTGGGGGTTTTGGGGGGGTCTGGGGGGGTTTGGGGGGGCACTGAGGGGTTTTTGAGAGTCACTGAGGGGTTTTGGGGAGTCTATGGGGGGGGTTTGGGGTGTCGATGAGTGGATTGGGGGAGGCTATGGGGGGTTTGGGGGGGTCACTGAGGGGTTTGGGGGGGTTTAGGGGGTCACTGAGGGGTTTTGTTGGGCCTATGGGGGGTTTTGGGGGGGCACTGAGGGGTTTTGGGGTGTCTGTGGGTGGTTTTGGGGTGTCAATGAGTGGATTGGGGAGGCTAGGGGGGGTTTGGGGGGGTTTTGGGGGATTTGGAGGGTCAATGAGGGGTTTTGGGGGGTCACTGAGGGATTTGGGGGGGTTTTAGGGGGTCACTGAGGGGTTTTGGGGTGTCACTGAGGGGTTTTGGGGGGCTATGGGGGTGTTTGAGGGGGCTATGGGGGTGTTTGGGGGGGCTATGGGGGGTCACTGAGGGGTTTTGGGGGGTCTATGGGGGGGTTTTGGGGTGTCGATGAGTGGATTGGGGGAGGCTATGGGGGTTTGGGGGGCACTGAGGGGTTTGGGGGGGCTGTGGGGGTGATTGAGGGGTGATCAGGGGGGCACTGAGGGGTTTGGGGCTCACTGGTTTTGGGGTGCAGCCACCCTGGATGGCGCTCTGGGGCTGCTGTTTGGGGGTTCCCAGTTTCGGGGTTCACTCTGTTTTGGGGTTCACTCACTCTGTTTTTGGGGTTTCACTCTGTTTTTGGGGTTCACTCTGTTTTGGGGTTCACTCACTCTGTTTTTGGGGTACTCTCACTGTTTTTGGGGTTCATTCAGCCACTCTGGATGGGACTCTGGGTTCGCTGTTTCGGGGTTCACTCAGTTTCGGGGTTCACTTTGTTTTTGGGGTGCAGCCACCCTGGACGGTGCTCTGGGGCTGCTGTTTGGGGGTTCCCAGTTTCGGGGTTCACTCTGGTTTTGGGGTGCATCCACGCTGGACGGCGCTCTGGGGCTGCTGTTTGGGGGTTCCCAGTTTGGGGGTTCACTCTCAGTTTCGGGGTACCCCCTTACAGCCACGCTGGACGGCGCTCTGGGGCTGCTGTTTGGGGGTTCCCGGTTTCGGGGTACACTCTCAGTTTGGGGGTTCACTCTGTTTTTGGGGTGCAGCCACGCTGGACGGCGCTCTGGGGCTGCTGTTTGGGGGTTCCCAGTTTTGGGGTTCACTCAGTTTTGGGGTACCCCTTTCAGCCATGCTGGACGGCGCTCTGGGGCTGCTGTTTGGGGGTTCACTCTCACTCAGTTTCGGGGTTCACTCTGTTTTTGGGGTACCCCCTTACAGCCACTCAGGACGGCGCTCTGGGGCTGCTGTTTGGGGGTTCCCGGTTTCGGGGTACACTCTCAGTTTCGGGGTTCACTCTGTTTTTGGGGTGCAGCCACGCTGGACGGCGCTCTGGGGCTGCTGTTTGGGGGTCCCCAGTTTCAGGGTACACTCTCAGTTTCGGGGTTCACTCTGTTTTTGGGGTGCAGCCACTCTGGATGGTGCTCTGGGGCTGCTGTTTGGGGGTTCCCAGTTTCGGGGTACACTCAGTTTTGGGGTACCCTCTTTCAGCCACTCTGGACGGCGCTCTGGGGCTGCTGTTTGGGGGTTCACTCTCACTCAGTTTGGGGGTTCACTGTTTTTGGGGTACCCCCTCACAGCCACTCTGGACGGCGCTCTGGGGCTGCTGTTTGGGGGTTCACTCTCTCAGTTTGGGGGTTCACTCTGTTTTTGGGGTACCCCTCACAGCCACTCTGGACGGCGCTCTGGGGCTGCTGTTTGGGGGTTCTCAGTTTGGGGGTTCACTCTGTTTTTGGGGTGCAGCCACTCTGGACGGCGCTCTGGGGCTGCTGTTTGGGGGTTCACTCTCACTCAGTTTGGGGGTTCACTCTGTTTTCGGGGTACCCCTCACAGCCACTCTGGACGGCGCTCTGGGGCTGCTGTTTGGGGGTTCCCAGTTTCGGGGTACACTCTCAGTTTGGGGGTTCACTCTGTTTTTGGGGTGCAGCCACTCTGGACGGCGCTCTGGGGCTGCTGTTTGGGGGTTCCCGGTTTCGGGGTACACTCAGTTTCGGGGTACCCCTCACAGCCACTCTGGACGGTGCTCTGGGGCTGCTGTTTGGGGGTTCCCGGTTTCGGGGTACACTCTCAGTTTGGGGGTACCCTCTCTGTTTTTGGGGTGCAGCCACCCTGGACGGCGCTCTGGGGCTGCTGTTTGGGGGTTCACTCTCAGTTTCGGGGTTCACTCAGTTTCGGGGTACCCCTCACAGCCACGCTGGACGGCGCTCTGGGGCTGCTGTTTGGGGGTTCACTCTCTCAGTTTCGGGGTACACTCTCAGTTTGGGGGTTCACTGTTTTCGGGGTACCCCTCACAGCCACGCTGGACGGCGCTCTGGGGCTGCTGTTTGGGGGTTCCCAGTTTGGGGGTACACTCAGTTTCGGGGTACCCCCTCACAGCCACGCTGGACGGCGCTCTGGGGCTGCTGTTTGGGGGTTCACTCTCTCTCAGTTTGGGGGTTCACTCAGTTTTGGGGTACCCCCTCACAGCCACTCTGGACGGCGCTCTGGGGCTGCTGTTTGGGGGTTCACTCTCTCTCAGTTTCGGGGTTCACTGTTTTTGGGGTACCCCCTCACAGCCACGCTGGACGGCGCTCTGGGGCTGCTGTTTGGGGGTTCCCAGTTTGGGGGTTCACTCTGTTTTTGGGGTGCAGCCACTCTGGACGGCGCTCTGGGGCTGCTGTTTGGGGGTTCCCAGTTTCGGGGTACACTCTCAGTTTGGGGGTTCACTCTGTTTTTGGGGTGCAGCCACCCTGGATGGCGCTCTGGGGCTGCTGTTTGGGGGTTCTCAGTTTCGGGGTACACTCAGTTTCGGGGTACCCCTCACAGCCACTCTGGACGGCGCTCTGGGGCTGCTGTTTGGGGGTTCCCAGTTTCGGGGTACACTCTCAGTTTGGGGGTTCACTCTGTTTTTGGGGTGCAGCCACGCTGGACGGCGCTCTGGGGCTGCTGTTTGGGGGTTCCCGGTTTCGGGGTTCACTCTGTTTTTGGGGTACAGCCACTCTGGACGGCGCTCTGGGGCTGCTGTTTGGGGGTTCCCAGTTTGGGGGTTCACTGTTTTTGGGGTGCAGCCACTCTGGACGGCGCTCTGGGGCTGCTGTTTGGGGGTCCCCAGTTTCGGGGTACACTCTCAGTTTGGGGGTTCACTGTTTTTGGGGTACAGCCACTCTGGACGGCGCTCTGGGGCTGCTGTTTGGGGGTTCACTCTCACTCAGTTTCGGGGTACCCTCTCTGTTTTCGGGGTGCAGCCACTCTGGACGGCGCTCTGGGGCTGCTGTTTGGGGGTTCCCAGTTTCGGGGTACACTCTCAGTTTGGGGGTTCACTCTGTTTTTGGGGTGCAGCCACCCTGGACGGCGCTCTGGGGCTGCTGTTTGGGGGTTCCCAGTTTCGGGGTACACTCAGTTTCGGGGTACCCCTCACAGCCACTCTGGACGGCGCTCTGGGGCTGCTGTTTGGGGGTTCTCAGTTTGGGGGTTCACTCAGTTTCGGGGTACCCCTCACAGCCACTCTGGACGGCGCTCTGGGGCTGCTGTTTGGGGGTTCCCAGTTTCGGGGTACACTCTCAGTTTGGGGGTTCACTCTGTTTTTGGGGTGCAGCCACTCTGGACGGCGCTCTGGGGCTGCTGTTTGGGGGTTCCCGGTTTCGGGGTACACTCTCAGTTTGGGGGTTCACTCTGTTTTTGGGGTACAGCCACTCTGGACGGCGCTCTGGGGCTGCTGTTTGGGGGTTCCCAGTTTCGGGGTACACTCTCAGTTTGGGGGTTCACTCTGTTTTTGGGGTACAGCCACTCTGGACGGCGCTCTGGGGCTGCTGTTTGGGGGTTCCCAGTTTGGGGGTTCACTCTGTTTTTGGGGTGCAGCCACGCTGGACGGCGCTCTGGGGCTGCTGTTTGGGGGTTCCCAGTTTGGGGGTTCACTCTGTTTTTGGGGTACAGCCACGCTGGACGGCGCTCTGGGGCTGCTGTTTGGGGGTTCCCAGTTTGGGGGTTCACTCTGTTTTTGGGGTACAGCCACTCTGGACGGCGCTCTGGGGCTGCTGTTTGGGGGTTCACTCTCTCTCAGTTTGGGGGTTCACTCAGTTTTGGGGTACCCCCTCACAGCCACTCTGGACGGCGCTCTGGGGCTGCTGTTTGGGGGTTCACTCTCTCTCAGTTTGGGGGTTCACTCAGTTTCGGGGTACCCCTCACAGCCACTCTGGACGGCGCTCTGGGGCTGCTGTTTGGGGGTTCCCAGTTTGGGGGTTCACTGTTTTTGGGGTGCAGCCACGCTGGACGGCGCTCTGGGGCTGCTGTTTGGGGGTTCCCAGTTTGGGGGTTCACTCTGTTTTTGGGGTGCAGCCACCCTGGACGGCGCTCTGGGGCTGCTGTTTGGGGGTTCACTCTCTCTCAGTTTGGGGGTTCACTCAGTTTTGGGGTACCCCCTCACAGCCACTCTGGACGGCGCTCTGGGGCTGCTGTTTGGGGGTTCACTCTCTCTCAGTTTGGGGGTACACTCAGTTTCGGGGTACCCCTCACAGCCACTCTGGACGGCGCTCTGGGGCTGCTGTTTGGGGGTTCACTCTCTCTCAGTTTGGGGGTACACTCAGTTTCGGGGTACCCCTCACAGCCACTCTGGACGGCGCTCTGGGGCTGCTGTTTGGGGGTTCACTCTCTCTCAGTTTGGGGGTACACTCAGTTTCGGGGTACCCCTCACAGCCACTCTGGACGGCGCTCTGGGGCTGCTGTTTGGGGGTTCTCAGTTTGGGGGTTCACTCTGTTTTCGGGGTACAGCCACTCTGGACGGCGCTCTGGGGCTGCTGCTGCCGATGCACGAGAAGCCGTACCGCCGTTTGCTGATGCTGCAGAACGCCCTCAGTACCGCTCTGCCCCACAGGGGGGGGCTCAACCCCAGGGCCTTCCGGTAACACACCCATAACTGACCCATAGCTGACCCATAACTGACCCATAGCTGACCCATAGCTGACCCATAGCTGACCCATAGAGACCCATAACTGACCCATAACTGACCCATAGAGACCCATAGAGAACCATAGAGACCCCATAGAGACACATAGAGACCCATAGCAACCAATAGAGACCCATAGCTGCCCATAACTGACCCATAGAGACCCATAGAGATCCATAGAGACCCATAACTGACCCATAACTGACCCAGAGAGACCCATAACTGACCCATAGCGACCCATAACTGACCCATGGCTGACCCATAGAGACCCCATAGAGACACATAGAGACCCATAGAGTGACCCATAGAGTGACCCATAGAGACCCATAACTGACCCATGGCTGACCCATAGAGACCCATAACAACCAATAGAGACCCATAGAGACCCATAGAGACCCATAGAGACCCATAGCAACCAATAGAGACCCATAACTGACCCATAGAGACCCATAACTGACCCATGGCTGACCCATAGAGACCCCATAGAGACACATAGAGACCCATAACTGACCCATAGCTGACCCAGAGAGACCCATAGAGACACATAGAGAACCATAGAGACCCATAGCAACCAATAGAGACCCATAGCGACCCATAGAGACCC
This sequence comes from Cuculus canorus, assembly GCF_017976375.1. NCBI lineage: Eukaryota > Metazoa > Chordata > Aves > Cuculiformes > Cuculidae > Cuculus > Cuculus canorus. Next base: position 755,288 of record NC_071402.1, read on the forward strand.
ATAGCGACCCGTAACTGACCCATAGAGACCCATAACTGACCCAGAGCGACCATAGCTGCCCATAACTGACCCATAACTGACCCATAACTGACCCATAGCGACCCATAACTGACCCAGAGAGACCCATAACTGATCCATAACTGACCCATAACTGACCCATGGCTGACCCATAACTGACCCATGGCTGACCCATAGAGACCCCATAGAGACCCATAGAGAACCATAGAGACCCATAGAGACACATAGAGACCCATAGAGATCCATAGAGATCCATGGAGACCCATAGCTGACCCATAGCAACCCATAACTGACCCATAGAGACCCATAGAGACCCATAGAGACCCGTAACTGACCCATAGCGACCCCATAGAGACCCATAGAGACACATAGAGACCCATAGAGAACCATAGAGACCCCATAGAGACACATAGAGACCCATAACTGACCCATAGCTGACCCAGAGAGACCCATAGAGACACATAGAGAACCATAGAGACCCATAGCAACCAATAGAGACCCATAGTGACCCATAGCGACCCATAGAGACCCATAGCGACCCGTAACTGACCCATAGAGACCCATAGCGACCCGTAACTGACCCATAGAGACCCATAACTGACCCAGAGCGACCCATAGAGACCCCATAGAGACACATAGAGACCCATAGAGAGACCCATAGAGACACATAGAGACACATAGAGACCCATAGCTGACCCACAACTGACCCATAGCTGACCCATAGCGACCCATAGCTGACCCATAGAGACCCATAACTGACCCATAACTGACCCATAACTGACCCATAGCTGACCCAGAGAGACCCATAGAGAACCATAGAGACCCCATAGACACCCATAGCTGACCCATAGAGACCCATAACTGACCCATAACTGACCCACAGCTGACCCAGAGAGACCCATAACTGACCCAGAACTGACCCACAGCTGACCCAGAGAGACCCCATAGAGACACATAGAGACCATAGAGACCCATAGCAACCAATAGAGACCCATAGAGACCCCATAGAGACCCATAACAACCAATAGAGACCCATAGAGACCCATAACTGACCCAGAGCGACCATAGCTGCCCATAACTGACCCATAACTGACCCATAGCGACCCATAACTGACCCAGAGAGACCCATAACTGATCCATAACTGACCCATAACTGACCCATAGCTGACCCATAACTGACCCATGGCTGACCCATAGAGACCCCATAGAGACCCATAGAGAACCATAGAGATCCATAGAGATCCATGGAGACCCATAGCTGACCCATAGCAACCCATAACTGACCCATAGAGACCCATAGAGACCCGTAACTGACCCATAGCGACCCCATAGAGACACATAGAGACACATAGAGACCCATAGAGAACCATAGAGACCCCATAGAGACACATAGAGACCCATAACTGACCCATAGCTGACCCAGAGAGACCCATAGAGACACATAGAGAACCATAGAGACCCATAGCAACCAATAGAGACCCATAGTGACCCATAGAGACCCATAGAGACCCATAGCAACCAATAGAGACCCATAGAGACCCATAACTGACCCAGAGCGACCCATAACTGACCCAGAGAGACCCATAACTGACCCATAACTGACCCATAACTGACCCAGAGCGACCCATAGAGACCCATAGAGAACCATAGAGACCCATAACTGACCCATAGAGACCCATAGAGTGACCCATAGAGACCCATAGAGACCCCATAGAGACCCATAGAGACTATAGAGTGACCCACAGCTGACCCAGAGAGACCCATAACTGACCCATAGAGTGACCCATAGAGACCCCATAGAGACACATAGAGTGACCCATAGAGACCCCAGAGACACCCCATAGAGACCCATAGGGACCCATAGACTGACCCATAGCGACCCATAGAGTGACCAATAGATACCCATAGAATGACCCATAGAGACCCATAGAGTGACCCATAGAGAGCCATAGTGACCCATAGTGAACTATAGAGACACATAGAGACCCCATAGAGACCCATAGAGTGACCCATAGTGAACCATAGAGACCCATAGAGTGACCCATAGTGACCCATAGAGACCCATAAAGTGACCCATAGAGAGCCACAGTGACCCATAGTGAACTATAGAGACACATAGAGACCCATAGAGTGACCCATAGTGAACCATAGAGAACCCATAGAGTGACCCATAGAGACCCATAGAGACCCATAGAGTGACCCATAGAGACCCATAGAGACCCCATAGAGACCCATAGAGACCCATAGAGTGACCCATAGAGACCCATAGAGACCCATAGAGTGACCCATAGAGAACCCATAGAGACCCCATAGAGACCCATAGAGTGACCCATAGAGACCCATAGAGACCCATAGAGTGACCCATAGAGACCCATAGAGACCCATAGAGTGACCCATAGAGACCCATAGAGAACCCATAGAGACCCCATAGAGACCTATAGAGACCCATAGAGTGACCCATAGAGACCCCAGAGAGACCCATAGAGACCCATAGAGACCCCATAGAGACCCATAGAGTGACCCATAGAGACCCATAGAGACCCCATAGAGACCCCATAGAGACCCATAGAGTGACCCATAGTGACCCATAGAGTGACCCATAGAGACCCATAGTGACCCATAGAGACCCATAGAGACCCATAGAGACCCATAGAGGCCCATAGAGTGACCCATAGAGACCCATAGAGACCCATAGAGACCCATAGAGTGACCCATAGAGACCCATAGAGTGACCCATAGAGACCCATAGCTGCCCCATAGCTGCCCCATAGAGACCCATAGCTGCCCCATAGAGACCCATAGCTGCCCCATAGCTGCCCCATAGCTGTGTTGCTTTCGAGTTCCCATTTTGGGGGTCCCCTTTTCGGGTCTCCATTTTCGAGTTCCCCTTTTCGGGGTTCTCTTTTCGGGTCCCCCGTTTTGGGGGTGTTGGTTTTTGGGGTTCACTTTCCCGATGGGGGTTTTTGGGGTTCACTTTCTCAGTGGGGGTTTTTGGGGTCCCCTTTTCAGGTTCCCCTTTTCAGGGTCCCCTTTTCAGGTCCCCATTTTTGGGGTCCCCTTTTCAGGTTCTCATTTTTGGGGTCCCCTTTTCAAGTTCCCCTTTTCAGGTCCCCACTTTCGGGGTCCCCTTTTTGGGGTGTGGGGTTTTGGGGTCCCCTTTTCACGTCCCCCATTTCAGGGTCCCATTTTTGAGTTCCCCTTTTCGGGGTTCCCTTTTTGGGTCCCCCGTTTTGGGGCTGTTGGTTTTTGGGGTTCACTTTGCCGGTGTTGGTTTTTGGGGTTCACTTTGCCGATGGTGGTGGTTTTGGGGTCCCCCCCCCAGACTGCTGCAGACGGAGCGGCGTTCGCTGCAGAACGCGGTGCGGAACGTGTTGGACGCGGAACTGCTGCAGCGCTTCCTCTACCTCAGCGCCATGGAGCGCCACGAGCTCGCCAAGAAGATCGGCACCACCCCCGACATCGTCAGTCACCCGGAAACGGGGGGGGAAGCGGGGAGGAAGTGGGGGCGGAAGTGGGGAGGAAGTGGGGGGGAAGTGGGGGGAGAAACAGGGAACAAATGGGGAGAAATGGGGGGGGAATGGGGTGGGAATAGGGGGGAATAGGGGGGAATGGGGTGGGAAATGGAGGGGAAATAGGGGGGAAGTGGGGAGGAAGTGGGGGAGGAAGTGGGGAGGAAATAGGGGGAGAAATGGGGAACAAATGGGGGAGAAATGGGGAACAAATGGGGGAGAAACGGGGAGGAAATGGGGTGGGAATAGGGGGGGAATAGGGGGGAAATGGGGTGGGAAATGGAGGGGAAATAGGGGGGAAGTGGGGAGGAAATAGGGGAGGAAGTGGGGAAGAAATAGGGGGAGAAATGGGGAACAAATGGGGGAGAAATGGGGAACAAATGGGGGAGAAAAGGGGAGGAAATGGGGTGGGAATAGGGGGGGAATAGGGGGGAAATGGGGTGGGAAATGGAGGGGAAATAGGGGGGAAGTGGGGAGGAAATAGGGGAGGAAGTGGGGAAGAAATAGGGGGAGAAACGGGGAACAAATGGGGGAGAAATAGGGGGGGAAATGGGGGGAATGGGGGGAATAGGGGGAAATGGGGTGGGAAATGGAGGGGAAATAGGGGGAAGTGGGGAGGAAGTGGGGAGGAAGTGGGGGAGGAAGTGCGGAGGAAGTGGGGAGGAAGTAGGGAGGAGAAACGGGGAACAAATGGGGGAGAAATGGGGTGGGAATAGGGGGGAATAGGGGGGAAATGGGGTGGGAAATGGAGGGGAAATGGGGGGAAGTGGGGAGGAAATAGGGGGAAATGGGGGGGAATAGGGGGAGAAATGGGGAACAAATGGGGGAGAAATAGGGGGGAATGGGGGGAATGGGGTGGGAAATGGAGGGAAAATAGGGGGAAATGGGGTGGGAAATAGGGGGAAATGAGGGGGAAGTGGGGAGGAAATAGGGGGAAGTGGGGGGAAATAGGGGGAGAAATGGGGAACAAATGGGGGAGAAATAGGGGGAATGGGGGGAATAGGGGGAATGGGGTGGGAAATGGAGGGGAAATAGGGAGGAAGTGGGGAGGAAATAGGGGGAGAAACGGGGAACAAATGGGGGAGAAATGGGGGGGAATAGGGGGGAAATGGGGTGGGAAATGGAGGGGAAATAGGGGGAAGTGGGGGGAAGTGGGGAGGAAGTGGGGGGAAGTGGGGGGAGAAACAGGGAACAAATGGGGAGAAATGGGGCAGAAATAGGGGGGAAATAGGGGGAAAGGAGGGAAATGGGGTGGGAAATGGAGGGGAAGTGGGGGAGGAAGTGGGGGGAATAGGGGGAGAAATGGGGAACAAATGGGGGAGAAATAGGGGGAAATGGGGTGGGAATGGGGGGGAATGGGGGGAAATGGGGTGGGAAATGGAGGGGAAATAGGGGGAAGTGGGGAGGAAGTGGGGGAGGAAGTGGGGAGGAAGTGGGGAGGAAATAGGGGGAGAAACGGGGAACAAATGGGGGAGAAATAGGGGGGGAATGGGGGGGAAATGGAGGGGAAATGAGGGGGGAAGTGGGGAGGAAGTGGGGTAGGAAGTGGGGAGGAAATAGGGGGAGAAAGGGGAGAAACAGGGAACAAATGGGGGAGAAACGGGGCAGAAATGGGGTGGGAATGGGAATAGGGGGAAATGGGGTGGGAAATGGAGGGGAAATAGGGGGAAGTGGGGAGGAAGTGGGGAGGAAGTGGGGGGAAATAGGGGGAGAAACGGGGAACAAATGGGGGAGAAATAGGGCTGAAATGGGGTGGGAATGGGGGGGAATGGGGGGAATAGGGGGAAATGGGGTGGGAAATAGGGGGAAATGAGGAGGAAGTGGGGAGGAAATAGGGGGAGAAATGGGGAACAAATGGGGGAGAAATGGGGGGAAATAGGGGGGAATGGGGGGAAATGGGGTGGGAAATGGAGGGGAAATAGGGGGGAAGTGGGGAGGAAGTGGGGGTGAGAAATGGGGAACAAATGGAGAAATGGGGCAGAAATGGGGTGGAAATAAGGGGGGAATAGGGGGAATGGGGGGAAATGGGGTGGGAAATGGAGGGGAAATGGGGGAAGTGGGGAGGAAGTGGGGGAGGAAGTGGGGAGGAAGTGGGGGGAAATGGGGGAAACGGGGAACAAATGGGGGAGAAATAGGGGGAAATGGGGTGGGAAATAGGGGAAATGGGGGAATGGGGTGGGAAATGGAGGGGAAATAGGGGGAAGTGGGGAGGAAATAGGGGGAGAAATGGGGAACAAATGGGGGAGAAATGGGGGGGAAATGGGGTGAGAAATAGGGGGAAATGGGGTGGAAATGAGGGGGGAAATGGGGCAGAAATAGGGGGGAAATGGGGGTGGAAATGGAGGGGAAGTGAAGTGGGAAATAGGGGGAAATGGAGGGAAATGGGGCAGAAATGGGGTACAAATTTGGCAGAAATGGGGGGGAAATGGGGCACAAATGGGGCGAAATGGGAGGAAATAGGGAAGAAATGGGGGAAATGGGGTGGGAAATGGGGGGTAATAGGGGAAATGGGGTGGAAATAAGGGGGAAATGGGAAATGGGGTAGAAAAGGGGCAGAAATGGGGTAGAAATAGGGGGGAAATGGGAGGAAATGGGGGAAATGAGGGGGAAATGGGGTGGAAATGAGGGTGGAAATGGGGTGGAAACAGGGCAGAAAGGGGGCTGTCTATGGGGCAGCTGTGGGGCAGCTGTGGGTCCAGCTCTCCCCTCCCGTGGGGGGGGGGTCTGTCCTCTTTGCTGCGCCCCACAGATCTGTGGGTCAGCTCTCTGCCCCACAGCTGCCCCACAGCTGCCCCACATGCCCACCCTCAGGCTCTCTGCCCCATAAGTTGTGCCCCACACACCCCCCGCCACGCTCCCTGCCCCACATCCACCCCACATCCGCCCCACATCCGCCCCCCCCTCCGCCCCCCGTGGCGTTCGCTGTGGGTCAGCGCTGAAGCCCTCCCTTCTGCCCCACAGATTCTGGAGGACCTTCTGGAGATCGACCGAGTGACGGCGCATTTCTGAGGGGCCTCAGACCCACAGCTGCCCCACAGCTGCCCCACGGCGACCCACAGCTGCCCCACAGCGACCCACATTCCACCCCCCTGACCCATGGCTGCCCCACGGCTGCCCCAGATGTGCCCCACGGCCGCCCCATGGCTGCCCCACAGCTGCCCCACGGCGACCCACATTCCAACCCCCCCGACCCATGGCTGCCCCACGGCTGCCCCACATCTCTCTCCCTGCCCCACGGCTGCCCCACGGCTGTCCCAGATGTGCCCCACGGCTGCCCCAGATGTGTCCCCCCCCGCCCCACAGCTGCCCCACGGCCGCCCCACGGCCGCCCCACGGCTGCCCCAGATGTGCCCCACGGCCGCCCCACAGCTCTCCCTCTGCCCCACGGCCACCCCACGGCTGCCCCAGATGTGTCCCCCCCTGCCCCACAGCTGCCCCACGGCTGCCCCACGGCTGCCCCACAGCTCTCCCTCTGCCCCACGGCCGCCCCACGGCTGCCCCACAGCTCCCCCTCTGCCCCACGGCTGCCCCACGGCTGCCCCACGGCTCTCCCTCTGCCCCACGGCTCTCTGTGGAGTTTTATAAAGAAAGGAGAAAGTCAAAGGTGGTCTCAGTGTCCTCAATCCACTCCGGCCCAGTACGGCCCAGTTCGGCCCAGTTCAGCCCAGTCCGGCCCAGTTCAGCCCAGTTCAGCCCAGTCCGGCCCAGTCCGGCCCAGTTCAGCCCAGTACGGCCCAGTTCAGCCCAGTTCAGCCCAGTCCAGCCCAGTTCAGCCCAGTCCATCCCAGTTCAGCCCAGTCCATCCCAGTACGTCCCAGTACGTCCCAGTTCAGCCCAGTCCATCCCAGTATGTCCCACTCTATCCCAGTCCCAATCCAATCCCGTCCCAGTTCATCCCGGTCTGTCCCAGTCTGAATACAATCCCATCCCAGTCCATCCCAGTCCCAATCCAATCCTATCCCAGTCTGTCCCAGTTCATTCCAGTCCATCCCAGTCCCAATCTAATCCCATCCCAGTCCATGCCAGTCCATCCCAGGTCATCCCAGTTCATCTCTAATCCCATCCCAGTCCATCCCAGTTCATCCCAGTCTGCCCCACTCCATCCCAGTCCATCCCAGTCCATCCCAATCCTTTCCCAGTCCATCCCAGTCCATCCCAATCCATCCCAGTCCCAACCCAATCCCATCCCAGCCCATACCAGTCCATCCCAGTTTGTCCCAGTCCATCCCAGTCCCAACCCAATCCCATCCCAGCCCATCCCAGTCCATCCCAGTTTGTCCCAGTCCATCCCAGTTCCAATCTAATTCAATCCCAGTCCATCCCAGTCCATCCCAGTTCCAATCTTAATTCAATCCCAGTCCATCCCAGTCCATCCCAGTCCATCCCAGTTCCAATCCAATCCCATCCCAGTCCCTCCCAGTCCGTCCCAGTTCAGCCCGGTCTGTCCCAGTCCGAATACGATCCCATCCCACTCCGTCCCAGTCCATCCCAGTCCATCCCAGTCCATCCCAGTCCCTCCCAGTCCGTCCCAGTCCCTCCTCTCCCATTCCCAGTGCAGCTCTGCTTTGGGGCACAGTTTGGGTTCAGAGGGGATTTGGGGCTCTCGGAGACAGTTGAGGTTCTCCACATTGAGGTTCTCCACATTGAGGTTCTCCTCTTGAGGTTCTCCACATTGAGGTTCTCCACATTGAGGTTCTCCACATTGAGGTTCTCCTCTTGAGGTTCTCCACATTGAGGTTCTCCTCTTGAGGTTCTCCTCTTGAGGTTCTCCTCTTGAGGTTCTCCACATTGAGGTTCTCCTCTTGAGGTTCTCCTCTTGAGGTTCTCCACATTGAGGTTCTCCACATTGAGGTTCTCCACATTGAGGTTCTCCTCTTGAGGTTCTCCACATTGAGGTTCTCCTCTTGAGGTTCTCCACATTGAGGTTCTCCACATTGAGGTTCTCCTCTTGAGGTTCTCCACATTGAGGTTCTCCACATTGAGGTTCTCCTCTTGAGGTTCTCCACATGGAGGTTCTCCTCTTGAGGTTCTCCTCTTGAGGTTCTCCACATTGAGGTTCTCCACATTGAGGTTCTCCTCTTGAGGTTCTCCTCTTGAGGTTCTCCACATTGAGGTTCTCCACATTGAGGTTCTCCTCTTGAGGTTCTCCACATTGAGGTTCTCCTCTTGAGGTTCTCCTCTTGAGGTTCTCCACATTGAGGTTCTCCACATTGAGGTTCTCCTCTTGAGGTTCTCCACATTGAGGTTCTCCTCTTGAGGTTCTCCTCTTGAGGTTCTCCACATTGAGGTTCTCCTCTTGAGGTTCTCCTCTTGAGGTTCTCCACATTGAGGTTCTCCACATTGAGGTTCTCCTCTTGAGGTTCTCCACATTGAGGTTCTCCTCTTGAGGTTCTCCTCTTGAGGTTCTCCACATTGAGGTTCTCCTCTTGAGGTTCTCCTCTTGAGGTTCTCCTCTTGAGGTTCTCCACATTGAGGTTCTCCTCTTGAGGTTCTCCTCTTGAGGTTCTCCACATTGAGGTTCTCCTCTTGAGGTTCTCCACATTGAGGTTCTCCACATTGAGGTTCTCCACATTGAGGTTCTCCTCTTGAGGTTCTCCACATTGAGGTTCTCCACATTGAGGTTCTCCTCTTGAGGTTCTCCACATTGAGGTTCTCCACATTGAGGTTCTCCTCTTGAGGTTCTTCTCTTGAGGTTCTCCTCTTGAGGTTCTCCACATTGAGGTTCTCCTCTTGAGGTTCTCCTCTTGAGGTTCTCCTCTTGAGGTTCTCCACATTGAGGTTCTCCTCTTGAGATTCTCCTCTTGAGGTTCTCCACATTGAGGTTCTCCTCTTGAGATTCTCCTCTTGAGGTTCTCCACATTGAGGTTCTCCACATTGAGGTTCTCCTCTTGAGGTTCTCCTCTTGAGGTTCTCCACATTGAGGTTCTCCTCTTGAGGTTCTCCACATTGAGGTTCTCCTCTTGAGGTTCTCCTCTTGAGGTTCTCCACATTGAGGTTCTCCACATTGAGGTTCTCCTCTTGAGGTTCTCCACATTAAGGTTCTCCTCTTGAGGTTTTCCACTTTGAGGTTCTCCTCTTGAGGTTCTCCACATTGAGGTTCTCCTCTTGAGGTTCTCCACATTGAGGTTCTCCACATTGAGGTTCTCCTCTTGAGGTTCTCCACATTGAGGTTCTCCACATTGAGGTTCTCCTCTTGAGGTTCTCCTCTTGAGGTTCTCCACATTGAGGTTCTCCTCTTGAGGTTCTCCACATTGAGGTTCTCCTCTTGAGGTTCTCCACATTGAGGTTCTCCACATTGAGGTTCTCCTCTTGAGGTTCTCCACATTGAGGTTCTCCACATTGAGGTTCTCCACATTGAGGTTCTCCTCTTGAGGTTCTCCACATTGAGGTCTCCTCTTGAGGTTCTCCACATTGAGGTTCTCCACATTGAGGTTCTCCTCTTGAGGTTCTCCACATTGAGGTTCTCCACATTGAGGTTCTCCTCTTGAAGTTCTCCACTTTGAGGTTCTCCACATTGAGGTTCTCCTCTTGAGGTTCTCCACATTGAGGTTCTCCACATTGAGGTTCTCCTCTTGAGGTTCTCCACATTGAGGTTCTCCTCTTGAGGTTCTCCTCTTGAGGTTCTCCACATTGAGGTTCTCCACATTGAGGTTCTCCTCTTGAGGTTCTCCACATTGAGGTTCTCCTCTTGAGGTTCTCCTCTTGAGGTTCTCCACATTGAGGTTCTCCACATTGAGGTTCTCCTCTTGAGGTTCTCCTCTTGAGGTTCTCCACATTGAGGTTCTCCTCTTGAGGTTCTCCTCTTGAGGTTCTCCACTTTGAGGTTCTCCTCTTGAGGTTCTCCTCTTGAGGTTCTCCACATTGAGGTTCTCCACATTGAGGTTCTCCTCTTGAGGTTCTCCTCTTGAGGTTCTCCACATTGAGGTTCTCCACATTGAGGTTCTCCTCTTGAGGTTCTCCACATTGAGGTTCTCCTCTTGAGGTTCTCCACATTGAGGTTCTCCACATTGAGGTTCTCCTCTTGAGGTTCTCCACATTGAGGTTCTCCTCTTGAGGTTCTCCTCTTCAGGTTCTCCACATTGAGGTTCTCCTCTTCAGGTTCTCCTCTTGAGGTTCTCCACATTGAGGTTCTCCTCTTGAGGTTCTCCACATTGAGGTTCTCCATATTGAGGTTCTCCTCTTGAGGTTCTCCACATTGAGGTTCTCCACATTGAGGTTCTCCTCTTGAGGTTCTCCTCTTGAGGTTCTCCACATTGAGGTTCTCCACATTGAGGTTCTCCTCTTGAGGTTCTCCACATTGAGGTTCTCCACATTGAGGTTCTCCTCTTGAGGTTCTCCACATTGAGGTTCTCCACATTGAGGTTCTCCTCTTGAGGTTCTCCACATTGAGGTTCTCCTCTTGAGGTTCTCCTCTTGAGGTTCTCCACATTGAGGTTCTCCACATTGAGGTTCTCCTCTTGAGGTTCTCCTCTTGAGGTTCTCCACATTGAGGTTCTCCACATTGAGGTTCTCCTCTTGAGGTTCTCCTCTTGAGGTTCTCCACATTGAGGTTCTCCACATTGAGGTTCTCCTCTTGAGGTTCTCCTCTTGAGGTTCTCCACATTGAGGTTCTCCACATTGAGGTTCTCCTCTTGAGGTTCTCCACATTGAGGTTCTCCACATTGAGGTTCTCCTCTTGAGGTTCTCCACATTGAGGTTCTCCACATTGAGGTTCTCCACATTGAGGTTCTCCTCTTGAGGTTCTCCACATTGAGGTTCTCCACATTGAGGTTCTCCTCTTGAGGTTCTCCTCTTGAGGTTCTCCACATTGAGGTTCTCCTCTTGAGGTTCTCCTCTTGAGGTTCTCCTCTTGAGGTTCTCCACATTGAGGTTCTCCTCTTGAGGTTCTCCACATTGAGGTTCTCCACATTGAGGTTCTCCTCTTGAGGTTCTCCTCTTGAGGTTCTCCACATTGAGGTTCTCCACATTGAGGTTCTCCTCTTGAAGTTCTCCACATTGAGGTTCTCCACATTGAGGTTCTCCTCTTGAGGTTCTCCACATTGAGGTTCTCCACATTGAGGTTCTCCACATTGAGGTTCTCCTCTTGAGGTTCTCCACATTGAGGTTCTCCACATTGAGGTTCTCCACATTGAGGTTCTCCTCTTGAGGTTCTCCTCTTGAGGTTCTCCACATTGAGGTTCTCCTCTTGAGGTTCTCCTCTTGAGGTTCTCCACATTGAGGTTCTCCTCTTGAGGTTCTCCTCTTGAGGTTCTCCACATTGAGGTTCTCCACATTGAGGTTCTCCTCTTGAGGTTCTCCTCTTGAGGTTCTCCACATTGAGGTTCTCCTCTTGAGGTTCTCCACATTGAGGTTCTCCACATTGAGGTTCTCCTCTTGAGGTTCTCCTCTTGAGGTTCTCCACATTGAGGTTCTCCTCTTGAGGTTCTCCTCTTGAGGTTCTCCACATTGAGGTTCTCCACATTGAGGTTCTCCTCTTGAGGTTCTCCACATTGAGGTTCTCCTCTTGAGGTTCTCCACATTGAGGTTCTCCACATTGAGGTTCTCCTCTTGAGGTTCTCCACATTGAGGTTCTCCACATTGAGGTTCTCCTCTTGAGGTTCTCCACATGGAGGTTCTCCTCTTGAGGTTCTCCTCTTGAGGTTCTCCACATTGAGGTTCTCCACATTGAGGTTCTCCTCTTGAGGTTCTCCTCTTGAGGTTCTCCACATTGAGGTTCTCCACATTGAGGTTCTCCTCTTGAGGTTCTCCACATTGAGGTTCTCCTCTTGAGGTTCTCCTCTTGAGGTTCTCCACATTGAGGTTCTCCACATTGAGGTTCTCCTCTTGAGGTTCTCCACATTGAGGTTCTCCTCTTGAGGTTCTCCTCTTGAGGTTCTCCACATTGAGGTTCTCCTCTTGAGGTTCTCCACATTGAGGTTCTCCTCTTGAGGTTCTCCTCTTGAGGTTCTCCACATTGAGGTTCTCCACATTGAGGTTCTCCTCTTGAGGTTCTCCACATTGAGGTTCTCCTCTTGAGGTTCTCCTCTTGAGGTTCTCCACATTGAGGTTCTCCTCTTGAGGTTCTCCTCTTGAGGTTCTCCTCTTGAGGTTCTCCACATTGAGGTTCTCCACATTGAGGTTCTCCTCTTGAGGTTCTCCTCTTGAGGTTCTCCACATTGAGGTTCTCCTCTTGAGGTTCTCCACATTGAGGTTCTCCACATTGAGGTTCTCCACATTGAGGTTCTCCTCTTGAGGTTCTCCACATTGAGGTTCTCCACATTGAGGTTCTCCTCTTGAGGTTCTCCACATTGAGGTTCTCCACATTGAGGTTCTCCTCTTGAGGTTCTTCTCTTGAGGTTCTCCTCTTGAGGTTCTCCACATTGAGGTTCTCCTCTTGAGGTTCTCCTCTTGAGGTTCTCCACATTGAGGTTCTCCTCTTGAGATTCTCCTCTTGAGGTTCTCCACATTGAGGTTCTCCTCTTGAGATTCTCCTCTTGAGGTTCTCCACATTGAGGTTCTCCACATTGAGGTTCTCCTCTTGAGGTTCTCCTCTTGAGGTTCTCCACATTGAGGTTCTCCTCTTGAGGTTCTCCACATTGAGGTTCTCCTCTTGAGGTTCTCCTCTTGAGGTTCTCCACATTGAGGTTCTCCACATTGAGGTTCTCCTCTTGAGGTTCTCCACATTAAGGTTCTCCTCTTGAGGTTTTCCACTTTGAGGTTCTCCTCTTGAGGTTCTCCACATTGAGGTTCTCCACATTGAGGTTCTCCTCTTGAGGTTCTCCTCTTGAGGTTCTCCACATTGAGGTTCTCCTCTTGAGGTTCTCCACATTGAGGTTCTCCACATTGAGGTTCTCCTCTTGAGGTTCTCCACATTGAGGTTCTCCACATTGAGGTTCTCCTCTTGAGGTTCTCCACATTGAGGTTCTCCACATTGAGGTTCTCCACATTGAGGTTCTCCTCTTGAGGTTCTCCACATTGAGGTCTCCTCTTGAGGTTCTCCACATTGAGGTTCTCCACATTGAGGTTCTCCTCTTGAGGTTCTCCACATTGAGGTTCTCCACATTGAGGTTCTCCTCTTGAAGTTCTCCACTTTGAGGTTCTCCACATTGAGGTTCTCCTCTTGAGGTTCTCCACATTGAGGTTCTCCACATTGAGGTTCTCCTCTTGAGGTTCTCCACATTGAGGTTCTCCTCTTGAGGTTCTCCTCTTGAGGTTCTCCACATTGAGGTTCTCCACATTGAGGTTCTCCTCTTGAGGTTCTCCACATTGAGGTTCTCCTCTTGAGGTTCTCCTCTTGAGGTTCTCCACATTGAGGTTCTCCACATTGAGGTTCTCCTCTTGAGGTTCTCCTCTTGAGGTTCTCCACATTGAGGTTCTCCTCTTGAGGTTCTCCTCTTGAGGTTCTCCACTTTGAGGTTCTCCTCTTGAGGTTCTCCTCTTGAGGTTCTCCACATTGAGGTTCTCCACATTGAGGTTCTCCTCTTGAGGTTCTCCTCTTGAGGTTCTCCACATTGAGGTTCTCCACATTGAGGTTCTCCTCTTGAGGTTCTCCACATTGAGGTTCTCCTCTTGAGGTTCTCCACATTGAGGTTCTCCACATTGAGGTTCTCCTCTTGAGGTTCTCCACATTGAGGTTCTCCTCTTGAGGTTCTCCTCTTCAGGTTCTCCACATTGAGGTTCTCCTCTTCAGGTTCTCCTCTTGAGGTTCTCCACATTGAGGTTCTCCTCTTGAGGTTCTCCACATTGAGGTTCTCCATATTGAGGTTCTCCTCTTGAGGTTCTCCACATTGAGGTTCTCCACATTGAGGTTCTCCTCTTGAGGTTCTCCTCTTGAGGTTCTCCACATTGAGGTTCTCCACATTGAGGTTCTCCTCTTGAGGTTCTCCACATTGAGGTTCTCCACATTGAGGTTCTCCTCTTGAGGTTCTCCACATTGAGGTTCTCCACATTGAGGTTCTCCTCTTGAGGTTCTCCACATTGAGGTTCTCCTCTTGAGGTTCTCCTCTTGAGGTTCTCCACATTGAGGTTCTCCACATTGAGGTTCTCCTCTTGAGGTTCTCCTCTTGAGGTTCTCCACATTGAGGTTCTCCACATTGAGGTTCTCCTCTTGAGGTTCTCCACATTGAGGTTCTCCTCTTGAGGTTCTCCACATTGAGGTTCTCCACATTGAGGTTCTCCTCTTGAGGTTCTCCACATTGAGGTTCTCCACATTGAGGTTCTCCACATTGAGGTTCTCCTCTTGAGGTTCTCCACATTGAGGTTCTCCACATTGAGGTTCTCCTCTTGAGGTTCTCCTCTTGAGGTTCTCCACATTGAGGTTCTCCTCTTGAGGTTCTCCTCTTGAGGTTCTCCTCTTGAGGTTCTCCACATTGAGGTTCTCCTCTTGAGGTTCTCCACATTGAGGTTCTCCACATTGAGGTTCTCCTCTTGAGGTTCTCCTCTTGAGGTTCTCCACATTGAGGTTCTCCACATTGAGGTTCTCCTCTTGAAGTTCTCCACATTGAGGTTCTCCACATTGAGGTTCTCCTCTTGAGGTTCTCCACATTGAGGTTCTCCACATTGAGGTTCTCCACATTGAGGTTCTCCTCTTGAGGTTCTCCACATTGAGGTTCTCCACATTGAGGTTCTCCACATTGAGGTTCTCCTCTTGAGGTTCTCCTCTTGAGGTTCTCCACATTGAGGTTCTCCTCTTGAGGTTCTCCTCTTGAGGTTCTCCACATTGAGGTTCTCCTCTTGAGGTTCTCCTCTTGAGGTTCTCCACATTGAGGTTCTCCTCTTGAGGTTCTCCTCTTGAGGTTCTCCACATTGAGGTTCTCCTCTTGAGGTTCTCCACATTGAGGTTCTCCACATTGAGGTTCTCCTCTTCAGGTTCTCCTCTTGAGGTTCTCCACATTGAGGTTCTCCTCTTGAGGTTCTCCTCTTCAGGTTCTCCACATTGAGGTTCTCCTCTTGAGGTTCTCCACATTGAGGTTCTCCACATTGAGGTTCTCCTCTTGAGGTTCTCCATATTGAGGTTCTCCTCTTGAGGTTCTCCTCTTGAGGTTCTCCTCTTGAGGTTCTCCACATTGAGGTTCTCCACATTGAGGTTCTCCTCTTGAGGTTCTCCTCTTGAGGTTCTCCACATTGAGGTTCTCCTCTTGAGGTTCTCCTCTTGAGGTTCTCCACATTGAGGTTCTCCACATTGAGGTTCTCCTCTTGAGGTTCTCCACATTGAGGTTCTCCACATTGAGGTTCTCCTCTTGAGGTTCTCCTCTTGAGGTTCTCCACATTGAGGTTCTCCACATTGAGGTTCTCCTCTTGAGGTTCTCCACATTGAGGTTCTCCACATTGAGGTTCTCCTCTTGAGGTTCTCTTCTTGAGGTTCTCCACATTGAGGTTCTCCACATTGAGGTTCTCCTCTTGAGGTTCTCCTCTTGAGGTTCTCCACATTGAGGTTCTCCACATTGAGGTTCTCCTCTTGAGGTTCTCCACATTGAGGTTCTCCACATTGAGGTTCTCCTCTTGAGGTTCTCCACATTGAGGTTCTCCACATTGAGGTTCTCCTCTTGAGGTTCTCCACATTGAGGTTCTCCACATTGAGGTTCTCCTCTTGAGGTTCTCCTCTTGAGGTTCTCCACATTGAGGTTCTCCTCTTGAGGTTCTCCTCTTGAGGTTCTCCTCTTGAGGTTCTCCACATTGAGGTTCTCCACATTGAGGTTCTCCTCTTGAGGTTCTCCACATTGAGGTTCTCCTCTTGAGGTTCTCCTCTTGAGGTTCTCCACATTGAGGTTCTCCACATTGAGGTTCTCCTCTTGAGGTTCTCCACATTGAGGTTCTCCACATTGAGGTTCTCCTCTTGAGGTTCTCCACATTGAGGTTCTCCACATTGAGGTTCTCCTCTTGAGGTTCTCCACATTGAGGTTCTCCACATTGAGGTTCTCCTCTTGAGGTTCTCCTCTTGAGGTTCTCCACATTGAGGTTCTCCACATTGAGGTTCTCCTCTTGAGGTTCTCCTCTTGAGGTTCTCCACATTGAGGTTCTCCACATTGAGGTTCTCCTCTTGAGGTTCTCCTCTTGAGGTTCTCCACATTGAGGTTCTCCTCTTGAGGTTCTCCTCTTGAGGTTCTCCACATTGAGGTTCTCCACATTGAGGTTCTCCTCTTGAGGTTCTCTTGAGGTTCTCCTCTTGAGGTTCTCCACATTGAGGTTCTCCACATTGAGGTTCTCCTCTTGAGGTTCTCCTCTTGAGGTTCTCCTCTTGAGGTTCTCCTCATTGAGGTTCTCCACATTGAGGTTCTCCTCTTGAGGTTCTCCACATTGAGGTTCTCCTCTTGAGGTTCTCCTCTTGAGGTTCTCCTCTTGAGGTTCTCCTCTCTGGTGTCCCCCCATTCCCATTCCCATTCCCATTCCCTTCTCGGTGAGGAGAAGACATCTCCACCTTTTGGCCTTCAGGTCTTTATTTCTCTTGGGTTGATTAAACCACCGCTCTCTCCAACGTGGTCAGAAGGTCTTCGAAGCCGTGGCCGAGCCCTCCCCAGGACCTTCTGACCCCTCCCCAGGACCTTCCGAGCCCTCCCCAGGACCTTCCGAGCCCTCCCCAGGACCTTCTGACCCCTCCCCAGGAGTGTCCAAGCGGTGCCCAACGTTCACCCAACCATTGTCCAACCTTCTCCCAACCTTCACTCAACCTCCACCCAACCTTCACCCAACCTTCACCCAACCTTCACCCAACCATCGTCCAACCACCATCCAACCATTGTCCAAACATCACCCAAAGATCATCCAAACATCGTCCAACCATGACCCAACCTTCACTCAACCATCACCCAACCTTCACCCAACCATGACCAAAACATTGTCCACCTTCACCCAACCTTCACCATTGTCCAACCATCATCGAATCACCACCCAAAGATCACCCAAACATCATCCAAACTTCACCCAACCTTCACTCAACCTTCACCCAAACATCGTCCAACCTTCACTCAACCTTCACCCAACCATTGTCCAACCATCACCCAAAGATTGTCCAACTTTCACTCAACCTTCACCCAACCATGACCCAACCTTCACCCAAACTTCATCCAAACTTCACCCAACCTTCACCCAACCTTCATTCAATCTTCTCCCAACCATGACCCAACCATTGTCCAACCATCACCCAAACATTGTCCAACCTTCACCCAACCTTCACCCAACCTTCACTCAACCATCACTCAACCATGACCCAAATATCACCCAACCATCACCCAAACATTGTCCAACCTTCACCCAAAGATCACCCAACCTTCACCCAACCATGACCAAAACATTGTCCAACCTTCACTCAACCTTCACTCAACCTTCACCCAACCATTGTCCAACCACCATCCAATCACCACCCAAAGATCACCCAAACATCATCCAAACTTCACCCAACCTTCACTCAATCTTCACCCAACCATGACCCAACCTTCACTCAACCATTGTCCAACCATTACCCAATCATCACCCAAACATCACCCAAATATCGTCCAACCTTCACTCAACCTTCATGAGACCATCACCCAACCTTCACCCAATCTTCACTCAACCATCACCCAACCATGACCCAAACATCACCCAAACTTCACCCAACTTTCACCCAACCATCGTCCAACCATGACCTGAACATCACCCAAACATTGTCCAACCTTCACCCAAACTTCACCCAAACATCACCCAAAGATCACCCAACCTTCACTCAACCTTCACCCAACCTTCACCCAACCATTGTCCAACCATCATCCAACCTTCACCCAAACATCACCCAAACATTGTCCAACCTTCACCGAACCTTCACTCAACCTTCACTCAACCTTCACCCAACCTTCACCCAACCGTGACTCAACCATTGTCCAACCTTCACCCAAACATCACCCAAACATTGTCCAACCATGACCCAACCTTCACTCAACCATCGTCCAAACATCACCCAAACATTGTCCAACCTTCACCGAACCTTCACTCAACCTTCACTCAACCATTGTCCAACCTTCACCCAACCATGACCCAAACATCACCCAAACATCGTCCAACCATGACCCAACCTTCACCCAACCTTCACTCAACCATTGTCCAACCATCACTCAAACATCATCCAAACATTGTCCAACCTTCACCCAACCATCAGCCAACCTTGAGCCAACCTTCACCCAACCATTGTCCAACCTTCACCCAACCATGACCCAAACATCACCCAAACATTGTCCAACCGTCACCCAAAGATTGTCCAACTTTCACTCAACCTTCACTCAACCTTCACCCAACCATGACCCAACCTCCACCCAAACTTCATCCAAACTTCACTCAACCTTCACCCAACCTCCACCCAACCATTGTCCAACCATCACCCAACCATCACCCAAACATTGTCCAATCATGACCCAACCTTCACCCAACCTTCACTCAACCATCACTCAACCATGACCCAAATATCACCCAACCATCACCCAACCATTGTCCAACCTTCACCCAAAGACCACCCAACCTTCACCCAACCATGACCAAAACATTGTCCAACCTTCACTTAACCTTCACCCAACCATTGTCCAACCATCATCCAATCACCACCCAAAGATCACCCAAACATTGTCCAACCTTCACCGAACCTTCACCCAACCTTCACCCAAACATCACTCAAAGATCACCCAACCTTCACCCAAACATCGTCCAACCATCACCCAAAGATCGTCCAACCTTCACCCAACCTTCACCCAACCATTGTCCAACCATTGTCCAACCATCATCCAACCTTCACCCAAACATCACCCAAACATTGTCCAACCTTCACCCAAACATCACCCAAACATTGTCCAACCTTCACCCAACCTTCACTCAATCTTCACCCAACCTTCACCCAACCATTGTCCAACCATGACCCAACCATCACCCAAACATCGTCCAACCTTCACCCAACCTTCACCCCACCATTGTCCAATCATCACCCAACCATCATCCAACCATGACCCAAACATTGTCCAACCTTCACCCAAACATCAACCAAACATCGTCCAACCTTCATGAGACCTTCACTCAACCTTCACTCAACCTTCACTCAACAATTGTCCAACCTTCACCCAACCATCATCCAACCATTGTCCAACCATTGTCCAACCATGACCCAAACATCACCCAAAGATGGTCCAACCTTCACCCAACCTTCACCCAACCTTCACCCAACCTTCACTCAACCATTGTCCAACCATTACCCAACCATCACCCAAACATCACCCAAAGATCCTCCAACCTTCACCCAACCTTCACTCAATCTTCACCCAACCATGACCCAAACATCACCCAAAGATGGTCCAACCTTCACTCAACCTTCACTCAACCATTGTCCAACCATCACCCAAACATCACCCAAACATCACCCAAACATCACCCAAACATTGTCCAACCTTCACCCAACCTTCACTCAACCTTCACCCAACCTTCACTCAACCATTGTCCAACCTTCACCCAACCTTCACCCAACCATTACCCAACCATCACCCAAACATCACCCAAAGATCCTCCAACCTTCACTCAACCTTCACCCAAACATCACCCAAACATTGTCCAACCTTCACCCAACCATCATCCAACCATTGTCCAACCATGACCCAAACATCGTCCAACCTTCACCCAACCTTCACCCAACCTTCACCCAACCATGACCCAACCATCACCCAAAGATCACCCAAAGATCATCCAATCTTCACTCAACCTTCACCCAAACATTGTCCAACCATCACCCAAAGATCACCCAACCTTCACCCAACCATTGTCCAACCGTGACCCAAACATTGTCCAACCTTCACCCAACCTTCACCCAACCTTCACCCAACCTTCACCCAACCATCATCATCCAACCATGACCCAAACATCACCCAACCTTCACCCAACCATGACCCAAACATCACCCAACCTTCACCCAACCATTACCCAAACATCACCCAACCTTCACCCAACCATTGTCCAACCTCCACCCAACCTCCACCCAACCACAGTCCATCCCCCCCCATCTCCAGGAGGTCCCCGATGTCCTCCCGGTGCCCCTCAGGAGCCCTCGTGGCCCACGTGGAGCTTCAACACCACCGGGAGATGATCGGAGAGCGTCGCCAGTTGGGTGACAAAGACCACCTCAGCCTTCTCCTGCCCAGAAGACACCGAGAGAGGACATCGTCACCACGTGGAGACACCAAAGGAGGAGAAGAACCCAACGATGGTGGTGGTGGTGGGACGGACCGTGAGTGGAGATCCAGGAGACCTCCGGTGGAGGACATAGTCCACGCGACGTCCCGACCATGAGGACATGGGGACCACCGGGAGGTCTTCACCGTTGGGCAGGAGAGGACCTGCCAAGAAGAGACGGCGCCCGGACGGCTCCGAGAGGGTCCTGAGGACCACCAGAAGGGGGTGGTGGTGGTCAGGAGGAGGTGGTGGTGGTCATGAGGAGGAGGTGGTGGTCATGAGGAGATGGTGGTGGTCATGAGGAGGAGGTGGTGGTCATGAGGAGGTGGTGGTGGTCATGGGGAGGTGGTGGTGGTCATGAGGAGGAGGTGGTGGTCATGAGGAGGAGGTGGTGGTCATGAGGAGGTGGTGGTGGTCATGAGGAGGAGGTGGTGGTCATGGGGAGGTGGTGGTGGTCATGAGGAGGAGGTGGTGGTCATGGGGAGGTGGTGGTGGTCATGAGGAGGTGGTGGTGGTCATGGGGAGGAGGTGGTGGTCATGAGGAGGTGGTGGTGGTCATGGGGAGGTGGTGGTGGTCATGAGGAGGAGGTGGTGGTCATGGGGAGGAGGTGGTGGTCATGAGGAGGTGGTGGTGGTCATGGGGAGGAGGTGGTGGTCATGAGGAGGTGGTGGTGGTCATGAGGAGGAGGTGGTGGTCATGAGGAGGTGGTGGTGGTCATGAGGAGGAGGTGGTGGTCATGAGGAGGTGGTGGTCATGGGGAGGTGGTGGTGGTCATGAGGAGGTGATGGTGGTCATGAGGAGGAGGTGGTGGTCATGAGGAGGTGGTGGTGGTCATGAGGAGGTGGTGGTGGTCATGAGGAGGTGGTGGTCATGGGGAGAGGTGGTGGTCATGGGGAGGTGGTGGTGGTCATGGGGAGGTGGTGGTGGTCATGAGGAGAAGGTGGTGGTCATGAGGAGGTGGTGGTGGTCATGAGGAGAAGGTGGTGGTCATGAGGAGGTGGTGGTGGTCATGAGGAGTTGGTGGTGGTCATGAGGAGGAGGTGGTGGTCATGAGGAGGTGGTGGTGGTCATGGGGAGGAGGTGGTGGTCATGAGGAGGAGGTGGTGGTCATGAGGAGGAGGTGGTGGTCATGGGGAGGTGGTGGTGGTCATGAGGAGGAGGTGGTGGTCATGGGGAGGTGGTGGTGGTCATGAGGAGGTGGTGGTCATGAGGAGGTGGTGGTCATGAGGAGGAGGTGGTGGTGGTCATGGGGAGGAGGTGGTGGTCATGAGGAGGTGGTGGTGGTCATGAGGAGGTGGTGGTGGTCATGGGGAGGAGGAGGTGGTCATGGGGAGGTGGTGGTAGTCATGAGGAGATGGTGGTGGTCATGGGGAGGAGGTGGTGGTCATGAGGAGGTGGTGGTGGTCATGAGGAGGTGGTGGTGGTCATGAGGAGGAGGAGGTGGTGGTCATGAGGAGGTGGTGGTGGTCATGGGGAGGTGGTGGTGGTCATGGGGAGGAGGTGGTGGTGGTCATGGGGAGGTGGTGGTGGTGGTCATGGGGAGGTGGTGGTGGTGGTCAAGGGGAGGTGGTGGTGGTCATGAGGAGGTGGTGGTGGTCATGGGGAGGAGGTGGTGGTCATGGGGAGGAGGTGGTGGTCATGAGGAGGTGGTGGTGGTCATGGGGAGGAGGTGGTGGTGGTCATGGGGAGGTGGTGGTGGTGGTCATGGGGAGGAGGTGGTGGTGGTCATGGGGAGGTGGTGGTGGTGGTCAAGGGGAGGTGGTGGTGGTCATGAGGAGGTGGTGGTGGTCATGGGGAGGAGGTGGTGGTCATGGGGAGGAGGTGGTGGTGGTCATGGGGAGGTGGTGGTGGTCATGAGGAGAAGGTGGTGGTCATGGGGAGGTGGTGGTGGTCATGGGGAGGTGGTGGTGGTCATGGGGAGAAGGTGGTGGTCATGGGGAGGTGGTGGTGGTCATGGGGAGGAGGTGGTGGTCATGAGGAGGTGGTGGTGGTCATGGGGAGGTGGTGGTCATGGGGAGGAGGTGGTGGTCATGGGGAGGTGGTGGTGGTCATGAGGAGGAGGTGGTGGTCATGGGGAGGTGGTGGTCATGGGGAGGAGGTGGTGGTCATGGGGAGGTGGTGGTGGTCATGAGGAGGAGGTGGTGGTCATGGGGAGGAGGTGGTGGTCATGGGGAGGAGGTGGTGGTCATGAGGAGGTGGTGGTGGTCATGGGGAGGTGGTGGTGGTCATGAGGAGGAGGTGGTGGTCATGAGGAGGTGGTGGTCATGAGGAGGAGGTGGTGGTCATGAGGAGGTGGTGGTGGTCATGGGGAGAAGGTGGTGGTCATGGGGAGGTGGTGGTGGTCATGAGGAGGAGGTGGTGGTCATGAGGAGGTGGTGGTGGTCATGAGGAGGAGGTGGTGGTCATGAGGAGGAGGTGGTGGTCATGGGGAGGTGGTGGTGGTCATGAGGAGGAGGTGGTGGTCATGAGGAGGTGGTGGTCATGAGGGGGAGGTGGTGGTCATGGGGAGGTGGTGGTGGTCATGGGGAGGAGGTGGTCATGAGGAGGTGGTGGTCATGAGGGGGAGGTGGTGGTCATGAGGAGGTGGTGGTCATGAGGGGGAGGTGGTGGTCATGAGGAGGTGGTGGTCATGAGGGGGAGGTGGTGGTCATGAGGAGGTGGTGGTGGTCATGAGGAGAAGGTGGTGGTCATGGGGAGGTGGTGGTGGTCATGGGGGGGAGGTGGTGGTCATGGGGAGGTGGTGGTTATGGGGAGGTGGTGGTGGTCATGGGGAGGTGGTGGTTATGGGGAGGAGGTGGTGGTCATGGGGAGGAGGTGGTGGTCATGAGGAGGTGGTGGTGGTCATGGGGAGGTGGTGGTGGTCATGAGGAGGAGGTGGTGGTCATGGGGAGGTGGTGGTGGTCATGAGGAGGTGGTGGTCATGTGGAGGAGGTGGTGGTCATGAGGAGGTGGTGGTGGTCATGGGGAGGAGGTGGTGGTCATGGGGAGGAGGTGGTGGTCATGAGGAGGTGGTGGTGGTCATGAGGAGAAGGTGGTGGTCATGGGGAGGTGGTGGTGGTCATGGGGGGGAGGTGGTGGTCATGAGGAGGTGGTGGTGGTCATGGGGAGGTGGTGGTTATGGGGAGGAGGTGGTGGTCATGGGGAGGTGGTGGTGGTCATGGGGAGGTGGTGGTGGTCATGGGGAGGAGGTGGTGGTCATGAGGAGGTGGTGGTGGTCATGAGGAGGTGGTGGTGGTCATGGGGAGGTGGTGGTCATGGGGAGGTGGTGGTGGTCATGGGGAGGAGGTGGTGGTCATGGGGAGGTGGTGGTGGTCATGAGGAGGTGGTGGTGGTCATGGGGAGGTGGTGGTGGTCATGAGGAGGTGGTGGTGGTCATGGGGAGGTGGTGGTGGTCATGAGGAGGTGGTGGTCATGAGGAGGAGGTGGTGGTCATGGGGAGGTGGTGGTGGTCATGAGGAGGTGGTGGTGGTCATGAGGAGGTGGTGGTGGTCATGAGGAGGTGGTGGTCATGAGGAGGTGGTGGTGGTCATGAGGAGGAGGTGGTGGTCATGAGGAGGTGGTGGTGGTCATGAGGAGGTGGTGGTGGTCATGAGGAGGTGGTGGTGGTCATGAGGAGGTGGTGGTGGTCATGGGGAGGTGGTGGTGGTCCTGGGGAGGAGGTGGTGGTCATGAGGAGGAGGTGGTGGTCATGGGGAGGTGGTGGTGGTCATGAGGAGATGGTGGTGGTCATGAGGAGGTGGTGGTGGTCATGGGGAGGAGGTGGTGGTCATGGGGAGGTGGTGGTGGTCCTGGGGAGGAGGTGGTGGTCATGAGGAGGAGGTGGTGGTCATGGGGAGGTGGTGGTGGTCGTGAGGAGGTGGTGGTGGTCATGGGGAGGTGGTGGTGGTCATGAGGAGATGGTGGTGGTCATGAGGAGGTGGTGGTGGTCATGGGGAGGAGGTGGTGGTCATGAGGAGGAGGTGGTGGTCATGGGGAGGAGGTGGTGGTCATGAGGAGGTGGTGGTGGTCATGAGAAGGAGGTGGTGGTCATGAGGAGGTGGTGGTGGTCATGAGGAGAAGGTGGTGGTCATGGGGAGGTGGTGGTGGTCATGGGGAGGAGGTGGTGGTGGTCATGGGGAGGTGGTGGTGGTCATGGGGAGGAGGTGGTGGTCATGAGGAGGTGGTGGTGGTCATGAGGAGGTGGTGGTGGTCATGGGGAGGTGGTGGTGGTCATGGGGAGGTGGTGGTGGTCATGGGGAGGAGGTGGTGGTCATGAGGAGGAGGTGGTGGTCATGAGGAGAAGGTGGTGGTCATGGGGAGGTGGTGGTCATGAGGAGGTGGTGGTGGTCATGAGGAGGTGGTGGTGGTCATGGGGAGGTGGTGGTCATGAGGAGGTGGTGGTGGTCATGGGGAGGTGGTGGTGGTCATGGGGGGGGAGGTGGTGGTCATGAGGAGGTGGTGGTGGTCATGGGGAGGTGGTGGTCATGGGGAGGTGGTGGTCATGAGGAGGTGGTGGTGGTCATGGGGAGGTGGTGGTCATGGGGAGGTGGTGGTGGTCATGGGGAGGTGGTGGTGGTCATGGGGAGGTGGTGGTGGTCATGGGGAGGTGGTGGTGGTCATGAGGAGATGGTGGTGGTCATGAGGAGGTGGTGGTGGTCATGGGGAGGTGGTGGTGGTCATGAGGAGGTGGTGGTGGTCATGGGGAGGAGGTGGTGGTCATGAGGAGGAGGTGGTGGTCATGGGGAGGAGGTGGTGGTCATGAGGAGGTGGTGGTGGTCATGAGAAGGAGGTGGTGGTCATGAGGAGGTGGTGGTGGTCATGAGGAGAAGGTGGTGGTCATGGGGAGGTGGTGGTGGTCATGGGGAGGAGGTGGTGGTGGTCATGGGGAGGTGGTGGTGGTCATGGGGAGGAGGTGGTGGTCATGAGGAGGTGGTGGTGGTCATGAGGAGGTGGTGGTGGTCATGGGGAGGTGGTGGTGGTCATGGGGAGGAGGTGGTGGTCATGAGGAGGTGGTGGTGGTCATGAGGAGGTGGTGGTGGTCATGGGGAGGTGGTGGTCATGAGGAGGTGGTGGTGGTCATGGGGAGGTGGTGGTCATGAGGAGGTGGTGGTGGTCATGAGGAGGTGGTGGTGGTCATGGGGAGGTGGTGGTGGTCATGGGGAGGTGGTGGTGGTCATGGGGAGGTGGTGGTGGTCATGGGGAGGAGGTGGTGGTCATGGGGAGGTGGTGGTGGTCATGAAGAGGAGGTGGTGGTCATGGGGAGGAGGTGGTGGTCATGGGGAGGAGGTGGTGGTCATGGGGAGGAGGTGGTGGTCATGGGGAGGAGGTGGTGGTCATGAGGAGGAGGTGGTGGTCATGGGGAGGAGGTGGTGGTCATGGGGAGGTGGTGGTGGTCATGGGGAGGTGGTGGTGGTCATGGGGAGGTGGTGGTGGTCATGAGGAGGTGGTGGTCATGGGGAGGTGGTGGTGGTCATGAGGAGGAGGTGGTGGTCATGGGGAGGTGGTGGTGGTCATGAGGAGGTGGTGGTGGTCATGAGGAGGTGGTGGTGGTCATGGGGAGGTGGTGGTGGTCATGAGGAGGTGGTGGTGGTCATGGGGAGGTGGTGGTGGTCATAAGGAGGTGGTGGTGGTCATGGGGAGGTGGTGGTGGTCATGGGGAGGTGGTGGTGGTCATGAGGAGGAGGTGGTGGTCATGGGGAGGAGGTGGTGGTCATGAGGAGGTGGTGGTGGTCATGAGGAGGTGGTGGTGGTCATGAGGAGGTGGTGGTGGTCATGGGGAGGTGGTGGTGGTCATGGGGAGGTGGTGGTGGTCATGAGGAGGTGGTGGTCATGGGGAGGTGGTGGTGGTCATGAGGAGGAGGTGGTGGTCATGGGGAGGTGGTGGTGGTCATGAGGGGGAGGTGGTGGTCATGGGGAGGTGAAGGTCAGGGGAGGAGGTGGTGGTGGTCATGGGGAGGAGGTGGTGGTCATGAGGAGGTGGTGGTCATGGGGAGGTGGTGGTGGTCATGAGGAGGAGGTGGTGGTCATGGGGAGGAGGTGGTGGTCATGGGGAGGAGGTGGTGGTCATGAGGAGGAGGTGGTGGTCATGAGGAGGAGGTGGTGGTCATGAGGAGGTGGTGGTGGTCATGAGGAGGAGGTGGTGGTCATGAGGAGGTGGTGGTGGTCATGAGGAGGTGGTGGTGGTCATGAGGAGGAGGTGGTGGTGGTCATGAGGAGGTGGTGGTGGTCATGGGGAGGTGGTGGTGGTCATGAGGAGGTGGTGGTGGTCATGAGGAGGAGGTGGTGGTGGTCATGAGGAGGAGGTGGTGGTCATGGGGAGGTGGTGGTGGTCATGGGGAGGTGGTGGTGGTCATGAGGAGGTGGTGGTGGTCATGGGGAGGTGGTGGTGGTCATGAGGAGGTGGTGGTGGTCATGAGGAGGTGGTGGTGGTCATGGGGAGGTGGTGGTGGTCATGGGGAGGTGGTGGTGGTCATGAGGAGGTGGTGGTGGTCATGAGGAGGAGGTGGTGGTCATGGGGAGGTGGTGGTCATGGGGAGAAGTTGGTGGTCATGGGGAGGAGGTGGTGGTCATGAGGAGGTGGTGGTGGTCATGGGGAGGAGGTGGTGGTCATGAGGAGATGGTGGTGGTCATGGGGAGGTGGTGGTCATGGGGAGAAGGTGGTGGTCATGGGGAGGAGGTGGTGGTCATGAGGAGGTGGTGGTGGTCATGGGGAGGTGGTGGTGGTCATGGGGAGGAGGTGGTGGTCATGGGGAGGTGAAGGTCATGGGGAGGAGGTGGTGGTGGTCATGGGGAGGAGGTGGTGGTCATGAGGAGGTGGTGGTGGTCATGAGGAGGAGGTGGTGGTCATGAGGAGGTGGTGGTGGTCATGAGGAGGAGGTGGTGGTCATGAGGAGGAGGTGGTGGTGGTCATGAGGAGGAGGTGGTGGTGGTCATGAGGAGGTGGTGGTGGTCATGAGGAGGAGGTGGTGGTGGTCATGAGGAGGTGGTGGTGGTCATGAGGAGGTGGTGGTGGTGGTCATGAGGAGGTGGTGGTGGTCATGAGGAGGAGGTGGTGGTGGTGGTCATGAGGAGGTGGTGGTGGTCATGAGGAGGAGGTGGTGGTGGTCATGAGGAGGTGGTGGTCATGAGGAGATGGTGGTGGTCATGAGGAGGTGGTGGTGGTCATGAGGAGGAGGTGGTGGTCATGGGGAGGTGGTGGTCGTCATGGGGAGGAGGTGGTGGTCATGGGGAGATGGTGGTGGTCATGGGGAGGTGGTGGTGGTCATGAGGAGGTGGTGGTCATGAGGAGGAGGTGGTGGTCATGGAGAGGTGGTGGTGGTCATGAGGAGGAGGTGGTGGTCATGGGGAGGTGGTGGTGGTCATGAGGAGGAGGTGGTGGTCATGAGGAGGAGGTGGTGGTCATGGAGAGGTGGTGGTGGTCATGAGGAGGTGGTGGTGGTCATGAGGTGGTGGTGGTCATGAGGAGGAGGTGGTGGTCATGAGGAGGTGGTGGTGGTCATGAGGAGGAGGTGGTGGTAATGGGGAGGAGGTGGTGGTCATGAGGAGGTGGTGGTCATGAGGAGGTGGTGGTGGTCATGGGGAGGTGGTGGTGGTCATGAGGAGGTGGTGGTGGTCATGAGGAGGTGGTGGTGGTCATGGGGAGGTGGTGGTGGTCATGGGGTTGTGGTGGTGGTCATGGGGAGGAGGTGGTGGTCATGAGGAGGAGGTGGTGGTGGTCATGAGGAGGTGGTGGTGGTCATGAGGAGGTGGTGGTCGTCATGAGGAGGAGGTGGTGGTCATGGGGAGGTGGTGGTGGTCATGAGGAGGTGGTGGTGGTCATGGGGAGGAGGTGGTGGTCATGAGGAGGAGGTGGTGGTCATGGGGAGGAGGTGGTGGTCATGAGGAGAAGGTGGTGGTCATGAGGAGGAGGTGGTGGTCATGGGGAGGAGGTGGTGGTCATGAGGAGAAGGTGGTGGTCATGGGGAGGAGGTGGTGGTCATGAGGAGGAGGTGGTGGTCATGAGGAGGAGGTGGTGGTCATGAGGAGGTTGTGGTGGTCATGGGGAGGTGGTGGTGGTCATGAGGAGGAGGTGGTGGTCATGAGGAGGTGGTGGTGGTCATGGGGAGGTGGTGGTGGTCATGAGGAGGAGGTGGTGGTCATGGGGAGGAGGTGGTGGTCATGAGGAGGAGGTGGTGGTCATGAGGAGGAGGTGGTGGTCATGAGGAGGAGGTGGTGGTGGTCATGAGGAGGAGGTGGTGGTCATGGGGAGGAGGTGGTGGTCATGAGGAGGAGGTGGTGGTCATGGGGAGGAGGTGGTGGTCATGGGGAGGAGGTGGTGGTCATGAGGAGGTGGTGGTGGTCATGGGGAGGTGGTGGTGGTCATGGGGAGGAGGTGGTGGTCATGAGGAGGTGGTGGTGCTCATGGGGAGGAGGTGGTGGTCATGAGGAGGTGGTGGTGGTCATGAGGAGGTGGTGGTGGTCATGGGGAGGAGGTGGTGGTCATGAGGAGGTGGTGGTGGTCATAAGGAGGTGGTGGTGGTCATGAGGAGGAGGTGGTGGTCATGAGGAGGTGGTGGTGGTCATGGGGAGGTGGTGGTGGTCATGGGGAGGAGGTGGTGGTCATGAGGAGGTGGTGGTCATGAGGAGAAGGTGGTGGTCATGAGGAGGTGGTGGTGGTCATGGGGAGGAGGTGGTGGTCATGGGGAGGATGTGGTGGTCATGAGGAGGAGGTGGTGGTCATGAGGAGGTGGTGGTGGTCATGGGGAGGAGGTGGTGGTCATGGGGAGGATGTGGTGGTCATGAGGAGGAGGTGGTGGTCATGAGGAGGAGGTGGTGGTCATGGGGAGGTGGTGGTGGTCATGAGGAGGAGGTGGTGGTCATGGGGAGGAGGTGGTGGTCATGAGGAGATGGTGGTGGTCATGGGGAGGTGGTGGTGGTCATGAGGAGGAGGTGGTGGTCATGAGGAGGTGGTGGTGGTCATGGGGAGGTGGTGGTGGTCATGGGGAGGAGGTGGTGGTGGTCATGGGGAGGAGGTGGTGGTCATGGGGAGGTGGTGGTGGTCATGGGGAGGTGGTGGTGGTCATGAGGAGGTGGTGGTCATGAGGAGGTGGTGGTGGTCATGGGGAGGTGGTGGTGGTCATGGGGAGGAGGTGGTGGTCATGGGGAGGAGGTGGTGGTCATGAGGAGGAGGTGGTGGTCATGGGGAGGTGGTGGTGGTCATGAGGAGGAGGTGGTGGTCATGGGGAGGTGGTGGTGGTCATGGGGAGGAGGTGGTGGTCATGAGGAGAAGGTGGTGGTCATGAGGAGGAGGTGGTGGTCATGAGGAGGAGGTGGTGGTCATGAGGAGGTGGTGGTGGTCATGGGGAGGTGGTGGTGGTCATGAGGAGGTGGTGGTGGTCATGAGGAGGTGGTGGTCGTCATGAGGAGGAGGTGGTGGTCATGAGGAGGTGGTGGTGGTCATGGGGAGGAGGTGGTCATGAGGAGGAGGTGGTGGTCATGGGGAGGAGGTGGTCATGAGGAGGAGGTGGTGGTCATGGGGAGGAGGTGGTGGTCATGAGGAGGTGGTGGTGGTCATGAGGAGGTGGTGGTCATGGGGAGGAGGTGGTGGTCATGAGGAGGTGGTGGTGGTCATGAGGAGGTGGTGGTCATGAGGAGGTGGTGGTGGTCATGGGGAGGAGGTGGTGGTCATGAGGAGGAGGTGGTGGTCATGGGGAGGTGGTGGTGGTCATGAGGAGGTGGTGACCCCTTCCCGGTCCCCTCCCGTTTCCCCTCTCTGTCACCTCTTGAGGTTCTCTGGGGTGGACACGGCCTCATCATAGATCTTCAGGGGGTTGAGAAGAGTTCCTGGAGATGGAGATGGAGGTGGAGATGGAGGTGGAGGTGGAGGTGGACGTGGAGATGGAGATGGAGATGGAGGTGGGGATGGGGTGGGATGAGGTCCTACCTATGGCCCAGGGTTGGTCCCGTCCCGGCGCCTCTCGACACGGATCCTGGTAGACATCAAAGATCTCATGATGCTGATTGAGCTCCTCAGCTGAGGGGAGAGAAACCATCGCCATCATCTCCACCTCCACCTCCATCCCCACCTCCATCTCCATCTCCACCTCCACCTCCACCTCAACCTCCATCTCCACCTCCACCTCCACCTCCATCTCCACCTCCACCTTCACCTCCATCTCCACCTCCACCTCCATCTCCACCTCCACCTCCACCTCCATCTCCACCTCCACCTCCATCTCCACCTCCACCTCCATCTCCACCTCCACCTCCACCTCCACCTCCACCTCCACCTCCATCTCCACCTCCATCTCCACCTCCATCTCCACCTCCACCTCCACCTCCACCTCCATCTCCACCTCCACCTCCACCTCCACCTCCACCTCCACCTCCATCTCCACCTCCACCTCCACCTCCACCTCCATCTCCACCTCCACCTCCACCTCCACCTCCATCTCCACCTCCACCTCCACCTCCATCTCCACCTCCATCTCCACCTCCACCTCCATCTCCACCTCCACCTCCATCTCCACCTCCACCTCCACCTCCATCTCCACCTCCATCTCCACCTCCACCTCCACCTCCACCTCCACCTCCACCTCCATCTCCACCTCCACCTCCACCTCCACCTCCACCTCCACCTCCACCTCCACCTCCACCTCCACCTCCATCTCCACCTCCACCTCCACCTCCATCTCCACCTCCACCTCCACCTCCACCTCCATCTCCACCTCCACCTCCACCTCCACCTCCATCTCCACCTCCACCTCCACCTCCATCTCCACCTCCATCTCCACCTCCACCTCCATCTCCACCTCCACCTCCATCTCCACCTCCACCTCCATCTCCACCTCCATCTCCACCTCCACCTCCACCTCCACCTCCATCTCCACCTCCACCTCCACCTCCACCTCCACCTCCACCTCCACCTCCACCTCCACCTCCATCTCCACCTCCACCTCCACCTCCACCTCCATCTCCACCTCCACCTCCACCTCCACCTCCATCTCCACCTCCACCTCCACCTCCACCTCCATCTCCACCTCCACCTCCATCTCCACCTCCATCTCCACCTCCACCTCCACCTCCATCTCCACCTCCACCTCCATCTCCACCTCCACCTCCACCTCCATCTCCACCTCCACCTCCACCTCCACCTCCACCTCCACCTCCATCTCCACCTCCACCTCCACCTCCATCTCCATCTCCATCTCCACCTCCACCTCCATCTCCACCTCCACCTCCACCTCCACCTCCATCTCCATCTCCACCTCCATCTCCACCTCCACCTCCATCTCCATCTCCACCTCCACCTCCATCTCCATCTCCATCTCCACCTCCATCTCCACCTCCACCTCCACCTCCATCTCCATCTCCACCTCCATCTCCACCTCCACCTCCATCTCCATCTCCACCTCCACCTCCATCTCCATCTCCATCTCCATCTCCACCTCCATCTCCACCTCCACCTCCACCTCCATCTCCACCTCCACCTCCATCTCCACCTCCATCTCCACCTCCACCTCCACCTCCATCTCCATCTCCACCTCCACCTCCATCTCCACCTCCACCTCCATCTCCATCTCCACCTCCACCTCCACCTCCATCTCCATCTCCACCTCCATCTCCACCTCCATCTCCACCTCCACCTCCACCTCCATCTCCATCTCCACCTCCACCTCCACCTCCACTACATCTCCACCTCCACCTCCACCTCCATCTCCACCTCCATCTCCATCTCCATCTCCACCTCCACCTCCACCATCTCCACCTCCACCTCCACCTCCATCCCCATCTCCACCTCCATCTCCACCTCCACCTCCACCTCCATCTCCAT
Organism: Cuculus canorus; assembly: GCF_017976375.1. Classification (NCBI taxonomy): domain Eukaryota; kingdom Metazoa; phylum Chordata; class Aves; order Cuculiformes; family Cuculidae; genus Cuculus; species Cuculus canorus. The sequence goes on from NC_071402.1 coordinate 787,761, forward strand.
CTCCACCTCCACCTCCACCTCCATCTCCACCTCCATCTCCATCTCCACCTCCACCTCCATCTCCACCTCCACCTCCACCTCCACCTCCATCTCCACCTCCACCTCCATCTCCACCTCCACCTCCACCTCCACCTCCACCTCCACCTCCACCTCCACCTCCACCTCCACCTCCATCTCCACCTCCACCTCCACCTCCATCTCCACCTCCACCTCCATCTCCATCTCCATCTCCACCTCCATCTCCACCTCCATCTCCACCTCCACCTCCACCTCCACCTCCATCTCCATCTCCACCTCCACCTCCACCTCCACTACATCTCCACCTCCACCTCCACCTCCATCTCCACCTCCATCTCCATCTCCATCTCCACCTCCACCTCCACCATCTCCACCTCCACCTCCACCTCCATCTCCATCTCCACCTCCATCTCCACCTCCATCTCCACCTCCACCTCCACCTCCACCTCCATCTCCACCTCCACCTCCATCTCCACCTCCATCTCCATCTCCACCTCCACCTCCACCTCCATCTCCACCTCCACCTCCACCTCCACCTCCACCTCCATCTCCACCTCCACCTCCACCTCCACCTCCACCTCCATCTCCATCTCCACCTCCACCGCCACCTCCATCTCCATCTCCACCTCCACCTCCATCTCCACCTCCACCTCCATCTCCACCTCCATCTCCATCTCCACCTCCATCTCCATCTCCACCTCCACCTCCACCTCCACCTCCATCTCCACCTCCACCTCCACCTCCATCTCCACCTCCACCTCCATCTCCACCTCCATCTCCATCTCCACCTCCACCTCCACCTCCATCTCCACCTCCACCTCCACCTCCATCTCCACCTCCATCTCCACCTCCACCTCCACCTCCATCTCCACCTCCATCTCCACCTCCACCTCCACCTCCATCTCCACCTCCACCTCCACCACCTCCACCCTCTGTCCCCTTTCTCCCAACCTGGGGAGGTGTTATCGAAGTTGAGGTCTCCACAGAAGACGTCGAAGGCCACGAGGTCACCGTCTTTCTTCTGCTGCTCCTGGAACTCCTCCATCCACCGCAGCCCCATGGAGAGCTGCGCGTTCCTCACCAGCGCATCTCCTGCAGCACCGGGACCACCCGTGGACCATCCGTGGACCACCCGTGGACCACCCATGGACCTCCCATGGACCTCCAAACCACCCATGGACCTCCCATGGACCTCCCAAACCACACGTGGACCTCCCATGGACCACTGATGGACCTCCAAACCACCCATGGACCTCCCCTGGACCTCCCAAAGCACCCATGGAACTCCCATGGACCACTGATGGACCTCCAAACCACCCATGGACCTCCCATGGACCTCCAAACCACCCATGGACCTCCCATGGACCTCCCAAACCACACGTGGACCTCCCATGGACCACTGATGGACCTCCAAACCACCCATGGACCTCCCCTGGACCTCCCAAAGCACCCATGGAACTCCCATGGACCACTGATGGACCTCCAAACCACCCATGGACCTCCCATGGACCTCCAAACCACCCATGGACCTCCCATGGACCTCCCAAACCACACGTGGACCTCCCATGGACCACTGATGGACCTCCAAACCACCCATGGACCTCCCCTGGACCTCCCAAAGCACCCATGGAACTCCCATGGACCACTGATGGACCTCCAAACCACCCATGGACCTCCCATGGACCTCCAAACCACCCATGGACCTCCCATGGACCTCCCAAACCACACGTGGACCTCCCATGGACCACTGATGGACCTCCAAACCACCCATGGACCTCCCCTGGACCTCCCAAAGCACCCATGGAACTCCCATGGACCACTGATGGACCTCCAAACCACCCATGGACCTCCCATGGACCTCCAAACCACCCATGGACCACTCATGGACCTCCCAAATCAACCATGGACCACTCATGGACCTCCCAAAGCACCCATGGAACTCCCATGGACCACTGATGGACCTCCAAACCGCCTGTGGACCAACCATGGACCACTCATGGACCTCCCAAACCACCCATGGACCTCCCATGGACCACTGATGGACCTCCAAACCGCCCGTGGACCACTCATGGACCTCCAAACCACCCATGGACCTCCCAAACCACCCATGGACCTCCCACGGACCTCCCAAACCACCCATGGACCTCCCATGGACCACTGATGGACCTCCAAACCACCCGAAGATCTCCCAAACCACCCATGGACCACCAATGGGCCACCCATGGACCTCCCAAACCACCCATGGATCTCTCAACACCATCCAACCCCATCGTAGATGCCTCCAACCCCATCTTAGATCTCTCCAACCCCACCTTAGATCCCTCCAATGCCATCTTAGATCCCTCCAACCCCATCATAGGTACCTCCAACCCCATCTTAGATCCCTCCAACCCCATCTCAGACCCTTCGAACCCATCGTAGATCCCTCCAACCCCATCTTAGATCCCTCCAACTCCATCTTAGATCCCTCCAACCCCATCTTAGACCCTTCAAACCCATCGTAGATCCCTCCAACCCCTACTTAGATCCCTCAAACCCATCTTAGATCCCTCCAACCCCATCGTAGGTCCCTTCAACTCCATCTTAGATCCCTCCAACCCCATCTTAGATCCCTCCAATCCCCTCTTAGATCCCTCCAACCCCATCTTAGACCCTTCGAACCCATCTCAGATCCCTCCAACCCCATCTTAGACCCTTCGAACCCATCTCAGATCCCTCCAACCCCATCTTAGACCCTTCGAACCCATCTCAGATCCCTCCAACCCCATCTTAGATCCCTCAAACCCATCTTAGATCCCTCCAACCCCATCTTAGACCCTTCAAACCCATCATAGATCCCTTCGAACCCATCTCAGATCCCTCCAACCCATCTTAGACCCTTCAATCCCATCTTAGGTCCCTCCAACCCCATTGTAGACCCCTTTGAACCCCATCATAGATCCCTCCAACCCCATCTTAGACCCTTTGAACCCATTTTAGATCCCTCCAACCCATCTTAGATCCTTCGAGCCCCATCGTAGGTCCCTTCAACTCCATCTTTGATACCTCCAACCCCATCTTAGATCCTTCGAACCCATCTTAGATCCCTCCAACCCCATCTTAGACCCTTTGAACCCATCTTAGACCCTTCGATCCCATCTTAGATCCCTCCAACCCCATCTTAGACCCTTCGATCCCATCTTAGATCCCTCCAACCCCATCTTAGATCCTTCGATCCCATCTTAGATCCCTCCAACCCCATCTTAGATCCTTCGAACCCATCTCAGATCCCTCCAACCCATCTTAGATCCCTCCAAACCCCATCTTAGATCCCTCAAACCCCATCTTAGATCCCTCCAAACCCCATCATAGGTCCTTCGAACCCATCTCAGATCCCTCCAACCCCATTTTAGACCCTTTGAACCCCATCTTAGATCCCTCCAACCCCATCTTAGATCCCTCCAACCCCATCGTAGACCCTTCGAACCCATTTTAGATCCCTCCAACCCCATCTTAGATCCCTCCAACCCCATCGTAGGTCCCTTCAACTCCATCTTAGATCCCTCCAACCCCATCTCAGGTCCCTCCAACCCCATCTCAGATCCCTCCAACCCCATCGTAGATCCCTCAAACCCCATCATAGGTCCTTTGAACCCATGGTAGATCCCTCAAACCCCATCTTAGATCCCTCCAATCCCATCTTAGATCCCTCAAACCCCATCTTAGACCCTTCGAACCCATCGTAGATCCCTCAAACCCCATCATAGGTCCTTCGAACCCCATCTTAGATCCCTCAAACCCATTGTAGATCTCTTCAACCCCATCTTAGATCCCTCCAACCCCATCGTAGATCCCTCAAACCCCATCATAGGTCCTTCGAACCCATCTTAGATCCCTCAAACCCATTGTAGATCTCTTCAAACCCATCATAGATCCCTCAAACCCCATCGTAGATCCCTCAAACCCCATCGTAGATCCCTCAAACCCCATCTTAGATCCTTTGAACCCATGGTAGATCCCTCAAACCCCATCGTAGATCCCTCAAACCCCATCTTAGACCCTTCGAACCCATCTTAGATCCCTCCAACCCCACCGTCGGTCCCTCCACGGCCGCCGTCGTCCCCCTCGTCTCTCACCGGCCGGCGCCTGCAGGTGGGTACACCCCAAATACCCCACGATCCGTCCTTCCGTCCTCATTCCCACCAACACTTGAACCACCAACACCCCTTTCGCCGCCAACGAATCCTCTCCGGCGCCGTTGGGAAAGGCGTGAAACTTCGCCGCCATCACCGGGTATCGACTTCCCACCATGAGACCGCTATTGAAGACCTTTAACTTCCAACCCTTCCATCCGGCGGCGCCGACGTCATAAAGAACATTCCGGAACCTTCCGGAAAGTCCTCGACGTAAGGCGGCGGTGGCTTTGGAGTCAAAGACTTCTTGGAAGCAAACGAAGTCAACGTCCGGTGGGAAGCGTTGGGTGAGAGGCACCGTTTGGTCATTCCGAAGGGTTTCGGTGATGGCGGTGACGGCGGTGGTGGTGGTGGTGGAGGAGTTCGGTGACGCCGGAAGGAGGAATCGAGCGATGGTTTTGGCGCGCGTTGGCGTTCGGCCCAAATTGGTGAATTTGGCCAAACCGCTCGGTAAAAGGCAAAGGTTGGCGGTGGCGAAGGTGAAAGCGGCGCCGTCGTTGCGGGCGTTCCACGGCGTCGCCGGAAGCGTTTGCGGTGTCGATTGATAAACGAAGGGATAACGTTGGGATTGAAGCGGAAGCCATAACGCCAACCCCAAAGCCGCCAACGGCAGCGCCGCCGCGAGGGCAAAGGTCAACGCCAACGCCGTCAGCGCTCGAGGGAACCAATGGCGGTGGTCCAGAGTGGTGGGGCGGAGGTCCAGGAGGGCGTTGGTGGCCCAAAAGGAGGGGGCGAGGAGGGACGAAGCCACCGAATCCAACGCCGTCAAAGCGGCGTTGGGGAAAGGGGAGGAGGGGAGGGGGGGGGGGGGGAGGGGGGGGGGGCGGCGGAGGGGGGGGGGGGGGGGGGGGGGGGGGGGGGGAATAAAGGGGGTTGTGTTAGAAATGGGGCCAAATGGGATCTCCTTCGAAATTGGGCCAAAAGGGATCAAACTCAAAATGGGGCCAAAAGGGATCATGTTCCAAAGTGGGAACTTATTCCAAATGGGGCCAAAGGGATCGCGTTCTAAATGGGGCCAAAAGGGATCCGTTACAAATGGGGCCAAATGGGATCCAGTTCCAACCTGGGAACCTATTCCAAATGGGGCCAAAAGGGATCTCCTTCCAAACTGGGAACCTATTCCAAATGGGGCCAAGGGGGTTATGTTCCAAATGGGGCCAAAAGGGATCACATTCAAAGTGGGGCCAAAGGGATCACCTTCCAAACTGGGAACCTATTCCAAATGGGGCCAAAAGGGTCATCTTCCAAATGGGGCCAAAGGGGTCACGTTCCAAATGGGGTCAAAAGGGATCTCCTTCCAAATGGGGCTAAAGGGGATCCATTACAAATGGGGCCAAAAGGATCACGTTCCAAATTGGGCCAAAAGGGATCACCTTCCAAACTGGGAACCTATTCCAAATGGGGTCAATGGGATCACATCCCAAATGGGGCCAAAGGGATCCGTTACAAATTGGGCCAAAGGGGATCCAGTTCCAAACTGGGAACCTATTCCAAATGGGGCCAAAAGGGTCATCTTCCAAATGGAGCCAAAAGGGATCACCTTCCAAAGTGGACCAAAGGGATCTCCTTCCAAAGGGGCCAAAGCAGATCATGTTCCAAACTGGGCCAAAGGGGTCACGTTCCAAATGGGGCCAAAAGGGATCTCCTTCCAAAGGGGCCAAAGGATCACTTTCTAAATGGGGCCAAAAGGGGTCATGTTCCAAATGGGGCCAAAGGGATCACGTTCCAAACTGGGAACCTATTCCCAATGGGGCCAAAGGGATCGCGTTCCAAACGGGGCCAAATGGGACCCACTTCCAAACTGGGAACCTATTCCAAATGGGGCCAAAGGGATCATGTTACAAATGGGGCCAAAAGGGATCACCTTTCAAACTGGGAATCTATTCCAAATGGGGCCAAAAGGGATTACATTTCAAATGGGGCCAAAGGGATCACGTTCCAAATGGGGCCAAAAGGGATCACGTTCTAAACAGGGCCAAAGGGGATCACACTCAAAATGGGGCCAAAGGGGATCATCTTCCAAATGGGGCCAAAGGGATCTCCTTCCAAACGGGGCCAAAGTAGTTCATGTTCCAAACAGGGCCAAAGGGATCACGTTCCAAATGGGGCCAAAAGGGATCACCTTCCAAACTGGGAATCTATTCCAAATGGGGCCAAAGGGGTCACGTTACAAATTGGGCCAAAGGGATCACCTTCCAAATGGGGCCAAAGGGATCGCGTTACAAATGGGGCCAAAAAGGGATCACGTTCTAAACAGGGCCAAAGGGGATCCAGTTCCAAACTGGGAACCTGTTCCAAAGGGGCCAAAAGGGATCATGTTCCAAATGGGGCCAAAGGGGTCACGTTAGAAATGGGGCCAAAGGGGATCCACTTCCAAACTGGGAACCTATTCCAATCTGGGCCAAAGGGTATCTCCTCCACAATGGGCCAAATGGGATCCAGTTCCAAACTGGGCCAAAATGGGGACCATGATCCAAATGGGGCCAAATGGATCACGTTCCAAATTGGGCCAAAGGGATTCCCTTTGAAACTGGGACCTTATTCCAAACTGGGCCAAAAGGGATCACTTTCTAAAGTGGACCAAAGGGGTCACTTTCCAAATTGGGCCAAAGAGATCCGTTCCAAATGGGGCCAAAGGGATTCCCTTCCAGACTGGGACCCCATTCCAAACTGGGCCAAAGTGAATCCCATTCCAAACTGGGCCAAAGGGGAACCGGGATCCACTTCCGAATTGGGCCAAACGGGACCCACTTTCAAACTGGGAATCTGTTCCAAATGGGGCCAAAGTGGTCACATTCCAAGCGGGGCCAAAGGGATCCCCTTCCAAATGGGGCCAAAGGGATCGCCTTTCAAACTGGGCCAAATGGGATCCACTTCCAAACTTGGAACCTTTTCCAAATTGGGCCAAAGGGGATCACGTTCCAAACTGGGCCAAAGGGATCCCATTCTAAACTGGGCCAAAGGGGATCCACTTCAAAATGGGGCCAAAGAGGATCCTATTCCAAATTGGGCCAAAGGGATCTTATTCCAAACTGGGCCAAAGAGATCACTTTCCAAAGGGGACCAAAGGGATCTCCTTCCAAACTGGGCCAAAGGATCCTATTCCAAACTGGGCCAAACTGGGCCAAAAGGGATCCCCTTCCAAACTGGGCCAAACTGGGAACCTATTCCAAACTGGGCCAAAATGGGGACCATGATCCAAAGGGGGTCAAATGGATCATGTTCCAAATTGGGCCAAAGGAATCCGTTCCAAATGGGGCCAAAGGGTTTCCCTTCCAGACTGGGACCCCATTCCAAACTGGGCCAAAGTGAATCCCATTCCAAACTGGGCCAAAGGGGATCCGGGATCCACTTCCAAATTGGGCCAAACGGGACCCACTTTCAAACTGGGAATCTGTTCCAAACTGGGCCAAAGGGATCGCCTTTCAAACTGGGCCAAATGGGATCCACTTCCAAACTTGGAACCTATTCCAAATGGGGCCAAAGGGGATCACGTTCCAAACTGGGCCAAAGGGATCCCATTCTAAACAGGGCCAAAGTGGATCCCATTCCAAACTGGGCCAAAGTGATCCCGTTCCAAACTGGGCCCTCATTCCAAACTGGGCCAAAAGGGATCCCCTTCAAAATGGGCCAAAAGGGATCCCCTTCCAAACTGGGACCCCTATTTCCAAGGAGGACCCCCCCAAATCCAGGGGGACCCCAATATCCCCAGGAACCCCAAAGTCCCCGGGACCCCCAAAGCCAGGGGGACCCCAATATCCCCAGGAACCCCAGTATCCCGGGAACCCCTAAAGCCAGGGGGACCCCAATATCCCTGGGAACCCCCAAAGCCAGGGGGACCCCAACATCCCCAGGAGGACCCCAATATCCCCAAGACCTCCAAAGCCGGGGGGACCCCAATATCCCCAGAACCCCCAAAGCCAGGGGGACCCCAATATCCCCAGGGGGACCCCAATATCCCCAGAGGGACCCAAATATCCCCGGGACCGCCAAAGCCAGGGGGACCCCAATATCCCTGGAACCCCCAAAGCCAGGGGGACCCCAATATCCCCAGGAACCCCAGTATCCCGGGAACCCCTAAAGCCAGGGGGACCCCAATATCCCTGGGAACCCCCAAAGCCAGGGGGACCCCAACATCCCCAGGAGGACCCCAATATCCCCAAGACCTCCAAAGCCGGGGGGACCCCAATATCCCCAGAACCCCCAAAGCCAGGGGGACCCCAATATCCCCAGGGGGACCCCAACATCCCCGGGACCCCCAAATCCAGGGGGACCCCAATATCCCCAGGGGGACCCCAATATCCTCTGGACCCCTTAATCCAGGGGGACCCCAATATCCCCAGGAGGACCCCAATATCCCCGTGACCCCCAAAGCCAGGGGGACCCCAATATCCCCAGGGGGACCCCAACATCCCCGGGACCCCCAAATCCAGGGGGACCCAAATATCCCCAGGGGGACCCCAATATCCCCGGGACCCCCAAAGCCAGGGGGACACAAATATCCCCGGGGGACCCCAATATCCCCAGGGGGGGACCCCAATATTCCCAGGGGGACTCCAATATCCGCGGGAACCCCAAAGCCAGGGGGACCCCAATATCCCCAGGGGGACCCCAATATCCCCAAGACCTCCAAAGCCGGGGGACCCCAATATCCCCAGGGGGACCCCAATATCCCCAAGACCTCCAAAGCCAGGGGGACCCCAATATCCCCAGAGGGACCCCAATATCCCCGGGAACCCCAAAGCCAGGGGGACCCCAATACCCCCAGAGGGACCCCAATATCCCCAGGGGGACCCCAACATCCCCGGGACCCCCAATCCAGGGGGACCCCAATATCCCCAGGTGGACCCCAATATCCCCGGGGGGGACCCCAATATTCTCAGGGGGACCCCAATATCCCCGGAACCCCCCAAGCCAGGGGGACCCCAATATCCCCAGGGGGACCCCAATATCCCCAAGACCTCCAAAGCCGGGGGACCCCAATATCCCCAGAGGGACCCCAATATCCCTGGGATCCCCAAAGCCAGGGGGACCCCAATATCCCCACGGGGACCCCAATAACCCCGGTACCACTTAATCCAGGGGGACCCCAATATCCCCAGGAGGACCCCAATATCCCCGTGACCCCCAAAGCCAGGGGGACCCCAATATCCCCACGGGGACCCCAATATCCCCAGAACCCCCAAAGCCGGGGGACCCCAATATCCCCAGGGGGACCCCAATACCCCCGGGACACGCCCCCAATCCCGGGGGACCCCAATATCCCCAGGGGGACCCCAATATCCCCGTGACCCCCAAAGCCGGGGGGACCCCAATATCCCCGGGGGGGACCCCAATATCCCCGGGAACCCCAAAGCCGGGGGGACCCCAATATCCCCAAGACCTCCAAAGCCGGGGGGACCCCAATATCCCCAGAACCCCCAAAGCCAGGGGGACCCCAATATCCCCAGGGGGACCCCAATATCCCCAAGACCCCTCAACCCAGGGGGACCCCAATATCCCCAGGGGGACCCCCCCAATCCCGGGGTACCCCGATATCCCCCGGGCTCACCGGAGCTCCCGGCCATTCCCTGAATCCCAGTGAGGCCAAACTGGCCGGACTGGTTCCGGGGTGCTCAGGGCCCCACAGCACCGCCTCCCCGCAAACTGGGCAGACTGGGAGCGCTGGGGAGACTGGGGGAGACTGGGGAGACTGGGGAGACTGGGGAGACTGGGGATACTGGGGAGACTGGGGGCACTGGGGAGACTGGGGGAGGCTGGGGGAGACTGGGGGATACTGGGCAGACTGGGAGCACTGGGGAGACTGGGGGAGACTGGGGGCACTGGGGAGACTGGGGAGACTGGGGAGACTGGGAGCACTGGGGAGACTGGGGGATACTGGGGAGAATGGGAGTGCTGGGGAGACTGGGAGCACTGGGGGATACTGGGAGCACTGGGGAGCACTGGAGATACTGGGGAGACGGGGGGAACTGGAGACACTGGGGGCACTGGGAAGACTCGGGATACTGGGAGTACTGGGAGCTCTGGGAGCACTGGGGAGACTGGGGGAGACTGGGAGCACTGGGCAGACTGGGGGCACTGGGAGCACTGGGCAGACTGGGAGTACTGGGGAGACTGGGGGATACTGGGGATACTGGGGATACTGGGGGCACTGGGGATACTGGGGAGACTGGGGAGACTGGGGATACTGGGGAGACTGGGAGCAATGGGGAGACTGGGGGCACTGGGGGATACTGGGAGTACTGGGGAGACTGGGAGCACTGGGCAGACTGGGGGCACTGGGAGCACTGGGGAGACTGGGGGCACTGGGGAGACTGGGGGAACTGGGGAGACTGGGGAGACTGGGAGCACTGGGGAGACTGGGAGTACTGGGGGATACTGGGAGCACTGGGGAACACTGGAGATACTGGGGAGACGGGGGAACTGGGGAGACTGGGGGCACTGGGAAGACTCGGGATACTGGGAGTACTGGGAGCTCTGGGAGCACTGGGGAGACTGGGAGCACTGGGGGCACTGGGCAGACTGGGGAGACTGGGGAGACTGGGAGCACTGGGGAGACTGGGAGCACTGGGGGCACTGGGGAGACTGGGGAGATGGGATACTGGGAGCACTGGGGAGACTGGGAGCACTGGGGGCACTGGGGAGACTGGGAGCACTGGGGAGACTGGGGGCACTGGGGAGACTGGGGATACTGGGGAGACTGGGAGCACTGGGGAGACTGGGGGAACTGGGGGCACTGGGGATACTGGGGGGACTGGGAGGACTGGGGAAACTGGTGAACTGGGAACACTGGGGATACTGGGGTCATTGGGGATACTGGGGAGACTGGGAGTACTGGGGAGACTGGGGACACTGGAGAGACTGGGGAGACTGGGGGCACTGGGGAGACTGGGGACACTGGGGGCACTGGGGAGACTGGGGAGACTGGAGACCCTGGGGATACTGGGGAGACTGGAAGTACTGGGGTGACCGGGGGCACTGGGGATGCTGGGGTGACTGGGAGCACTGGGTTCATTGGGAGCACTGGGGGCACTGGTGATACTGGGAGCACTGGGTTCATTGGGAGCACTGGAAACACTGGGGATACTGGGAGCACTGGGGAGACTGGGGGAACTGGGGAGACTGGGGAGACTGGGAGCACTGGGGAGACTGGGGTGACTGGGGTCACTGGGGATGCTGGGGTGACTGGGAGCACTGGGGTCACTGGGGATACTGGGGGCACTGGGGATACTGGGAGCGCTGGGGGCACTGGGGATACTGGGAGCACTGGGAGCACTGAGGATACTGGGAACAATGGGGTCAATGGGGGCACTGGGAACACTGGGGATACTGGGGGCATGAGTTACTGGGAATACTGGGTTCACTGGGGATACTGAGGGCACTGGGAGCACTGGTGATACTGGGAGCACTGGGGATACTGGGAGCACTGGGAGCACTGGGAGCACTGGTCATACTGGGAGCACTGGTGATGAGCACTGGGAGCACTGGTGATACTGGGAACACTGGGAGCACTGGGAGCACTGGTGATACTGGGAGCACTGGGGATGCTGGGGATACTGGGAGCACTGGGGAGACTGGGGGATACTGGGGAGACTGGGGAGACCGGGGGATACTGGTAGCGCTGGGGGCACTGGGGAGACTGGGAGTACTGGGTAGACTGGGGGCACTGGGGAGACTGGGGAGACTGGGAGCACTGGGGAGACTGGGAGTACTGGGTAGACTGGGGAGACTGGGGGAACTGGGGAGACCGGGGAGACTGGGGGCACTGGGAGCACTGGGAGCACTGGGAGCACTAGTGGCACTGGGAGCACTGGTGTTACTGGGAGCACTGGGAGCACTGGGAGCACTGGTGATACTGGGTTCACTGGCGATACTGGGAGCACTGGGAGCACTGGGAGCACTGGTGATACTGGGTTCACTGGTGATACTGGGAGCACTGGGGATACTGGGAGCACTGGGAGCACTGGGACGCCGTTCCCTCCTCCACTCACCTCCTCTCCCGGTGGCGCCGTCGGACATCGCTGGTGGCACCAACACCGCTTCGTTCCTGGAGGAACCGCTCAGGGCCACCGCTTTGGGCCACCAATGATGGCTCAGGACCACCAATCGCTGGAGGTCACCAATGGTTGAAGGTCACCATTGGTTAAAGGTCACCGTTGGTTGGAGGTCACCATTGGGTGGAGGTCACCATTGGTTAAAGATCACCGTTGGTTGGAGGTTACCATTGGTTGGAGGTCACCGTTGGCTCAGGGTCACCGTTGGTTGGAGGTCACTATTGGTTAGAGGTCACCATTGGTTGAAGGTCACCGTTGATTGGAGGTCACCATCAGCTTGGGGTCACTGCTGGATTGAGGTCACCATCAGCTTGGGGTCACCACCAGCTTGAGGTCACTTCTGGATTGGGGTCACCACCAGCTTGGGGTCACCACCAGCTTCTGGTCACCACCAGCTTGTGGTCACTGCTGGATTGGGGTCACCACCAGCTTGAGATCACCTTCAGCTCCAGGTCACCACAAGCTTGGGGTCACCACCAGCTTGGGGTCACTGCTGGATTGGGGTCACCACCAGCGCCTGGTCACCACCAGCTTGGGGTCACCACCAGCTTGGGGTCACCACCAGCTTGAGGTCAGTTCTGGATTGGGGTCACCACCAGCTCCTGGTCACCACCAGCTTGGGGTCACCACCAGCTTGAGGTCACCACCAGCTTGGGGTCACTGTTGGATTGGGGTCACCACCAGCTTGGGGTCACTGCTGGATTGGGGTCACCACCAGCTCATGGTCACCACCAGCTTGAGGTCACTTCTGGATTGAGGTCACCATCAGCTTGGGGTCACCACCAGCTTGAGGTCACTTCTGGATTGGGGTCACCACCAGCTTGGGGTCACTTCTGGATTGAGGTCACCATCAGCTTGGGGTCACCACCAGCTTGGGGTCACCATCAGCTCAGGGTCACCATCAGCTCATGGTCACCATCAGCTTGAGGTCACTGCTGGATTGGAGTCACCTTCAGCTCCAGGTCACCACCCGCTTGGGGTCACTATCAGCTTGGTGTCACCACCAGCTTGGGGTCACCACCAGCTCCTGGTCACCATCAGTTTGGTGTCACCACCAGCTTAGGGTCATCACCAGCTTGGGGTCACTTCTGGATTGGGGTCCCCACCAGCGCCTGGTCACCACCAGTTTGAGGTCACCACCAGCTTGGGGGTCACTGCTGGATTGGGGTCACCACCAGCTTGAGATAACCTTCAGCTCCAGGTCACCACCAGCTTGAGGTCACCATCAGCTCCTGGTCACCACCAGCTTGGGGTCACTGCTGGATTGGGGTCACCACCAGCTCCTGGCCACCACCAGCTTGGGGTCACCACCAGCTTGAGGTCACCACCAGCTTGAGATCACTTCTGGATTGGGGTCACCACCAGCTCCTGGTCACCATCAGCTTGGGGTCACCACCAGCTCGTGGTCACTGCTGGATTGGGGTCACCACCAGCTTGGGATCACTTCTGGATTGGGGTCACCATCAGCTTGGGGTCACCTTCAGCTTGGGGTCACCTTCAGCTCCAGGTCACCACCAGCTTGGGGTCACTACTGGATTGGGGTCACCATCAGCTTGGGGTCACCTTCAGCTCCTGGTCACCACAACCTTGGGGTCACTGCTGGATTGGGGTCACCACCATCTTGGGGTCACCACCACCTTGGGGTCCCCCCCAGCTCCTTCTCCTCACCCTCTCGGGCTCTCCACCAACTCGAGGTCTCCTCCTCTCCCAACTCCACCTCTCTGGTGGTTCTCCAGGTCACCAACACCCTCTCATCACCAGAGGGACACTGAGGCTCTCATTTCCGGTGACTCTTAATTACCGGTGACACTAATTAGCGATGACACTAATTACCGGTGTCCGGTTCCCACCCACATTCCAACCATGGGTAGGTGGAACCCAACCACAAGAGTTGGGGTTCCACCACCATTGGTGACACCAATGACCCCAATTCCACCTCTGTTGGGGACAATGATGACCCCAATTCCACCTCTGTTGGGGACAATAATGACCCCAATTCCACCTCCGTTGGGGACAATAATGACCCCAATTCCACCTCTGTTGGGGACAATGATGACCCCAATTCCCACCTCTGTTGGGGACAATAATGACCCCAATTCCACCTCTGTTGGGGACAATAATGACCCCAATTCCACCTCCGTTGGGGACAACAATGACCCCAATTCCACCTCTGTTGGGGACAATAATGACCCCAATTCCACCTCTGTTGGGGACAATGATGACCCCAATTCCCACCTCCGTTGGGGACAATGATGACCCCAATTCCACCTCTGTTGGTGACAATAATGACCCCAATTCCCACCTCTGTTGGGGACAATAATGACCCCAATTCCACCTCCGTTGGGGACAATAATGACCCCAATTCCACCTCTGTTGGGGACAATAATGACCCCAATTCCCACCTCTGTTGGGGACAATAATGACCCCAATTCCACCTCTGTTGGTGACAATGATGACCCCAATCCCACCTCCGTTGGGGACAATGATGACCCCAATTCCCACCTCTGTTGGGGACAATAATGACCCCAATTCCACCTCTGTTGGGGACAATAATGACCCCAATTCCACCTCCGTTGGGGACAATAATGACCCCAATTCCACCTCCGTTGGGGACAACGATGACCCCAATTCCACCTCCGTTGGTGACAATGATGACCCCAATTCCCACCTCTGTTGGGGACAATAATGACCCCAATTCCACCTCCGTTGGGGACAATGATGACCCCAATTCCACCTCTGTTGGTGACAATAATGACCCCAATTCCACCTCCGTTGGGGACAATGATGACCCCAATTCCACCTCCGTTGGTGACAATGATGACCCCAATTCCCACCTCCGTTGGGGACAATAATGACCCCAATTCCACCTCTGTTGGGGACAATAATGACCCCAATTCCACCTCCGTTGGTGACAATAATGATCCCAATTCCACCTCTGTTGGGGACAATAATGACCCCAATTCCACCTCCGTTGGGGACAATGATGACCCCAATTCCCACCTCCGTTGGGGACAATAATGACCCCAATTCCCACCTCTGTTGGGGACAATAATGACCCCAATTCCACCTCCGTTGGGGACAATAATGACCCCAATTCCCACCTCTGTTGGGGACAATGATGACCCCAATTCCACCTCCGTTGGGGACAATGATGACCCCAATTCCACCTCCGTTGGGGACAATAATGACCCCAATTCCCACCTCCGTTGGGGACAATGATGACCCCAATTCCACCTCTGTTGGGGACAATAATGACCCCAATTCCCACCTCTGTTGGGGACAATGATGACCCCAATTCCACCTCCGTTGGGGACAATGATGACCCCAATTCCCACCTCTGTTGGGGACAATAATGACCCCAATTCCACCTCCGTTGGGGACAATGATGACCCCAATTCCCACCTCCGTTGGGGACAATGATGACCCCAATTCCACCTCCGTTGGTGACAATGGTGACCCCAATTCCCACCTCCGTTGGGGACAATGATGACCCCAATTCCACCTCTGTTGGGGACAATGATGACCCCAATTCCCACCTCCGTTGGGGACAATAATGACCCCAATTCCACCTCTGTTGGGGACAATAATGACCCCAATTCCACCTCCGTTGGGGACAATGATGACCCCAATTCCCACCTCCGTTGGGGACAATAATGACCCCAATTCCCACCTCTGTTGGGGACAATGATGACCCCAATTCCACCTCCGTTGGGGACAATAATGACCCCAATTCCCACCTCTGTTGGTGACAATGATGACCCCAATTCCCACCTCTGTTGGTGACAATGATGACCCCAATTCCACCTCTGTTGGGGACAATGATGACCCCAATTCCCACCTCTGTTGGGGACAATAATGACCCCAATTCCACCTCTGTTGGGGACAATAATGACCCCAATTCCACCTCTATTGGGGACAATGATGACCCCAATTCCACCTCTGTTGGGGACAATGATGACCCCAATTCCACCTCTGTTGGGGACAATAATGACCCCAATTCCCACCTCTGTTGGGGACAATGATGACCCCAATTCCCACCTCTGTTGGGGACAATGATGACCCCAATTCCACCTCCGTTGGGGACAATAATGACCCCAATTCCACCTCTGTTGGGGACAATGATGACCCCAATTCCCACCTCCGTTGGGGACAATAATGACCCCAATTCCACCTCTGTTGGGGACAATAATGACCCCAATTCCCACCTCCGTTGGTGACTCCGTTTCCCTCTTCCTGTGGTGACAGCGGTGACGCCACAGGTCCGGTGGCCAAAGTCCACCCGGTGGTGGCCACACCTCGTTGGTCAACACCCAAAACCGGTTGGACGACCGTGTAACCCTTTGGGTGCCACAGCCACGAGGAGGACATCCTGGTGTCCCCATCCTGGTGTCCCCATTCTGGTGTCCCCACCTTGGTGTCCCCTTCTTGGTGTCCCCATCCTGATGTCCCCATCCTGACGTCCCCATCCTGGTGTCCACATCCTGATGTCCCCATCTTGATGTCCCCATCCTGATGTCCCCATCTTGGTTGTCCCCATCCTGATGGTCCCATCTTGGTGTCCCCATCTTGATGTCCCCTTCCTGATGTCCCCATCCTGATGTCCCCATCCTTGGTCCCCCATCCTGATGTCCCCATCTTTTTGTCCCCATCCTGATGTCCCCATCTTGATGTCCCCATCCTGATGTCCCCCCAACCATCTACACCCCAAATCCTGGTGTCCTCCTGGTTGTCCCCATCTTGATGTCCCCATCTTGGTGTCCCCAACTTCTGTCCACATCCTTGTGGCCCTCCAACGATCTACACCCCAAATCTTGGTGTCCTCATCCTGGTTGTCCCCATCCTGATGTCCCCCCAACCATTTGTACCCCAAATCCTGATGTCCTCCTCCTGGTTGTCCCCATCCTGGTGTCCCCATCTCAATGTCCCCGTCCTGATGTTCCCATCCTGATGTCCCCATCCTGGTGTTCCCATCTTGGTTGTCCCCATCCTGATGTCCCCATCCTGGTGTCCCCATCTTGATGTCCCCATCTTGGTTGTCCCCATCTTGGTGTCCCCATCCTGATGTCCCCATCCTGGCGTCCCCATCCTGGTTGTCCCCATCCTGATGTCCCCATCCTGATGTCCCCATCCTTGATGTCCCCATCCTGATGTCCTCATCCTTATGTTCCCATCTTCATGTCCCCATCCTCGTTGTCCCCATCCTGATGTCCCCATCCTGATGTGCCCATCCTCCTTGTCCCCATCCTGATGTCCCCATCCTGGTGTCCCCATCCTGATATCCCCTTTCTGATGTCCCCATCCTGATGTCCCCATCCTGATGTCCCCATCCTCCTTGTCCCCATCCTGATGTCCCCATCTTGGTGTCCCCAACTTTTCTCCCCATCCTGGTGACCCTCCAACCATCTGTACCCCAAATCCTGATGTCCTCCTCCTGGTTGTCCCCATCCTGATGTCCCCATTCTGGTGTCCCCATCCTGGTGTCCCCAACCCGTGTTTCCATCCTGGTTGTCCCCATCTTTTTGTCCCCATCTTGGTTGTCCCCATCCTGGTGTCCCCATCCTGATATCCCCATCCTGATGTCCCCATCCTGATGTCCCCATCTTGGTGTCCCCATCCTGGTGTCCCCATCCTGATGTCCCCATCTTGGTGTCCCCAACCCGTGTTTCCATCCTAGTGTCCCCATCCTGATGTCCCCATCTTGGTGTCCCCAACCCGTGTTTCCATCCTGGTGTCCCCATCCTGATGTCCCCATCTTGGTGTCCCCAACTTTTCTCCCCATCCTGGTGGCCCTCCAATCATCTGTACCCCAAATCCTGATGTCCTCCTCCTGGTTGTCCCCATCCTGATGTCCCCAACTTGGTGTCCCCATCCTGGTGTCCCCATCCTGATGTCCCCATCCTTATGTTCCCATCTTCATGTCCCCATCCTCGTTGTCCCCATCCTGATGTCCCCATCTTGGTGTCCCCATCCTGATGTCCCCATCCTGATGTTCCCATCTTGATGTCCCCATCTTGGTTGTCCCCATCCTGATGTCCCCATCTTGATGTCCCCATCTTGGTGTCCCCATCCTGATGTCCCCCCAACCATCTACACCCCAAATGTCGGTGTCCTCCTCCTGGTTATCCCCATCCTGGTTATCCCCATCCTGGTTGTCCCCATCTTGGTGTCCCCATCTCGATGGTTTTGGTGCTGTTGATGATGTGGTTGATGGTTTTGGTGGTGTTGATGGTGTAGTTGATGGTTTTGGTGCTGTTGATGGTGTGGTTGATGGTGTAGATGATGGTTTTGGTCCTATTGATGATGTGGTTGATGGTGTAGATGATGGTTTTGGTGCTGTTGATGGTGTGGTTGATGGTTTTGGTGCTGTTGATGATGTGGTTGATGGTGTAGATGATGGTTTTGGTGCTGTTGATGGTGTGGTTGATGGTGTAGGTGCTGTTGATGATGTGGTTGATGGTGTGGTTGATGGTTTTGGTGCTGTTGATGGTGTGGTTGATGGTGTAGATGATGGTTTTGGTCCTGTTGATGGTGCTGTTGATGGTGTGGTTGATGGTTTTGGTGCAGTTGATGATGTGGTTGATGATGTAGATGATGGTTTTGGTGGAGTTGATGGTGTGGTTGATGATGTGGTTGATGATATTGATGTGGTTGATGGTGTAGATGATGGTTTTGGTGGTGTTGATGATGTGGTTGATGGTGTAGATGATGGTTTTGGTGGTGTTGATGGTGCGGTTGATGGTGTAGATGATGGTTTTGATGCTGTTGATGGTGTGGTTGATGGTTTTGGTGCTGTTGATGGTGCGGTTGATGGTGTAGATGATGGTTTTGGTGGTGTTGATGGTGTAGATGATGGTTTTGGTGCTGTTGATGATGTGGTTGATGGTGTAGATGATGGTTTTGGTGCTGTTGATGATGTGGTTGATGGTGTAGATGATGGTTTTGGTGCAGTTGATGGTGCGGTTGATGGTGTAGATGATGGTTTTGGTGCAGTTGATGATGTGGTTGATGATGTAGATGATGGTTTTGGTGGAGTTGATGGTGTGGTTGATGATGTGGTTGATGATATTGATGTGGTTGATGGTGTAGATGATGGTTTTGGTGGTGTTGATGATGCGGTTGATGGTGTAGATGATGGTTTTGGTGGTGTTGATGGTGCGGTTGATGGTGTAGATGATGGTTTTGGTGCTGTTGATGATGTGGTTGATGGTGTAGGTGATGGTTTTGGTGCTGTTGATGGTGTGGTTGATGGTGTAGATGATGGTTTTGGTGCTGTTGATGGTGCGGTTGATGGTGTAGATGATGGTTTTGGTGCTGTTGATGATGTGGTTGATGGTGTAGATGATGGTTTTGGTGCTGTTGATGGTGTGGTTGATGGTTTTGGTGCTGTTGATGATGTGGTTGATGGTGTAGATGATGGTTTTGGTGCTGTTGATGATGTGGTTGATGGTGTAGATGATGGTTTTGGTGCAGTTGATGGTGTGGTTGATGGTGTAGTTGATGGTTTTGGTGGTGTTGATGATGTGGTTGATGGTGCAGATGATGGTTTTGGTGGTGTTGTTGATGCGGTTGATGGTGTAGATGATGGTTTTGGTGCTGTTGATGGTGTGGTTGATGGTGTAGTTGATGGTTTTGGTGGTGTTGATGATGTGGTTGATGGTGTGGTTGATGGTTTTGGTCCTATTGATGATGTGGTTGATGGTGTGGTTGATGGTTTTGGTCCTGTTGATGATGTGGTTGATGGTGTGGTTGATGGTTTTGGTCCTGTTGATGATGTGGTTGATGGTGTGGTTGATGGTTTTGGTGCTGTTGATGGTGCGGTTGATGGTGTAGATGATGGTTTTGGTGCTGTTGATGATGTGGTTGATGGTGTAGATGATGGTTTTGGTGCTGTTGATGGTGTGGTTGATGGTGTAGATGATGGTTTTGGTGCTGTTGATGATGTGGTTGATGGTGTAGATGATGGTTTTGGTGCTGTTGATGATGTGGTTGATGGTGTAGATGATGGTTTTGGTGCTGTTGATGGTGTGGTTGATGGTGTAGATGGTGGTTTTGGTGCTGTTGATGGTATGGATGATGTTTTTGGTGGTGTTGATGACGCGGTTGATGGCTTTCATGTGCTCAATGGCTTTAATGCAGTTGATGGTCTTCACACAATCGATACTTTCGGTTCAGTCAACGGTTTCGGTGCCATTATTGATATCGAGAACGATTCCGGTGGTGGTGGAACCCCCATCCCAACCTCTCACCACCGGAACAAAGGTTGTCCATCCTCCCTCGCCAACTCCTGGAGACAATTGAGGACGACCAACGCGTCGGCTCTGGCGGCCGCCGGTACCGTTTCCTTCACCACCCGCCTCAAGAGGTCACCGTTTTGGTTGATCTCCAGAAGATCCGATTGAGGAAGGACCCCATAAGCGTTGACCAAAGATTCGGTGAAAGCCGAATGGGTGGTGGGACTGTACCCCAACGTCCGGAGACGTTCCATCAACGCAACGTAACGTCGCGCCGCCGCCGCGCAACGCCGTTCGTCGAAGCCGTCCGGCACCGCCTCCAACGCCGTCTATGGGTGGAAGGAGGAGAAGACAAAGGATGAGGTCCACCATGAGGGGAAGCGAAGCCAAAGAAGGGGGTTTGGTGGTATCAACCCTACCGTGATGATCTTCTCGGGGAGGTTGGAGACGGTGAAGCCGTAGAAGTGGGTGCGGTGGGGGAAGACGGTGGTGAGGATGCGTCGGTCGAGTTGGTAAGCGATCTCCCCAACGAGCTGCTCCCAGAAGGGGTGGTGGGACCAGGGAAGATCTGGAGGTGGAGGTGGAGGTGGAGGTGGAGGTGGAGGTGGAGGGGGAGGGGGAGGTGGAGATGGAGGTGGAGGTGGAGGTGGAGGTGGAGGTGGAGATGGAGATGGAGGTGGAGGTGGAGATGGAGGTGGAGGTGGGGGTGGAGGTGGAGGTGGAGGTGGAGATGGAGTGGAGGTGGAGGTGGAGGTGGAGGTGGAGGTGGGGGTGGAGGTGGAGGTGGAGGTGGAGGTGGAGATGGAGGTGGAGGTGGAGGTGGAGATGGAGGTGGAAATGGAGGTGGAAATGGAGGTGGAAATGGAGGTGGAGGTGGAGGTGGAGGTGGAGATGGAGGTGGAGATGGAGGTGGAGGGGGAGATGGAGGTGGAGGTGGAGGTGGAGATGGAGGTGGAGGTGGAGGTGGAGGTGGAGGTGGAGGTGGAGATGGAGGTGGAGGTGGAGGTGGAGATGGAGGTGGAGGTGGAGGTGGAGGTGGAGGTGGAGGTGGAGGTGGAGATGGAGGTGGAGGTGGAGATGGAGGTGGAGGTGGAGGTGGAGGTGGAGGGGGAGGTGGAGGTGGAGATGGAGATGGAGGTGGAGGTGGGGGTGGAGGTGGAGGTGGAGGTGGAGATGGAGGTGGAGGTGGAGGTGGAGGTGGAGGTGGAGATGGAGGTGGAGATGGAGATGGAGGTGGAGATGGAGGTGGAGGTGGAGGTGGAGATGGAGGTGGAGGTGGAGATGGAGGTGGAGATGGAGGTGGAGGTGGAGGTGGAGGGGAAGGTGGAGGTGGAGATGGAGGTGGAGGTGGAGGTGGAGATGGAGGTGGAGGTGGAGATGGAGGGGGAGGGGGAGGTGGAGATGGAGGTGGAAATGGAGATGGAGGTGGAGGTGGAGGTGGAGATGGAGGTGGAGGTGGAGATGGAGGTGGAAATGGAGATGGAGGTGGAGGGGGAGGTGGAGGTGGAGATGGAGGTGGAGATGGAGGTGGAGATGGAGGTGGAGGTGGAGGTGGAGGGGGAGATGGAGGTGGAGGTGGAGGTGGAGGTGGAGGTGGAGGTGGAGGTGGAGATGGAGGTGGAGGTGGAGGTGGAGGTGGAGGTGGAGGTGGAGATGGAGGTGGAGGTGGAGGTGGAGGTGGAGGTGGAGGGGGAGATGGAGGTGGAGGTGGAGGTGGAGATGGAGGGGGGGGGGGAGGTGGAGATGGAGGTGGAAATGGAGATGGAGGTGGAGGTGGAGGTGGAGGTGGAGGTGGAGATGGAGGTGGAAATGGAGGTGGAGATGGAGGTGGAGGTGGAGGTGGAGATGGACATAGAGATGGAGGTGGACATAGAGATGGAGATGGACATAGAGATGGAGATGGAGATGGAGGTGGCGATGGGCACCTGTGGGCGTGGAGGCCATGATGGGCTCCCAGGCGGTGGCCATGCGGTGAGCGTCTCGCGGCGCCGTCCGTCCGTCGGTGGCCTCAGCGCCGCCGGCGTTGGGTGGGGCAGAAGGTGATGGGATGGATTCGGCATCGGATCGGGGAAGGTCCGAGGGCGGCAGTGTCCCCGTGCTCAGCTCCGCTGTGGTGGAAACCTCCGGAGAACGACGGGGACCAACGGAGGAGAAGCGGTTGATGGGACACGAGAGGCGACGGAGGTCGGGAATGACCGGAGAGGTCCTCGGGAACGCTGACGGGAGGAGAAAGGTGGAGGTGGAGGTGGAGGTGGAGGTGGAGGTGGAGGTGGAGGTGGAGGTGGAGGTGGAGGTGGAGGTGGAGGTGGAGGTGGAGGTGGAGATGGAGGTGGAGGTGGAGGTGGAGGGGGAGGGGGAGGTGGAGATGGAGGTGGAGGTGGAGATGGAGATGGAGGTGGAGGTGGAGATGGAGGTGGAGGTGGAGGTGGAGGTGGAGGTGGAGGTGGAATGGAGGTGGAGGTGGAGGTGGAAATGGAGGTGGAGGTGGAGGTGGAGGTGGAGATGGAGGTGGAGGTGGAATGGAGGTGGAGGTGGAGGTGGAGGTGGAGGTGGAGGTGGAGGTGGAATGGAGGTGGAGGTGGAGGTGGAGGTGGAGGTGGAATGGAGGTGGAGGTGGAGGTGGAGGTGGGAATGGAGGTGGAGGTGGAGGTGGAATGGAGGTGGAGGTGGAGGTGGAGGTGGAGGTGGAGGTGGAATGGAGGTGGAGGTGGAGGTGGAAATGGAGGTGGAGGTGGAGGTGGAGATGGAGGTGGAGGTGGAGATGGAGATGGAGATGGAGATGGAGATGGAGATGGAGATGGAGGTGGAGATGGAGATGGAGGTGGAGATGAGGATGGAATGGAGATGGAGGTGGAGATGGAGATGGAGGTGGAGGTGGAGATGGAGGTGGAGGTGGAGGTGGAGGTGGAGGTGGAATGGAGGTGGAGGTGGAGGTGGAAATGGAGGTGGAGGTGGAGGTGGAGATGGAGGTGGAGGTGGAATGGAGGTGGAGGTGGAGGTGGAGGTGGAGGTGGAGGTGGAGGTGGAGGTGGAATGGAGGTGGAGGTGGAGGTGGAGGTGGAGGTGGAATGGAGGTGGAGGTGGAGGTGGAGGTGGAATGGAGGTGGAGGTGGAGGTGGAATGGAGGTGGAGGTGGAGGTGGAGGTGGAGGTGGAGGTGGAATGGAGGTGGAGGTGGAGGTGGAAATGGAGGTGGAGGTGGAGGTGGAGATGGAGGTGGAGGTGGAGATGGAGATGGAGATGGAGATGGAGATGGAGATGGAGGTGGAGATGGAGATGGAGGTGGAGATGAGGATGGAATGGAGATGGAGATGGAGATGGAGATGGAGATGGAGATGGAGATGGGGATGGAGATGGAGATGGAGATGGAGACGGAGATGGAGATGAGGATGGAGATGAGGATGGAGATGGAGGTGGAGGTGGAGGTGGAGATGGAGATGAGGATGGAATGGAGATGGAGATGGAGATGGAGATGGAGGTGGAGATGGAGGTGGAGATGGAGATGGAGGTGGAGATGAGGATGGAATGGAGATGGAGATGGAGATGGAGATGGAGATGGAGATGGAGATGGAGGTGGAGGTGGAGATGGAGATGGAGATGGAGATGGAGATGGAGATGGAATGGAGATGGAGATGGAGATGGAGATGGAGGTGGAGATGGAGATGGAGGTGGAGATGGAGATGAGGATGAGGATGGAGATGGAGATGGAGATGTTCTCAGCCCACCACCCCTCTCCCCCTGAGCTTTGGCTTCAGCCCCTTTGTCCCTCCCATACTTCGCTGTCCGGGCGGGAGCAGAAGTCCTGAGCTGATGTCGGTGCCGCCCGTCACCGTCCCCGATGTCATCTGTCCCACCGAAGGGTCCCCAACGCGGGAACTGCGCTCCAGAGACGCCACAGTGGAATCCGGACTCACAGCTGTGGGAGAAGGAGGACATTCACCACCAGAGAACCCTCAAACCATGGGTTGGGTTGAGAGGAACCTCCAAGATCATCCAAATCCATGGTTGAGGGACACCTCCCACTGAATCAGGAGCTCCAAACCCCATCCAACCTGGCCTGGAACCCCTCCAGGGATGGGATCTGGGGGTTCTGGTGGACGTCAAGTTGGAATCATGGAAGCAGGAGATGGTTTGGGTTGGATGGGACCTCCAAGACCATCCAGATCCATGGTTGAGGGACACTTCCCACTGGATGAGGGGCTCCAAAGCCCATCCAACGTGGCCTGGAACATCTCCAGGGATGGGATCTGGGGGTTCTGGTGGACATCAGGTGGGAATCATGGAACCAAGAGATGGTTTGGGTTGGAAGGGACCTCAAAGCCCATCCAAATCCATGGTTGAGGGACACCTCCCACTGGATCAGGGGCTCCAAACCCCATCCAACCTGGCCTGGAACCCCTCCAGGGATGGGATCTGGGGGTTCTGGTGGAGGTCAAGTTGGAATCATGGAACCAGGAGATGGTTTGGGTTGGAAGGGACCTCCAAGATCATCCAAATCCATGGGCAGGGACACCTCCCACTGGATCAGGTTCCTCCGAGTCCCATCCAACGTGGCCTCGAACTCCTCCAGGGATGGGATCTGGGGGTTCTGGTGGATATTAGGTGGGAATCATGGAACCAGGAGATGGTTTCGTTTGGAAGGGACCTCAAAGCCCATCCAGTTCCATGGTTGAGGGACACCTCCCACTGGATCAGGAGCTCCAAACCCCATCCAATGTGGCCTGGAACACCTCCAGGGATGGGATCTGGGGGTTCTGGGGGACATCAAGTTGGAATCGTGGAACCAGGAGATGGTTTGGGTTGGAAGGGACCTCAAAGATCATCCAGATCCATGGTTGAGGGACATCTCCCACTGGATCAGGGGCTCCAAACCCCATCCAACCTGGCCTGGAACATCTCCAGGGATGGGATCTGGGGGTTCTGATGGACATCAGGTGGGAATCATGGAACCAGGAGATGGTTTCGTTTGGAAGGGACCTCAAAGCCCATCCAGTTCCATGGTTGAGGGACATCTCCCACTGGATCAGGTTCCTCCAAGGTCCATCCAACCTGGCCTGGAACCCCTCCAGGGATGGGATCTGGGGGTTCTGGTGGACGTCAAGTTGGAATCATGGAAGCAGGAGATGGTTTGGGTTGGAAGGGACCTCAAAGCCCATCCAGTTCCATGGTTGAGGAACACCTCCCACTGGATCAGGGGCTCCAAACCCCCTCCAACCTGGCCTGGAACACCTCCAGGGATGGAGCAGCCACCACTTCTCTGGCCAACCCCTTCCAGGACCTCCCCACCCTCCCAGGAGAACATTTCACCCCAAGATCTCACCTCCGTGTCCCCTCCTGCACCTCCAAACCATTCCCTCCTCCACCTCCTCTCCCATCACTCCTTGACCAACAACATCTCCTCAGCTTTCCTGGAGCCCCCATTCCCTACTGGAACCTTCTCTAAAGTCCCCCCAGAACCTTCTCCAGGGTGGACAACCCCTTACGGTTGGGTTGAAGACACTCCTTAACGGTTCCCACCTGGGACGTGGAAGGAGAGAGGTCTCCGGTTGGAGGAGTTGAGCAGCGCTTGAGCGTTCTGCTGCTCCATCAACAGTCCCACCATCCGCATCAGCTCCTCGTTCTCCGTCAACAGCTCCTGGATCCCTCGGCGCAGTTGGTTGTAAGAGGCCAAGACGGTGACCGCCGCCCGCGGGAGGTGACCTCCAGGCTCCATGGTGGCCTCCAAACCCAACGGTGGTGGTGGTGATGGTGGTGGTGCTTCACGTTGACATCTACCCCAACGTTCAGGTGGAAACGGCACCGGTGGGGGAGGAAGTTGTGGAGGTGACCACCGGTTGCCGAGGGGACGCTGGGAGAGATCAAGTTGTCCTCAACTTGGAGGTGGTGGGGTGATGTCACAAAGGGACGGTGGACTTTGGTGTCCACCACGGGGGGTCAACGGTTGGGTGGATGGGATCCATCTGGACTTGGATAAAGCCTTTGAAACGGAGCTCAGAAGGTCCAAATCGGAGAGAGAGATGGATTTGAGGGGTGGGATTGGGCGGGTGGTGGTCATCAAAGAGTGGTGGTCCATGGGTTGAAGTCCAAATGGAGATCTGTGAGTGGTGGTGGCCCTCAAGGGGTCCATAATGGGACCAGTGGTGGTTCAATCAGGTCAAGAGGGACCTAAAAGAGGTGGAGAAGTGGGGCTGGAGAACCTCAGGAGGTTCAACAAAGCCAAGAGGGACCTAAAAGAGGTGGAGAAGTGGGGCTAGAGAACCTCAGAAGGTTCAAAAAGGCCAAGAGGGACCTGGAGGAGGTGGAGAAGTGGGGCTGGAGAACCTCAGGAGGGTCAATCAGGCCAAGAGGGACCTGAAAGAGGTGGAGAAGTGGGGCTGGAGAACCTCAGGAGGGTCAATCAGGCCAAGAGGGACCTAAAAGAGGTGGAGAAGTGGGGCTGGAGAACCTCAGAAGGTTCAAAAAGGCCAAGAGGGACCTAAAAGAGGTGGAGAAGTGGGGCTGGAGAACCTCAGGAGGGTCAATCAGGCCAAGAGGGACCTAAAAGAGGTGGAGAAGTGGGGCTGGAGAACCTCAGGAGGTTCAATCAGGTCAAGAGGGACCTAAAAGAGGTGGAGAAGTGGTGCTGGAGAACCTCAGGAGGTACAACAAGGCCAAGAGGGACCTGGAGGAGGTGGAGAAGTGGGGCTGGAGAACCTCAGGAGGTTCAATCAGGCCAAGAGGGACCTAAAAGAGGTGGAGAAGTGGGGCTGGAGAACCTCAGGAGGTTCAATCAGGCCAAGAGGGACCTAAAAGAGGTGGAGAAGTGGGGCTGGAGAACCTCAGGAGGATCAACAAAGCCAAGAGGGACCTGGAGGAGGTGGAGAAGTGGGGCTGGAGAACCTCCGGAGGTTCAATCAGGCCAAGAGGGACCTGGAGGAGGTGGAGAAGTGGGGCTGGAGAACCTCAGGAGGTTCAATCAGGCCAAGAGGGACCTGGAAGAGGTGGAGAAGTGGGGCTGGAGAACCTCCGGAGGTTCAATCAGGCCAAGAGGGACCTGAAAGAGGTGGAGAAGTGGGGCTGGAGAACCTCAGGAGGTTCAATCAGGCCAAGAGGGACCTGAAAGAGGTGGAGAAGTGGGGCTGGAGAACTTCAGGAGGGTCAATCAGGCCAAGAGGGACCTCTCCTGGGAGACCTCCTCTGGAGGATTGGGTCCAGGTCTGGAATCCTCAACAGAAGAAGGAGATGGAGCTGTTGGAACGCGTCCAGAGGAGGCGATCCGGTGGGATGTGTCCCTTCCCATGGCAGAAAGGGTGGAACTTGGATGAGCTTTGAGGTCTCTTCCAACCCAAAGTATTCTATGACTCTATGACTCTTCACCGGATGAACCCATGGGAGGGATCACCACAGGGTGTGGTGGGGAGTGGAGATGAATTCCCACCGGGGTGACTGATCCCGGCGTTCCCGGCGCTCCGGGTTGGATCTGAGTCAGGAGCTGAGGGAGGGGATCAACCGCTCCCTCGGTCAGTTTGGGGGTGACACCGGGATGGGTGGGAGAGTGGATGGAGAGCAGGAAGGGTCTCCAGAGGGATCTGAGCATGGATCCATGGGATGGAAGGGTCTACAGAGGGATCTGAGCATGGATCCATGGATGGAAGGGTCTACAGAGGGATCTGAGCATGGATCCATGGGCTGGAAGGGTCTCCAGAGGGATCTGAGCATGGATCCATGGGCTGGAAGGGTCTACAGGGGGATCTGAGCATGGATCCATGGGTTGGAAGGGTCTACAGAGGGATCTGAGCATGGATCCATGGGCTGGAAGGATCTACAGAGGGATCTGAGCATGGATCCATGGATGGAAGGGTCTACAGAGGGATCTGAGCATGGATCCATGGGCTGGAAGGGTCTACAGAGGGATCTGAGCATGGATCCATGGATGGAAGGGTCTCCAGAGGGATCTGAGCATGGATCCATGGGTTGGAAGGGTCTACAGAGGGATCTGAGCATGGATCCATGGGCTGGAAGGGTCTCCAGAGGGATCTGAGCATGGATCCATGGGCTGGAAGGATCTACAGAGGGATCTGAGCATGGATCCAAGGGCTGGAAGGCTCTGCAGAGGGATCTGAGCATGGATCCATGGGCTGGAAGGGTCTACAGAGGGATCTGAGCATGGATCCATGGGATGGAAGGGTCTCCAGAGGGATCTGAGCATGGATCCATGGGCTGGAAGGGTCTCCAGAGGGATCTGAGCATGGATCCATGGGCTGGAAGGGTCTCCAGAGGGATCTGAGCATGGATCCATGGGCTGGAAGGGTCTCCAGAGGGATCTGAGCATGGATCCATGGGCTGGAAGGGTCTCCAGAGGGATCTGAGCATGGATCCATGGGCTGGAAGGGTCTACAGAGGGATCTGAGCATGGATCCATGGGCTGGAAGGGTCTACAGAGGGATCTGAGCATGGATCCATGGGCTGGAAGGGTCTCCAGAGGGATCTGAGCATGGATCCATGGGCTGGAAGGATCTACAGAGGGATCTGAGCATGGATCCATGGGTTGGAAGGGTCTACAGAGGGATCTGAGCATGGATCCATGGGCTGGAAGGGTCTCCAGAGGGATCTGAGCATGGATCCATGGATGGAAGGGTCTACAGGGGGATCTGAGCATGGATCCATGGATGGAAGGGTCTACGGAGGGATCTGAGCATGGATCCATGGGCTGGAAGGGTCTCCAGAGGGATCTGAGCATGGATCCATGGATGGAGGGCAGGAAGGCTCTGCAGAGAGCCCCATCCAACCTGGCCTTGACCCCCTCCAGGGATGGAACAGCCACCACTTCTCTGGCCAACCTCTTCCAGGGCCTTCCCACCCTCCCAGGAGAACATTTCTCCCCAAGATCTCATCTCCATCTCCGTTCTTGGAGCTCAAACCCGTTCCCCTCATCGTCTCCGTGCACTCCCTGGTCAAGAGCATCTCCTCAGCTTTCCTGGAGCCCCTTTCCATCCTGGAAGCTGCTCGAAGGTCTCCTCAGAGCCTTCTCTTCTCCAGTCTGTCTTCATAGCAGAAGTTCTTCAGCTCTTGGATCATCTCCACGACCTCCTCCTCCCCAAAGCCCTTTCCACGGGGAGCTCCCTCCTCTCTACTACTCGCACTAGGACCCAGCGGCGCCGCAGCTCCCGACTCGCACTAGGACCCAGCGGCGCCGCAGCTCCTGACTCGCACTAGGACCCAGCGGCGCCGCAGCCCCCGACTCGCATTAGGACCCAGCGGCGCCGCAGCCGCAAGGCGGAGTGACCAAGCAACGAGGGGGGCGTGGCTTGACGGCCACGCCTCATTCATAGGCTCCTTCCTCGCTCGTCCCGCCCACTTCCGTCTCTGATTGGCTCTTCCGCTCTTTAGCCCCGCCCACTCGCGGCGATGATTGGTTCCCGGGTCCGCCCGTTCTCACGCGGCGGCTGCGAACATGGAGGAAGCGGCTGTGGCGGAGCTGGCGGAGCTGTTGGCGGTCCCGGCGGCGCGGGAGGCCGCGGCGGAGGTTGCCCTGGCGCTGTCGGGGAGCGCCGAGGGGCGGAAGCTGCTGCTGGAGGGGCCGCCCGGGGTTCTCGAGGCGTTGTTGGAGCTGGGGACGACACCCTGGCCACCTGCTGCCTGCTGTGCGGCGGGCGGCCACGTCAACCCCAGCGCGGGGAGGCAGGGCAGAGGCGGCCAGGTCAACCCAAGCACGGGCGGCCAGGGTGTGCTGGGAGGCCAGGTCAACCCAAGCACGGGCGGGCAGGGTGTGCTGGGAGGCCAGGGTGTGGTGGGAGGCCAGGTCAACCCAAGCACGGGCGGCCAGGGTATGCTGGGAGGCCAGGTCAACCCAAGCACGGGAGGCCAGGGTGTGGTGGGAGGCCAGGTCAACCCAAGCACGGGCGGCCAGGGTATGCTGGGAGGCCAGGTCAACCCAAGCACGGGCGGGCAGGGTGTGCTGGGAGGCCAGGGTGTGGTGGGAGGCCAGGTCAACCCAAGCACGGGCGGCCAGGGTATGCTGGGAGGCCAGGTCAACCCAAGCACGGGCGGGCAGGGTTTGGGGGGCCAGGTCAACCCAAGCACGGGCAGTCAGGGCGCAGGCGGTCAGATTAAACCCATTGCTGGTGGGTCGGGCTGTCAGGTCAACCCTAATACGGGGGGCAAGGGCGCGGGCGGTCAGGTCAACCCCAGCACGGGAAGCCACGGCGCGGGCCGTCAGGTCAACCCAAGCACGTGTAGTCATGGCGCGGGCTGTCAGGTCAACCCAAGCACGTGTAGTCATGGCGCGGGCTGTCAGGTCAACCCAAGTACGTGTAGTCATGGCGCGGGCTGTCAGGTCAACCCAAGCACGTGTAGTCATGGCGCGGGCTGCCAGGTCAACCCAAGCACGTGTAGTCATGGCGCGGGCTGTCAGGTCAACCCAAGCACGTGCAGTCATGGCGCGGGCTGTCAGGTCAACCCATGCACGTGTAGTCATGGCGCGGGCTGCCAGGTCAACCCCACGGTAGGCGGCCAGGTCAACCCTGCTTTGAGCTGCCTGGTCAACCTCTCCTCCGAGCCAGCCGCCCGTGAACGGCTGCTGGCGGCTCTGCCCGCCCTGCTACGGCTCCTACCGGCCGGCCCGGCTTGCGGGGTATTGGCCAACCTGTGCCGGGACCGCGAAGCGGCTCAGCGGGTGCTACAGGGGCTGGAAGAGAACGGATCCGGGTTGGAGTCGCTCCTCGGGGCGTTGAGGGAGCCTCGACCGCCTCCGGAACTCGGCTCCCTCCTTTGTAACCTCAGTCAAATCCCCGAGGGGCGCCGAGGGATCCTCGACCGCTCCCGGTACGGCGATTATGGGGGGGGAAGGGGGAGGTGGTCACGTGGTAAAGGGGGCGACTATGGGGGGGAGGTGGTCACGTGGTAAAGGGGGTGACTATGGGGGGGTGGTCACGTGGTAAAGGGGCGACTATGGGGGAGGTGGTCACGTGGTAAATGGGGGCGACTATGGGGGGAGGTGGTCACGTGGCAAAGGGGGCGACTATGGGGGGAGGTGGTCACGTGGTAAAAGGGGCGACTATGGGGGGAGGTGGTCACGTGGTAAAAGGGGCGACTATGGGGGGAGGTGGTCACGTGGTAAAGGGGGCGACTATGGGGGGAGGGAGGTGGTCACGTGGTAAAGGGGGCGACTATGGGGGGGAGGTGGTCACGTGGTAAAGGGGGCGAGTATGGGGGGGGGGGAGGTGGTCTAATGGCAAAGGGGGCGACTATGGGGGGGGGGAGGTGGTCCCGTGGCAAAGGGGGCGACTATGGGGGGGGGAGGTGGTCCCTATGGCAAAGGGGGCGACTATGGGGGGGGGGAGGTGGCCACATGGCAAAGGGGGCGACTATGGGGGGGGGAGGTGGTCCCGTGGCAAAGGGGGCGACTATGGGGGGGGGGGGAGGTGGTCCCGTGGCAAAGGGGGCGACTATGGGGGGGGGAGGTGGTCCCGTGGCAAAGGGGGCGACTATGGGGGGGGGAGGTGGTCACGTGGCAAAGGGGGCGACTATGGGGGGGGGGAGGTGGTCCCGTGGCAAAGGGGGCGACTATGGGGGGGGGGGAGGTGGTCCCGTGGCAGAGGGGGCGACTATGGGGGGGGGGGAGGTGGTCCTATGGCAAAGGGGGCGACTATGGGGGGGGGGAGGTGGTCCCGTGGCAAAGGGGGCGACTATGGGGGGGGGAGGTGGTCACGTGGCAAGGGGGGCGACTATGGGGGGGGGAGGTGGTCACGTGGCAAAGGGGGCGACTATGGGGGGGGGGAGGTGGTCACGTGGCAAAGGGGGCGATTATGGGGGGGGGAGGTGGTCACGTGGTAAAGGGGGCGATTATGGGGGGGGGGGAGGTGGTCCAATGGCAAAGGGGGTGACTATGGGGGGGGGTCCGGAAAACTGGGGGGGCTCTTTCCAGTCTGGTTTTGGGGTGATACTGGGATGGGGTTGGAGTGATACTGGGGGGACTCCTTCCAGTCTGGTTTTGGGGGTGATACTGGGGTGGGGTTGGGGTGATACTGGGATGGGGTTGGGGTGATACTGGGGGGGCTCCTTCCAGTCTGGTTTTGGGGGTGATACTGGGATGGGGGTTGGGGTGGTACTGGGATGGGGGTGGGGTGATACTGGGGGGGCTCCTTCCAGTCTGGTTTGGGGGTGATACTGGGATGGGGGGGTGGGGTGATACTGGGGGGGCTCCTTCCAGTCTGGTTTTGGGGTGATACTGGGATGGGGCTGGGGTGATACTGGGATGGGGTTGGGGTGATACTGGGGGGGGCGGTCCTTCCAGTCTGGTTTGGGGGTGATACTGGGATGGGGTTGGGGTGATACTGGGATGGGGTTGGGGTGATACTGGGGGGGTCCCCCCGTTTTCCGCAGGCGGTCGGTGCAGCGGTTACTCCCCCACACGCAGTTCCCGGCGGTGTTGGAGCTGCGTCGCGGCCTCATCGGAGCCCTCCGGAATTGCTGCTTCCAATACGGTGAGAGAACCTTCCGGAACCTCCGGAGCCGCTCCGACCGGTGGGAGAGATGGGGGATACTGGGATGGGAAAGGTGGGAGAGATGGGGGATACTGGGATGGGACTGGTGGGAGCGATGGGGGATACTGGGATGGGAAAGGTGGGAGAGATGGGGGATACTGGGATGGGACTGGTGGGAGCGATGGGGGATACTGGGAGGGGAAAGGTGGGAGCGATGGGGGATACTGGGATGGGACTGGTGGGAGCGATGGGGGATACTGGGATGGGACCGGTGGGAGAGATGGGGGATACTGGGATGGGAAAGGTGGGAGAGATGGGGGATACTGGGATGGGACTGGTGGGAGCGATGGGGGATACTGGGATGGGAAAGGTGGGAGCGATGGGGGATACTGGGATGGGAAAGGTGGGAGAGATGGGGGATACTGGGATGGGACTGGTGGGAGCGATGGGGGATACTGGGATGGGAAAGGTGGGAGCGATGGGGGATACTGGGATGGGAAAGGTGGGAGCGATGGGGGATACTGGGATGGGAAAGGTGGGAGAGATGGGGGATACTGGGATGGGACCGGTGGGAGCGATGGGGGATACTGGGATGGGAAAGGTGGGAGCGATGGGGGATACTGGGATGGGAAAGGTGGGAGCGATGGGGGATACTGGGATGGGACCGGTGGGAGAGATGGGGGATACTGGGATGGGAAAGGTGGGAGAGATGGGGGATACTGGGATGGGAAAGGTGGGAGAGATGGGGGATACTGGGATGGGACCGGTGGGAGCGATGGGGGATACTGGGATGGGAAAGGTGGGAGAGATGGGGGATACTGGGATGGGAAAGGTGGGAGAGATGGGGGATACTGGGATGGGACTGGTGGGAGCGATGGGGGATACTGGGATGGGACTGGTGGGAGAGATGGGGGATACTGGGATGGGAAAGGTGGGAGAGATGGGGGATACTGGGATGGGACTGGTGGGAGAGATGGGGGATACTGGGATGGGAAAGGTGGGAGCGATGGGGGATACTGGGATGGGAAAGGTGGGAGCGATGGGGGATACTGGGATGGGAAAGGTGGGAGAGATGGGGGATACTGGGATGGGACTGGTGGGAGCGATGGGGGATACTGGGATGGGAAAGGTGGGAGCGATGGGGGATACTGGGATGGGAAAGGTGGGAGAGATGGGGGATACTGGGATGGGACCGGTGGGAGCGATGGGGGATACTGGGATGGGAAAGGTGGGAGCGATGGGGGATACTGGGATGGGAAAGGTGGGAGAGATGGGGGATACTGGGATGGGACTGGTGGGAGAGATGGGGGATACTGGGATGGGACTGGTGGGAGAGATGGGGGATACTGGGATGGGACTGGTGGGAGAGATGGGGGATACTGGGATGGGAAAGGTGGGAGAGATGGGGGATACTGGGATGGGACTGGTGGGAGCGATGGGGGATACTGGGATGGGAAAGGTGGGAGCGATGGGGGATACTGGGATGGGAAAGGTGGGAGAGATGGGGGATACTGGGATGGGACCGGTGGGAGCGATGGGGGATACTGGGATGGGAAAGGTGGGAGCGATGGGGGATACTGGGATGGGAAAGGTGGGAGAGATGGGGGATACTGGGATGGGACTGGTGGGAGAGATGGGGGATACTGGGATGGGACTGGTGGGAGAGATGGGGGATACTGGGATGGGAAAGGTGGGAGAGATGGGGGATACTGGGATGGGACTGGTGGGAGCGATGGGGGATACTGGGATGGGAAAGGTGGGAGAGATGGGGGATACTGGGATGGGAAAGGTGGGAGCGATGGGGGATACTGGGATGGGACTGGTGGGAGAGATGGGGGATACTGGGATGGGAAAGGTGGGTGGGATGGGGGATACTGGGATGGGAAAGGTGGGAGCGATGGGGGATACTGGGATGGGAAAGGTGGGAGCGATGGGGGATACTGGGATGGGACTGGTGGGAGCGATGGGGGATACTGGGATGGGAAAGGTGGGAGCGATGGGGGATACTGGGATGGGAAAGGTGGGAGCGATGGGGGATACTGGGATGGGAAAGGTGGGAGCCCCTTCTTCATGGGCTTTGAGATCTTCTCCGTGGGCTTTTGGGTCTTCTTCTTCATGGGCTTTTGGGTCTTCTTCTCTGTGGCCCTTTTGGATCTTCTTCATGGCCTTTTGGGTCTTCTCGGTGGCCTTTTGGGTCTTCTTCTCGGTGGCCTTTTGGGTCTTCTTTGTGGGCTTTTGGAATCTTCTTTGTGGGCTTTTGGTTCTTCTTCTCCATGAGCTTTTGTATCTTCTCTGTGGCCTTTTGGATCTTCTCCGTGGGCTTTTGGGTCTTCTTCTCCGTGGGCTTTTGGATCTTCTCCGTGGGCTTTTGGGTCTTCTTCTCCGTGGGCTTTTGGGATCTTCTCCGTGGGCTTTTGGGTCTTTCTCTGTGGGCTTTTGGGATCTTCTCTGTGGGCTTTTGGGTCTTCTTTGTGGGCTTTTGGGTCTTCTTCTTTGTGGGTTTTGGGTCTTCTCCGTGGGCTTTTGTGTCTTCTCCGTCGGCTTTTGTGTCTTCTCCGTGGGCTTTTGGGTCTTCTCCGTGGGCTTTTGGTTCTTCTCTGTGGGCTTTTGGGTCTTCTTCTCGGTGGCCTTTTGGGTCTTCTTCTCTGTGGCCTTTTGGGTCTTCTTCTCGGTGGCCTTTTGGGTCTTCTTCATGGGCTTTTGGATCTTCTTCATGGCCTTTTGGATCTTCTCTGTGGGCTTTTGGATCTTCTCTGTGGGCTTTTGGATCTTCTCTGTGGGCTTTTGGGTCATCTCCATGGGCATTTGGATCTTCTTCATGGGCTTTGGGATCTTCTCCGTGGGCTTTTGGGTCATCTCCGTGGGCTTTTGGATCTTCTCTGTGGGCTTTTGGATCTTCTTCATGGGCTTTTGGATCTTCTCTGTGGGCTTTTGGATCTCCTCCGTGGGCTTTTGGATCTCCTCCATGGGCTTTTGGATCTCCTCCATGGGCTTTTGGATCTTCTCTGTGGGCTTTTGGTTCTTCTTCTCCGTGGGCTTTTGGGTCTTCTTCTCCATGAGCTTTGGGATCTTCTCCATGGGCTTTTGGGATCTTCTCCGTGGGCTTTTGGGTCTTCTTTGTGGGCTTTGGGTCTTCTCTGTGGGCTTTTGGGTCTTCTTCTCTGTGGCCTTTTTGTTGTTCTTCTCCGTGGCCTTTTGGGTCTTCTCCGTGGCCTTTCGGGTCTTCTTCATGGGCTTTTGGATCTTCTCCGTGGGCTTTTGGGTCATCTCCATGGGCTTTTGGGTCTTCTCAGCGGGCTTTTGGGTCTTCTTCTCTGTGGCCTTTTGGTTCTTCTCCGTGGGCTTCTGGGTCTTCTTCTCCATGAGCTTTGGGATCTTCTCCATGGGCTTTTGGGATCTTCTCCGTGGGCTTTTGGGTCTTCTTTGTGGGCTTTGGGTCTTCTCTGTGGGCTTTTGGGTCTTCTTCTCTGTGGCCTTTTTGTTGTTCTTCTCCGTGGCCTTTTGGGTCTTCTTCTCGGTGGCCTTTTGGGTCTTCTTCATGGGCTTTTGGATCTTCTTCATGGCCTTTTGGATCTTCTCTGTGGGCTTTTGGATCTTCTCTGTGGGCTTTTGGATCTTCTCTGTGGGCTTTTGGGTCATCTCCATGGGCATTTGGATCTTCTTCATGGGCTTTGGGATCTTCTCCGTGGGCTTTTGGGTCATCTCCGTGGGCTTTTGGATCTTCTCTGTGGGCTTTTGGATCTTCTTCATGGGCTTTTGGATCTTCTCTGTGGGCTTTTGGATCTCCTCCGTGGGCTTTTGGATCTCCTCCATGGGCTTTTGGATCTCCTCCATGGGCTTTTGGATCTTCTCTGTGGGCTTTTGGTTCTTCTTCTCCGTGGGCTTTTGGGTCTTCTTCTCCATGAGCTTTGGGATCTTCTCCATGGGCTTTTGGGATCTTCTCCGTGGGCTTTTGGGTCTTCTTTGTGGGCTTTGGGTCTTCTCTGTGGGCTTTTGGGTCTTCTTCTCTGTGGCCTTTTTGTTGTTCTTCTCCGTGGCCTTTTGGGTCTTCTCCGTGGCCTTTCGGGTCTTCTTCATGGGCTTTTGGATCTTCTCCGTGGGCTTTTGGGTCATCTCCATGGGCTTTTGGGTCTTCTCAGCGGGCTTTTGGGTCTTCTTCTCTGTGGCCTTTTGGTTCTTCTCCGTGGGCTTCTGGGTCTTCTTCTCCATGGGCTTTTGGATCTCCTCCGTGGGCTTTTGGATCTCCTCCGTGGGCTTTTGGATCTCCTCCGTGGGCTTTTGGATCTTCTCTGTGGGCTTTCAGGTCTTCTTCTCCATGAGGTTTTGGACCTTCTCTGTGGGCTTTTGGACCTTCTCTGTGGGCTTTTGGACCTTCCCTGTGGGCCTTTGGATCTTCTCTGTGGGCTTTTGGATCTTCTCTGTGGGCTTTGGGATCTTCTCTGTGGGCTTTGGGATCTTCTCTGTGGGCTTTGGGAACTTCTCTGTGGGCTTTTGGATCTTTGTGGGCTTTTGGATCTTCTTTGTGGGCTTTTGGGTCTTCTTCTCCATGGGCTTTTGGATCTTCTCCGTGGGCTTTTGGGTCTTCTCAATGGGCTTTGGGTCTTTTCCATGGGCTTTTGGGTCATCTCCGTGAGCTTTGGGATCTTCTCTGTGGCCTTTTGGGTCTTCTTTGTGGGCTTTTGGAATCTTCTTTGTGGGCTTTTGGGTCTTCTCGGTGGGCTTTTGGTTTTTCTCCGTGGGCTTTTGGTTCTTCTTCTCGGTGGGCTTTTGGATCTTCTTCTCTGTGGCCTTTTGGTTCTTCTTCTCTGTGGCCTTTTGGTTCTTCTTCTCTGTGGGCTTTTGGGATCTTCTCCATGGGCTTTTTGGGTCTTCTTCTTCATAAGGTTTTGGATCTTCTCTGTGGGCTTTTGGATCTTCTCTGTGGGCTTCTGGGTCTTCTTCTCTGTGGCCTTTTGGTTCTTCTTCTCCATGGGCTTTTGGTTCTTCTTCTCCATGGGCTTTTGGTTCTTCTTCTCAATGGGCTTTTGGGATCTTCTCCATGGGCTTTTGGTTCTTCTTCTCCATGAGCTTTTGGATCTTCTCTGTGGGCTTTTGGGTCACCTCCGTGGGCTTTTGGATCTCCTCTGTGGCCTTTTGGATCTCCTCTGTGGCCTTTTGGATCTCCTCTGTGGCCTTTTGGATCTTCTCCGTGGACTTTTGGGTCTTCTTCTCTGTGGCCTTTTGGGTCTTCTTCATGGGCTTTTGGATCTTCTCTGTGGGCTTTGGATCTCCTCCGTGGGCTTTTGGATCTTCTCTGTGGGGTTTCGGGTCTTCTTCTCCATGAGGTTTTGGATCTTCTCTGTGGGCTTTTGGATCTTCTCTGTGGCCTTTTGGATCTCCTCCGTGGGCTTTTGGATCTTCTCTGTGGGCTTTTGGGTCTTCTTCTCCGTGAGCTTTTGGGTCTTCTTCTCCGTGGGCTTTTGGGTCTTCTTCTCGGTGGCCTTTTGGGTCTTCTCTGTGGCCTTTTGGGTCTTCTTCTCGGTGGCCTTTTGGGTCTTCTCTGTGGCCTTTTGGGTCTTCTTCATGGGCTTTTGGATCTTCTTCATGGCCTTTTGGATCTTCTCTGTGGGCTTTTGGATCTTCTCTGTGGGCTTTTGGGTCATCTCCATGGGCATTTGGATCTTCTTCATGGGCTTTGGGATCTTCTCCGTGGGCTTTTGGGTCATCTCCGTGGGCTTTTGAGTCATCTCCGTGGGTTTTTGGGTCATCTCCGTGGGCTTTTGGGTCTTCTCTGTGGGCTTTTGGATCTTCTTTGTGGGCTTTTGGGTCTTCTTCTCCATGAGCTTTTGGATCTTCTTCTTGGCATTTTGGATCTTCTCTGTGAGCTTTTGGATCTTCTCTGTGGGCTTTTGGATCTTCTTTGTGGGCTTTGAGATCTTCTCCATGGCCTTTTGGGTCTTCTCCATGGGCTTTTGGATCTTCTCTGTGGGCTTTTGGATCTTCTCCGTGGGCTTTCGGGTCTTCTTCTCCGTGGGCTTTTGGTTCTTCTTCTCCGTGGGCTTTTGGTTCTTCTTCTCCGTGGGCTTTTGGTTCTTCTTCTCCGTGGGCTTTTGGTTCTTCTTCTCCGTGGGCTTTTGGATCTTCTCTGTGGACTTTTGGGTCATCTCCATGGGTTTTTGGGATCTTCTCCGTGGGCTTTTGGATCTTCTCCGTTGACTCCCACGTTCTTCCCAGAGGCCCACGAGTGGCTGTTGAGTGAAGAGGTCGACGTTCTCCCCTTTCTCCTCCTCCCTCTCGCCGGTCCCGAGGAAT
Source organism: Cuculus canorus (assembly GCF_017976375.1). NCBI lineage: Eukaryota > Metazoa > Chordata > Aves > Cuculiformes > Cuculidae > Cuculus > Cuculus canorus. The sequence continues at coordinate 826,990 of NC_071402.1, forward strand.
TCCCTGAGGACGAGATGGAACGTGAGTGGAATTTTGGGATGGGCGGAGGTGACCGTTGGTGCCGTTCCCACCTCTCACCTTCCTTCTCCCACCAGAACTTCCGGTGGACCTTCAATACCTTCCGCCGGAGAAGCAACGCGAGGAAGAACCGGATATCCGGAAGATGTTGTTGGAGACCATCATGCTGGTGGGTCCCCAAACGGACGTCTCCAAGTGGAGGGATTTGGTTGGGATTCGGGAGATGTTGGGAAGGTGGAATCTTCTGGAGAACCTCCAGGAGAACCTCCAAGCGAGGTTGGGAACCTCTGGCATCGTTCTGGATCTGAATGGTGGGATGGAAGGTGTCCTCCTTGGCCATGGATGGGGCTTCAGAGGGTCATGGAAAGGGGACCTCCAAGAAGATCCCATTCCGACACCTTTGGATGGACACCTCCCGTGGGATCGGGTGGATCCGAACGCCATCCGATGTGGTCTTCAAGATCTTCTGGGAATGGGATGGGGGGGTTCGGGGTTGATGGAGGGTGGGAATGGTGGAACCGGGAGATGGGTTGGGTTGGAAGGGGACCTCCAAGGTTGTCCCGATCCGATGGACACGGACATCTCCCGCTGGATGGGGTCGATCCAAGACAACACTTGGCCTCGGTGAACCTCATCCCGTCGGCCTCAGCCCATGGATCCCTCTGGAGATCCCTCTGGAGGTCCTCCCCCGATAGATCCCTCTGGAAGTCCCTCTGGAGGTCCCTCTGGAGATCCCTCTCGAGTTCCTCCCCTCATGGATCCCTCTGGAGATCCCTCTGGAGATCCTCCCCCGATAGATCCCTCTGGAGATCCCTCTGGAGTTCCTCCCCCCATGGATCCCTCTGGAGATCCCTCTGGAGGTCCTCCATCGATGGATCCCTCTGGAGGTCCCTCTGGAGATCCTCCCTCCATGGATCCCTCTGGAGGTCCCTCTGGAGGTCCTCCATCGATGGTTCCCTCTGGAGATCCTCCCTCCATGGATCCCTCTGGAGATCCCTCTGGAGGTCCTCCCCCGATAGATCCCTCTGGAGGTCCCTCTGGAGATCCCCCCCAATAGATCCCTCTGGAGATCCCTCTGGAGATCCTTCTGGAGATCCTCCATCCATGGGTCCCTCTGGAGGTCCCTCTGGAGATCCTCCATCCATGGATCCCTCTGGAGGTCCCTCTGGAGGTCCCTCTGGAGATCCCTCTGGAGTTCCTCCCCCTGTGGATCCCTCTGGAGGTCCCTCTGGAGATCCTCCATCCATGGATCCCTCTGGAGATCCCTCTGGAGGTCCCTCTGGAGATCCTCCCCCCATGGATCCCTCTGGAGGTCCCTCTGGAGATCCCTCTGGAGATCCTCCCCCATGGAACCCTCTGGAGGTCCCTCTGGAGGTCCCTCTGGAGATCCTCCCCCCATGGATCCCTCTGGAGATCCCTCTGGAGATCCTCCCCCCGTGGATCCCTTTGGAGATCCCTCTGGAGGTCCCTCTGGAGATCCCTCTGGAGATCCTCCCCCCATGGATCCTTCTGGAGGTCCCTCTGGAGGTCCCTCTGGAGTTCCTCCCCCCATGGATCCCTCTGGAGGTCCCTCTGGAGGTCCCTCTGGAGATCATCCATCCATGGATCCCTCTGTGGATCCCTCTGTGGATCCCTCCGGAGGTCCCTGTGGAGCTGCTCTGTCCCCGCAGCTCTCGGCCACGGCCGTCGGTCGCGGTGTCCTTCGGGCCAAGGGGACATTCCCGGTGCTGCGGGAGCTTCACCGCTCGGAGCAGGAGCCCCGCGTGCTGGCGGCGTGCCAAAAGCTCATCCAGGTAAACCCCGGGATCCCCTTGGCCCCATCCCAAAGGGATCCCCTTGGCCCCATCTCCAAAGGGATCCCCTTGGCCCCATCTCCAAAGGGATCCCCTTGGCCCCATTCCCAAAGGGATCCCCTCGGCCCCATCTCCAAAGGGATCCCTCGGCCCCATTCCCAAAGGGATCCCCTCAGCCCCATTCCCAAAGGGATCCCCTCGGCCCCATCCCAAAGGGATCCCTTTGGCCCCATCTCCAAAGGGATCCCCTCGGCCCCATTCCCAAAGGGATCCCCTTGGCCCCATCTCCAAAGGGATCCCCTTGGCCCCATTCCCAAAGGGATCCCCTTGGCCCCATCTCCAAAGGGATCCCTTTGGCCCCATCTCCAAAGGGATCCCCTTGGCCCCATTCCCAAAGGGATCCCCTTGGCCCCATTCCCAAAGGGATCCCTTCGGCCCCATCCCCAAAGGGATCCCCTTGGCCCCATTCCCAAAGGGATCCCCTCGGCCCCATTCCCAAAGGGATCCCCTCGGCCCCATCTCCAAAGGGATCCCTTTGGCCCCATCTGTAAAGTGATCCCTTGGCCCCATCTCCAAAGGGATCCCTCGGCCCCATTCCCAAAGGGATCCCTTTGGCCCCATCCCCTAAGGGATCCCCTCGGCCCCATCTCCAAAGGGATCCCTTGGCCCCACCTCCAAAGGGGTCCCTTTGGCCCCATTCCCAAAGGGATCCCCTTGGCCCCATTCCCAAAGGGATCCCCTCGGCCCCATCTCCAAAGGGATCCCTCGGCCCCATCTCCAAAGGGATCCCTTTGGCCCCAATCCCTAAGGGATCCCTTTGGCCCCATCTCCAAAGGGATCCCTCGGCCCCAATCTCCAAAGGGATCCCTTTGGCCCCATCCCAAAGGGATCCCTCGGCCCCATCCCAAAGGGATCCCTTGGCCCCATCCCAAAGGGATCCCTCGGCCCCATCTCCAAAGGGATCCCTTTGGCCCCAATCCCTAAGGGATCCCTTTGGCCCCAATCTCCAAAGGGATCCCTCGGCCCCATCCCAAAGGGATCCCTTTGGCCCCCATTCCCAAAGGGATCCCTTGGCCCCATCTCCAAAGGGATCCCTTTGGCCCCCATTCCCAAAGGGATCCCTCGGCCCAATCCCTAAGGGATCCCTTGGCCCTGATCCCTGAGGTGATCCCTTGACCCCTATCTCTGAGGTGATCCCTTGGCCCTGACCTCTGAGCAGATCCTTTGGCCCCAATCCCCGATGTGATCCTTTGGCCCTGATCCCCAAGGTTCTCCCTTGGCCCCAATCCCTGAGACAACCTTTTGGCCCTGATCCCCGAGGTGATCCTTTGGCCCCAATCCCCAGGGTGATCTCTTGGCCCCGATCCCCAACGCCACCTCTTGGCCCCAATCCCTGAGGTGATCCCTTGGCCCCATTCTCCAGACTGATCCTTTGGCCCTAAAGTGATCCCTTGGCCCCGATCCCCGAGCTGATCCCTTGGCCCCGTCCCACATCTGATCCCTGGATCGTGAGCAGATTGCTTGGCCCCATTCCTGATCCAAGGTGATAACTACTCCTGTCCATGATCCCTTGGCCCCGAACTCTAACCCCATCCTTGGCCCCTTCCCATGGTTGATCCATGGATCTCCAGTGGATCCCTTGGCCCCATTCCTGATCCTTCGCCCCATTCCTGATCCAAGCTGATCCCCGGTCCTGTCCATGATCCCTTGGCCCCATCCCACATCTGATCCCTGGATCTCGATTGGTCTCTTGGCCCCATTCCTGATCCACGCTGATCCCTGGTCATATCCATGACCCCTTTGGCCCCGATCCCTGAGCCGATCCTTGGCCCCATCCCACATCTGATCCACACATCTCCAGCGGATCCCTTGGCCCCATTCCTGATCCTTCGCCCCATTCCCGATCCAAGCTGATCCCCGGTCCTCTTCATGATCCCTTGGCCCCGATCCCTGAGCCCATCCTTGGCCCCTTCCCCCGGCCCATCCACACATCTCCAGTGGATCCCTTGGCCCCATTCCTGATCTTTGGCCCCTTTCCCGATCCACGCTGATCCCCGCTCCTGTCCATGATCCTTTGGCCCCGATCTCTGAGCTGATCCTTGGCCCCATCCCACATCTGATCCGTGGATCTCAAGTGGATCCCTTGGCCCCTATCCCCGAGCCGATCCCTTGGCCCCAATCCATGAGCCAATTTTTGGCACAATTGCCAACCAGATCCTTGGTCACCAATCCCTTGATCTGATCCAGGGATCTCAAGAGGATCCCTTGGCCCCATTTCTGATCCAAGCTGATCCCTGCTCGTGTCCGCGATCCCTTGGCCCCGATCCCTGAGCCCATCCTTGGCCCCATCCCATGGCTGATCCACGCATCTCCAGTGGATCCCTTGGCCCCATTCCCGATCCACACTGATCCCCGGTCCTGTCCGCGATCCCTTGGCCCTGATCTCTGAGCTGATCCCTGGCCCCATCCCACATCCGATCCGTGGATCTCAAGTGGATCCCTTGGCCCCTATCCCTGAGCCAATCTGATCCCTGCTCGTGTCCGCGATCCCTTGGCCTCGATCCCTGAGCCCATCCTTGGCCCCATCCCTCATCTGATCCACACATCTCCAGCGGATCCCTTGGCCCCATTCCTGACCCTTCACCCCATTCCTGATCCCCTCTGCTCCGTGATCCCTTTGGCCCCGATCCCTGAGCCCATCCTTGGCCCTATCCCACAGCTGATCCACACATCTCCAGCGGATCCCTTGGCCCCATTCCTGATCCTTCACCCCATTCCGTATCCACTCTGCTCCGTGATCCCTTGGCCCCAATCCCTGAGCCCATCCTTGGCCCCATCCCATGGCCCATCCACGCATCTCCAGCGGATCCCTTGGCCCCATTCCTGACCCTTCGCCCCATTCCCGATCCCTTTGGCCCCGATCTCTGAGCCCATCCTTGGCCCCATCCCACATCTGATCCGTGGATCTCCAGCGGATCCCTTGGCCCCATTCCTGATCCTTCACCCCATTCCCAATCCCCTCTGCTCCGCGATCCCTTGGCCCCGATCCCCGAGCCCATCCTTGGTCCCATCCCACGGCCGATCCACACATCTCCAGCGGATCCCTTGGCCCCATTCCTGACCCTTCACCCCATTCCTGATCCCTTTGGCCCCGATCCCTGAGCCCATCCTTGGCCCCATCCCACTGCCGATCCACACATCTCCAGCGGATCCCTTGGCCCCATTCCTGATCCCTTTGGCCCCGATCCCTGAGCCCATCCTTGGCCCCATCCACACATCTCCAGCGGATCCCTTGGCCCCATTCCTGATCCTTCGCCCCATTCCCGATCCCTTTGGCCCCGATCCCTGAGCCCATCCTTGGCCCCATCCACACATCTCCAGCGGATCCCTTGGCCCCATTCCTGATCCTTCACCCCATTCCCAATCCAAGCTGATCCCCGGTCCTCTTCATGATCCCTTGGCCCCGATCCCTGAGCTGATCCTTGGCCCCATCCCCCATCTGATCCCTGGATCTCGACTGGATCCCTTGGCCCCGTTTCTGATCTAAGCTGATCCCCACTCCTGTCCATGATCCCTTGGCCCTGATCCCTGAGCCGATCCTTGGCCCCTTCCCACAGCCGATCCACACAACTCCAGTGGATCCCTTGGCTCCATTCCTGATCCAAGCTGATCTCCGGTCCTGTCCGAGATCCCTTGGCCCCGATCCCCGAGATGATCCTTGGCCCCATCCCACATCTGATCCATGGATCTCAAGTGGATCCCTTGGCCCCATTCCCAATCCAAGCTGATCCCTGCTCCTGTCCGCAATCCTTTGGCCCCGATCCCTGAGCCCATCCTTGGCCCCATCCCACGGCCCATCCACACATCTCCAGTGGATCCCTTGGCCCCATTCCTGACCCTTCACCCCATTCCCCATCCCTTTGGCCCCGATCCCTGAGCCCATCCTTGGCCCCATCCCACAGCCCATCCACACATCTCCAGCGGATCCCTTGGCCCCATTCCTGATCCCTTTGGCCCCGATCCCTGAGCCCATCCTTGGCCCCATCCCACATCCGATCCACACATCTCCAGCGGATCCCTTGGCCCCATTCCCGATCCCTTTGGCCCCGATCCCTGAGCCCATCCTTGGCCCCATCCACACATCTCCAGCGGATCCCTTGACCCCATTCCCGATCCCTTTGGCCCCGATCCCTGAGCCCATCCTTGGCCCCTTCCCACGGCCAATCCACACATCTCCAGCGGATCCCTTCGCCCCATTCCCGATCCCTTTGGCCCCGATCCCTGAGCCCATCCTTGGCCCCATTCCTGATCCCTTGACCCCATTCCTGATCCCTTTGGCCCCGATCCCCGAGCCCATCCTTGGCCCTTCCATGGTTTTTCCCCCTCCGGCTGAAGGTGCTCATCGGGGACGATCCCCCCCCGGGAATGGAGAACCTTCTGACCGTGGAGGTCCCCGCAGAGGTGGAGCTGCAGCTTCAACGCTTGGACCGAGAGGAGGAGGAGGAGGAAGAGCGACGGTGGGAAGAGGCACAGAGGGGCGACGGTGCCCACGGAGAAGACCTCGGACCTCCTCGCGGTGGAATGAGCTCCACATCTCCCCAACGTCTCAACATCTCCAGCGATGGAGACTCCACCACCTCCAGCACGAGCTGAGAAGGCTTTGAGGGGCCAAATCCTTCCTGCTTGGCCCCATCTGAGCCTCCTCTTGTCCTCTCACCGAGGAGAAGAGGCAGAAGCCACCGCACCACCAACGTGGCTTGGAACGCCTCCAGGGATGGAGAAGACACCACTTCTCTCTTTGGACAACCTGATCCAGGACCTCTCCACCCTCCCAGGAGAACGTTTCTCCCCAAGATCTCATCTCCATCTCCACGCTCGCAGCTCCCACCTCCTGCCATGGGCAGGGACACCTCCCACTGGATCAGGGGCTCCAAGCCCCATCCAACGTGGCCTTCAACATCTCCAGGGATGGGATCTGGGGGTTCTGGTTGATGCCAAGTGAGAATCATGGAATCGTGAGATGGTTTGGCTTGGATGGGACCTCCAAGCCCATCCAGATCCATGGTTGAGGGACATCTCCCACTGGATCAGGGGCTCCAAAGCCCATCCAACGTGGCCTGGAAGCCCTCCAGGGATGGGATCTGGGGGTTCTGGTGGACATCAGGTGGGAATCATGGAACCAGGAGATGGTTTGGGTTGGAAGGGACCTCCAAGATCATCCAGATCCATGGGCAGGGACACTTCCCATTGGATCAGGTTCCTCCAAGCTCCATCCAAGGTGGCCTTCAACACCTCCAGGGATGGGATCTGGGGGTTCTGGTTGATGCCAAGTGAGAATCATGGAACCAGGAGATGGTTTGGGTTGGAAGGGACCTCAAAGCCCATCCAGATCCATGGTTGAGGGACATCTCCCACTGGATCAGGGGCTCCAAAGCCCATCCAACGTGGCCTGGAAGCCCTCCAGGGATGGGATCTGGGGGTTCTGGTGGACACCAAGTGAGAATCATGGAACCATGAGATGGTTTGGGTTGGAAGGGATCTCCAAGATCATCCAGATTCATGGTTGAGGGACACCTCCCACTGGATGAGGGGCTCCAAACCTCATCCAACCTGGCCTGGAACCCCTCCAAGGATGGGATCTGGAGGTTCTGGTGGACATTAAGTTGGAATCATGGAACCAGGAGATGGTTTGGGTTGGAAGGGACCTCAAAGCCCATCCAATTCCAACCCCTCTGCCATGAGAAGGGACACCTCCCACTGGATCAGGGGCTCCAAACCTCATCCAACCTGGCCTGGAACCCCTCCAGGGATGGAGAAGCCACCACTTCTCTGGCCAACCTCTTCCAGGACCTCCCCACTCTCCCAGGAGAGCGTTTCTCCCCAAGATCTCATCTCCATCTCCCCTCCTGCAGCTCCAAAGTCTTCTCCTCATCCCATCCCATCACTCCCAGAGCATCTCCTCAGCTTTCCTGGAGGTCCTTTCCATGCTGGAAGCTGCTCGAAGGTCTCCATGGAGCCTTCTCCAGGTTGGCCAACCCCAACTCTCTCAGCCTGGCCTCATAGCAGAGGTTCTCCAGCCCTCGGATCATCTCCGTGGGCTCCTCTGGACTCGCTCCAACAGCTCCGTGTCCTCCCTGTGCTGAGGACCCAACACTTGGTCCTGGGGAACCTCATCCCGTTGGTGTCAGCCCATGGATCCGGCCTGGCTCCATCCCTCTGGAGATCCTCTAGCCCATGTATCCATGCCCAGATCCCTCTGGAGATCCTCCCCTTGTGGATCCCTGTGGAGATCTTCCTCCCATGGATCCCTCTGGAGATCCTTCTGGAGATCCTCCCCTTGTGGATCCCTTTGGAGATCTCTGTGGAGATCCTCCCCACGTGGATCCCTTTGGAGATCCCTCTGGAGATCCTCCCCACGTGGATCCCTTTGGAGATCCCTCTGGAGATCCTCCCCACGTGGATCCCTTTGGAGATCCCTGTGGAGATCTTCCTCTCATGGATCCCTCTGGAGTTCCTCCCCACATGGAGCCCTCTGGAGATCCCTCTGGAGATTTCCCCCCCGTGGATCCCTCTGGAGATCCTTCTGGAGATCCTCCATCCATGGATCCCTCTGGAGATCCTTCTGGAGATCTTCCCCCCATGGATCCCTCTGGAGATCCCTCTGGAGATCCCTCTGGAGTTCCTCCCCCCATGGATCCCTCTGTAGGTCCCTCTGGAGATCCTTCCCTTGTGAATACCTCTGGAGATCCTTCTGGAGATCTGCCCCCATGGATCCCTCTGGAGATCCCTCTGGAGATCCCTCTGGAGTTCCTCCCCCCATGGATCCCTCTGTAGGTCCCTCTGGAGATCCTCCCCCCATGGATCCCTGTGGAGATGTCCCCCCATGGATCCCTCTGGAGGTCCCTCTGGAGATCTCCCCCCATGGATCCCTCTGGAGGTCCCTCTGGAGGTCCCTCTGGACGCGTTCTCCCACAGTGCCTTCAAAAATAAAGGGATTTCAGTCCAAATCCACTGTGGATTGGGGGGAGCGGGAGGGGGCGTGGCCAGGCGAGGGGGCGTGGCCAGGCGAGGGGGCGTGGTCAGGCCGAGCGGGCATCATAGGGTAAGGACAGCTGAGGGGGCGGGGCCAGACGAAGGAGTGTGGTCACTGCGAGGATAGGAAAGGGGGCGTGGCCATGCGAGGTGGGCGTGGTCACTAAGGAACGCCAGGAGGAGGGGGCGTGGCCACGGGGTAAGGACAGGTGGAGAGGCGTGGTCTGATAGCATAGGCATTGTCAACAGGAGGGGGCGTGGTTAGGATGGGGGCGTGGCTACGCCGCAAGGGCTGTCATAGGGGTGTGGTCATACGGAGTGGGCGTGGTCACGGGGTAAGCACAGACTGGGAGTATGTTCACGTGAGGGGGCGTGGCCTTCCGTGTCACGGGGTAAATCCAGGGGGCATGGGCAGACGAAGGACTTGGTCACGTGAGAGGGCGTGGTCAGACGCGGGAGGCGTGGTCAAGAGGTGAAGACACGCATCAGGGGCGGAGCCAAACGGAGGGGTGGGCCCGCGAAAGGGGGCGTGGCCAGACCTGGAGGGCGTGGTCATCTAATAAGGCCAAGTGGAGAGGGGCTCTGCCAGGCGGAGGAGGTGTGGCCAGAGGGAGGCGTGGCCAAAAGGGGGCGTGGCCACACGATAGAGCCAGACAAAGGGCGTGGCCAAGCAGAGAGGGCGTGGCCACAGCGTGAGGTCAGATGTAGGGGGCGTGGCCACGAAGGGGTACGGCCAGAGGGAGGGGGCGTGGTCGCGTGGTAAGGGCGGCGTGGGGTGGGCGTGGCCAGACGAAAGAGGAAGCGTGGCCAAACTGAGGGGGCGTGGTCATCTAATTAGGCCAAGCGGGGAGAGGCACTGCCGGGGGAAGAGGCGTGCCCAGAGGGGGCGTGGCCAGCAGGGGGCGGAGCCACATGATAAGGCCAGACCGGGGCGTGGCCAAGTTGAGAGGGCGTGGCCACAGCGTGAGGTCAGATGGAGGGGGCGTGGTCAGACGGGGTGAGAGGCGTGGGTACGGCAAGACGAAGGGGGCGTGGTCACGCGATAAGACCGGTGCGGGGTGGGCGTGGCCAGACGCGAGAATGGGGCGTGGCCAGACGAGGGGGCGCGGCCGCCGCACCCGGAAGCGGCGCCGAACGGGTCCCGATCCGGTGAGGATTCGGCCGGGAGGGAGCGGGGACAGCCGGGATAGGGGGGGGACACCCGGGATAGGGAGGGACACCCGGGACAGGGGATAAGGGGACACCCGGGGCCGTGGGGAGCACACCCCCCCCCCCCCTGCGGCCTGGATGCGGATCCGTGAGGGGATGGGGGGGGGGGGGGGCTGAGAGGGGCCTTTCCAACCCTATTTCCCTGGAATTTGGCTCTTGGAAGGGAGTGGAGAAGGGTGGTGCCCCGGGAGGAGGGCTCCCAGGGCTCCTTCCAAGGTGATTTCCCTGGAATTCCGCCTTTGGAATGGCTCAGGGGAAAGGTTGAGGGCTCGCAGGGCTCCTTCCAAGCTGATTTCCATGGAATTCCGCCTTTGGAATGGCTCAGGGAAAGGTTCAGGGCTCCCAGGGCTCCTTCCAGTCTGATTTCCCTGGAATTCAGGCCTTGAATATGGGTCAGGGAACGGAGCACAGTCTGGTTCAGGGCTCCCAGGGCTCCTTCCAACCTTATTTCCCTGGAATTCAGCCCTTGGAATGACTCAGGGAAAGGTTCAGGTCTCCCATGGCTCTTTCCAAGCTGATTTCCCTGGAATTCCAGCCCTTGGAATGGCTGCGGGAAGGGAGTAGAGCCCAGTGCTGCCCAGTTCAGGATTCCCAGGGCTCCCTGGAACCTTATTTCCCTGGAATTCCGCCTTTGGAATGGCTCAGGAAAAGGTTCAGGTCTCCCAGCTCTCCTTCCAAGCTGATTTCCGTGGAATTCCAGCCCTTGGAATGGCTGCGGGAAAGGAGCAGAGCCCAGTGCTGCCCAGTTCAGGGCTCCCAGCTCTCCTTCCAACTTTATTTCCCTGGAATTCCGCCTTTGGAATGGCTCAGGGAAAGGTTCAGGGCTCCAAGGGCTCCTTCCAAGCTGATTTCCATGGAATTCCAGCCCTTGGAATGGCTGCGGGAAGGGAGCAGAGCCCAGTGCTGCCCAGTTCAGGGCTCCCTGCAACCTGATTTCCCTGGAATTCCACCTTTGGAATGGCTCAGGAAAAGGTTCAGGGCTCCCAGCTCTCCTTCCAAGCTGATTTCCATGGAATTCAGCCTTTGGAATTGCTCAGGGAAAGGTTCAGGGCTCCCAGCTCTCCTTCCAAGCTGATTTCTCTGGAATTCAGCCCTTGGAATGGCTCAGGGAAAGATTGAGGGCTCCCAGGGCTCCATCCAGTCTGATTTCCCTGGAATTCAGGCCTTGAATATGGGTCAGGGAACGGAGCACAGTCTGGTTCAGGGCTCCCAGGGCTCCTTCCAACCTTATTTCCCTGGAATTCAGCCTTTGGAATGGCTCAGGGAAAGGTTCAGGGCTCCCAGGGCTCCTTCCAAGCTGATTTCCCTGGAATTCCAGCCCTTGGAATGGCTCCAGGAAGGGAGCAGAGCCCAGTGCTGCCCAGTTCAGGGCTCCCTGCAACCTGATTTCCCTGGAATTCCGCCTTTGGAATGGCTCAGGGGAAAGGTTGAGGGCTCGCAGGGCTCCTTCCAAGCTGATTTCCATGGAATTCAGCCCTTGGAATGGCTCAGGGAAAGGTTGAGGGCTCCCAGGGCTCCTTCCAACCTTATTTCCCTGGAATTCAGGCCTTGAATATGGGTCAGGGAACGGAGCAGAGTCTGGTTCAGGGCTCCCAGGGCTCCTTCCAACCTTATTTCCATGGAATTCAGCCTTTGGAATGGCTCAGGGAAAGTTTCAAGTCTCCCAGGGCTCCTTCCAAGCTGATTTCCATGGAATTCCAGCCCTTGGAATGGCTCCAGGAAGGGAGCAGAGCCCAGTGCTGCCCAGTTCAGGGCTCCCAGCTCTCCTTCCAACCTCGTTTCCCTGGAATTCAGCCTTTGGAATGGCTCAGGGAAAGGTTCAGGGTTCTCAGCTCTCCTTCAAAGCTGATTTCCCTGGAATTCAGCCCTTGGAAAGGGTCTGGGAAGGGAACAGGGCCCTTTCCAACCGTATTTCCCTGGAATTTAGCCCTTGGAAAGGGTCAGGGAAAGGTTCAGGGCTCCCAGGGCTCCTTCCAAGCTGATTTCCATGGAATTCCAGCCCTTGGAATGGCTGCGGGAAGGGAGCAGAGCCCAGTGCTGCCCAGTTCAGGGCTCCCGGCTCTCCTTCCAACCTTTTTTCCCTGGAATTCAGCCTTTGGAAAGGGTCTGGGAAAGGTTCAGGTCTCCCAGGGCTCCTTCCAAGCTGATTTCCATGGAATTCCAGCCCTTGGAATGGCTGTGGGAAAGGAGCAGAGCCCAGTGCTGCCCAGTTCAGGGCTCCCTGCAACCTGATTTCCCTGGAATTCCACCTTTGGAATGGCTCAGGAAAAGGTTCAGGGCTCCCAGCTCTCCTTCCAAGCTGATTTCCATGGAATTCAGCCTTTGGAATTGCTCAGGGAAAGGTTCAGGGCTCCCAGCTCTCCTTCCAAGCTGATTTCTCTGGAATTCAGCCTTTGGAATGGCTCAGGGAAAGATTGAGGGCTCCCAGGGCTCCATCCAGTCTGATTTCCCTGGATTTCAGGCCTTGGATATGGGTCAGGGAACGTAGCAGAGTCTGGTTCAGGGCTCCCAAGGCTCCTTCCAACCTTATTTCCCTGGAATTCCGCCCTTGGAATGGCTCCAGGAAGGGAGCAGAGCCCAGTGCTGCCCAGTTCAGGGCTCCCAGCTCTCCTTCCAACCTTATTTCCCTGGAATTCAGCCCTTGGAATGGCTCAGGGAAAGGTTCAGGGCTCCCAGGGCTCCTTTCAAGCTGATTTCCCTGGAATTCAGGCCTTGAAAATGGGTCAGGGAACGGAGCACAGTCTGGTTCAGGGCTCCCAGGGCTCCTTCCAACCTTATTTCCCTGGAATTCAGCCCTTGGAATGCCTCTGGGAAAGGTTCAGGGCTCCCAGGGCTCCTTCCAAGCTGATTTCCATGGAATTCCAGCCCTTGGAATGGCTGCGGGAAGGGAGCAGAGCCCAGTGCTGCCCAGTTCAGGGCTCCCTGCAACCTGATTTCCCTGGAATTCCGCCTTTGGAATGGCTCAGGAAAAGGTTCAGGTCTCCCAGCTCTCCTTCCAAGCTGATTTCCCTGGAATTCAGCCCTTGGAATGTCTCAGGGAAAGGTTCAGGGCTCCCAAGGCTCCTTCCAAGCTGATTTCCCTGGATTTCAGCCCTTGAATATGGGTCAGCAAAGTCTGGTTCAGGGCTCCCAGCTCTCCTTCCAAGCTGATTTCCCTGGAATTCAGCCCTTGGAATGCCTCCGGGAAAGTTTCAAGTCTCCCAGGGCTCCTTCCAAGCTGATTTCCATGGAATTCCAGCCCTTGGAATGGCTCCAGGAAGGGAGCAGAGCCCAGTGCTGCCCAGTTCAGGGCTCCCAACTCTCCTTCCACCTTTATTTCCCTGGAATTCCGCCTTTGGAATGGCTCAGGGAAAGGTTCAGGGCTCCAAGGGCTCCTTCCAAGCTGATTTCCATGGAATTCCAGCCCTTGGAATGGCTGCGGGAAAGGGAGCAGAGCCCAGTGCTGCCCAGTTCAGGGCTCCCAGCTCTCCTTCCACCTTTATTTCCCTGGAATTCCACCTTTGGAAAGGGATTGGGACAGGAGCAGAGCCTTTTGCAGAGCTTTCGACCTTCCCAGGGCTGGAATTTTTCCCACCTTTTCTCTTCTTCCGGGATTCGAGGCCGAGGATTTGGAGCAGAGTGGTACCCAGTGGCTGACGAACATCCAGGAGCTTCGGAATCCTTGGGAATGAGGAGGGATGGTTTCGTTTTTCCGAGCCTGAGCTGAAATCCTTTCCCATCGGCAGATCCCGAAGGACAACGCGGAGGAGAGCAGAAGGTGAAGATGTTCTCCTGCCGTCTCCGAGCTTTTTAGGGAAGCCACGGAAGCAGAAAAAGTGGGATGAAGAGCTCGGGCAGGGAATCACCTTCCTGCCAAGAGCCGGGATTCCGCCTTCCCTACGGTCGCTGTAGGATATCTCCGTTGTATCCGACGTTGTTTTTCCCACCCGGATCGGGACTACGAAGTCTTTCTCGCTTGGAATTAAAGGCAGAAGAGTAAAAATAGGTTCCTCGGAGGTTTCCGGGTTGGAAAGACGGGAATTTGCCAACTGCCTTCTCCTGGTGGGGAAGTTGAGGACACGGAGCATGACGGAATCCCGGATCAAACGTGAGTACCGGAGCGTGGTGGGAATGAGTGAGGGGCTTCCAGGCTTCTCTTGGGGGCTCTCCATCCCTCTGCTCATCCCGCGCTGCCGAGGATTCCGTAGTAAAAGTCATGGATGACACCCGGTTGGGTGGGAATGGGGATCTGCTGGAGGGCAGGAGGATCTCCAGAGGGATCTGAGCATGGATCCATGGGCTGGAAGGGTCTCCAGAGGGATCTGAGCATGGATCCATGGGCTGGAAGGGTCTCCAGAGGGATCTGGGCATGGATCCATGGGCTGGAAGGGTCTCCAGAGGGATCTGAGCATGGAATCATGGGCTGGAAGGGTCTACAGAGGGATGTGGGCATGGATCCATGGGCTGGAAGGGTCTCCAGAGGGATCTGAGCATGGATCCATGGGCTGGAAGGGTCTCCAGAGGGATCTGAGCATGGATCCATGGGCTGGAAGGGTCTCCAGAGGGATCTGGGCATGGATCCATGGGCTGGAAGGATCTACAAAGGGATCTGAGCATGGATCCATGGGCTGGAAGGGTCTCCAGAGGGATCTGAGCATGGATCCATGGGCTGGAAGGGTCTCCAGAGGGATCTGAGCATGGATCCATGGGCTGGAAGGGTCTCCAGAGGGATCTGAGCATGGATCCATGGGCTGGAAGGGTCTACGGAGGGATCTGAGCATGGATCCATGGATGGAAGGGTCTACAGAGGGATCTGAGCATGGATCCATGGATGGAGGGCAGGAAGGCTCTGCAGAGAGCCCCATCCAACCTGGCCTTGAACCCCTCCAGGGATGGAACAGCCACCACTTCTCTGGCCAAGCTGTTCCAGGGTCTCCCCACCCTCCCAGGAGAACATTTCTCCCCAAGATCTCATCTCCATCTCCATTCTTGGAGCTCAAACCCGTTCCCCTCATCGTCTCCGTGCACTCCCTGGTCAAGAGCATCTCCTCAGCTTTCCTGGAGCCCCTTTCCATCCTGGAAGCTGCTCGAAGGTCTCCTCAGAGCCTTCTCTTCTCCAGTCTGTCCTCATAGCAGAGGTTCTCCAGCTCTTGGATCATCTCCACGACCTCCTCTTCCCCAAACCCCTTTCCACGGGGAGCTTCCCCCTCTCCACTACTCGCACTAGGACCCAGCGGCGCCGCAGCTCCTGACTCGCACTAGGACCCAGCGGCGCCGCAGCCCCCGACTCGCATTAGGACCCAGCGGCGCCGCAGCCGCAAGGGGAGTGACCAAGCAACGAGGGGGGCGTGGCTTGAAGGCGCCGCCTCATTCATAGGCTCCTTCCTCGCTCGTCCCGCCCACTTCCGTCTCTGATTGGCTCTTCCGCTCTTTAGCCCCGCCCACTCGCGGCGATGATTGGTTCCCGGGTCCGCCCGTTCTCACGCGGCGGCTGCGAACATGGAGGAAGCGGCTGTGGCGGAGCTGGCGGAGCTGCTGGCGGTCCCGGCGGCGCGGGAGGCCGCGGCGGAGGTTGCCCTGGCGCTGTCGGGGAGCGCCGAGGGGCGGAAGCTGCTGCTGGAGGGGCCGCCCGGGGTTCTCGAGGCGTTGTTGGAGCTGGGGACGACACCCTGGCCACCCGCTGCCTGCTGTGCGGCGGGCGGCCACGTCAACCCAAGTACGGGAGGACAGGGTGTGCTGGGAGGCCAGGTCAACCCAAGCACGGGCGGGCAGGGTGTGGTGGGAGGCCAGGTCAACCCAAGCACGGGCGGACAGGGTATGCTGGGAGGCCAGGTCAACCCAAGCACGGGCGGCCAGGGTGTGCTGGGAGGCCAGGTCAACCCAAGCACGGGCGGCCAGGGTGTGGTGGGAGGCCAGGTCAACCCAAGCACGGGCGGCCAGGGTGTGCTGGGAGGCCAGGTCAACCCAAGCACGGGCGGGCAGGGTGTGCTGGGAGGCCAGGGTGTGGTGGGAGGCCAGGTCAACCCAAGCACGGGCGGCCAGGGTGTGGTGGGAGGCCAGGTCAACCCAAGCACGGGCGGACAGGGTGTGGTGGGAGGCCAGGTCAACCCAAGCACGGGCGGCCAGGGTGTGGTGGGAGGCCAGGTCAACCCAAGCATGGGCGGACAGGGTGTGGTGGGAGGCCAGGTCAACCCAAGCACGGGCGGCCAGGGTGTGCTGGGAGGCCAGGTCAACCCAAGCACGGGCGGGCAGGGTGTGCTGGGAGGCCAGGGTGTGGTGGGAGGCCAGGTCAACCCAAGCACGGGCGGCCAGGGTATGCTGGGAGGCCAGGTCAACCCAAGCACGGGCGGGCAGGGTTTGGGGGGCCAGGTCAACCCAAGCACGGGCAGTCAGGGCGCAGGCGGTCAGATTAAACCCATTGCTGGTGGGTCGGGCTGTCAGGTCAACCCTAATACGGGGGGCAAGGGCGCGGGCGGTCAGGTCAACCCCAGCACGGGAAGCCAAGGCGGGGGCCGTCAGGTCAACCCAAGCACGTGTAGTCATGGTGGGGGCCGTCAGGTCAACCCCAGCACGGGAAGCCAGGGCGCGGGCCATCAGGTCAACCCAAGTACGTGTAGTCATGGCGCGGGCTGTCAGGTCAACCCAAGCATGTGTAGTCATGGTGCGGACCGTCAGGTCAACCCCAGCACGGGAAGCCAAGGTGCGGGCTGTCAGGTCAACCCAAGCACGTGTAGTCATGGCGCGGGCCGTCAGGTCAACCCAAGCACGTGTAGTCATGGCGCGGGCTGTCAGGTCAACCCAAGCACGTGTAGTCATAGCGCGGGCTGTCAGGTCAACCCAAGCACGTGTAGTCATGGCGCGGGCCGTCAGGTCAACCCCAGCACGTGTAGTCATGGCGCGGGCTGCCAGGTCAACCCAAGCACATGTAGTCATGGCGCGGGCTGCCAGGTCAACCCCACGGTAGGCGGCCAGGTCAACCCTGCTTTGAGCTGCCTGGTCAACCTCTCCTCCGAGCCAGCCGCCCGTGAACGGCTGCTGGCGGCTCTGCCCGCCCTGCTGCGGCTCCTACCGGCCGGCCCGGCTTGCGGGGTATTGGCCAACCTGTGCCGGGACCGCGAAGCGGCTCAGCGGGTGCTACAGGGGCTGGAAGAGAACGGATCCGGGTTGGAGTCGCTCCTCGGGGCGTTGAGGGAGCCTCGACCGCCTCCGGAACTCGGCTCCCTCCTTTGTAACCTCAGTCAAATCCCCGAGGGGCGCCGAGGGATCCTCGACCGCTCCCGGTACGGCCACTATGGGGGAGGTGGTCACGTGGTAAAGGGGGCGACTATGGGGGGGGAGGTGGTCACGTGGTAAAGGGGGCGACTATGGGGGGGAGGTGGTCACGTGGTAAAGGGGGCGACTATGGGGGGGGGGAGGTGGCCCCGTGGCAAAGGGGGCGACTATGGGGGGGGGGGGGAGGTGGTCACGTGGTAAAGGGGGCGACTATGGGGGGGGGGGAGGTGGTCCCTATGGCAAAGGGGGCGACTATGGGGGGGGGAGGTGGTCACGTGGTAAAGGGGGCGACTATGGGGGGGCGGAGGTGGTCCCGTGGCAAAGGGGGCGACTATGGGGGGAGGTGGTCCCTATGGCAAAGGGGGCGACTATGGGGGGGGGGAGGTGGTCCCGTGGCAAAGGGGGCGACTATGGGGGGGGAGGTGGTCACGTGGTAAAGGGGGCGACTATGGGGGAGGTGGTCACGTGGTAAAGGGGGCGACTATTGGGGGGAGGTGGTCACGTGGTAAAGGGGGCGACTATGGGGGGAGGTGGTCACGTGGTAAAGGGGGCGAGTATGGGGGGGGGGAGGTGGTCTAATGGCAAAGGGGGGCGACTATGGGGGGGGGGGAGGTGGCCCCGTGGCAAAGGGGGCGACTATGGGGGGGGGGGGAGGTGGTCACGTGGTAAAGGGGGCGACTATGGGGGGGGGGGAGGTGGTCCCTATGGCAAAGGGGGCGACTATGGGGGGGGGAGGTGGTCACGTGGTAAAGGGGGCGACTATGGGGGGGGCGGAGGTGGTCCCGTGGCAAAGGGGGCGACTATGGGGGGAGGTGGTCCCTATGGCAAAGGGGGCGACTATGGGGGGGGGGGAGGTGGTCCCGTGGCAAAGGGGGCGACTATGGGGGGGGGGAGGTGGTCCCGTGGCAAAGGGGGCGACTATGGGGGGGGGGGGAGGTGGTCCAATGGCAAAGGGGGCGACTATGGGGGGGGGGGGTCCGGAAAACTGGGGGGGGCTCCTTCCAGTCTGGTTTGGGGGTGATACTGGGATGGGGGTTGGGGTGATACTGGGATGGGGGTGGAGTGATACTGGGGGGGCTCCTTCCAGTCTGGTTTTGGGGTGATACTGGGATGGGGGTTGGGGTGATACTGGGAGGGCTCCTTCCAGTCTGGTTTGGGGGTGATACTGGGATGGGGTTGGGGTGATACTGGGATGAGGTTGGGGTGATACTGGGGGGGGGCTCCTTCCAGTCTGGTTTGGGGGTGATACTGGGATGGGGGTGGGGTGATACTGGGGGGGTCCTTCCAGTCTGGTTTTGGGGGTGATACTGGGATGGGGGTGGGGTGATACTGGGGGGGCTCCTTCCAGTCTGGTTTGAGGGTGATACTGGGATGGGGGGGTGGGGTGATACTGGGGGGGCTCCTTCCAGTCTGGTTTTTGGGGTGATGCTGGGATGGGGGTGGGGTGATTCTGGGGGGGCTCCTTCCGGTCTGGTTTGGGGGTGATACTGGGATGGGGGTTGGGGTGATACTGGGATGGGGTTGGGGTGGTACTGGGTTGGGGGGATACTGGGGGGGGCTCCGTCCAGTCTGGTTTTGGGGTGATACTGGGATGGGGGTTGGGGTGATACTGGGATGGGGGTTGGGGTGATACTGGGAGGGGGCTCCTTCCAGTCTGGTTTTGGGGCGATACTGGGATGGGGTTGGGGTGATACTGGGGGGACTCCTTCCAGTCTGGTTTTGGGGTGATACTGGGATGGGGTTGGGGTGATACTGGGATGGGGTTGGGGTGATACTGGGATGGGGGCTCCTTCCAGTCTGGTTTGGGGGTGATACTGGGATGGGGTTGGAGTGATACTGGGGGGACTCCTTCCAGTCTGGTTTTGGGGGTGATACTGGGATGGGGGTGGGGTGATACTGGGGGGGTCCTTCCAGTCTGGTTTTGGGGGTGATACTGGGATGGGGGTGGGGTGATACTGGGGGGGCTCCTTCCAGTCTGGTTTGGGGGTGATACTGGGATGGGGGTTGGGGTGATACTGGGATGGGATGGGGTGATACTGGGCGGGGGGCTCCTTCCAGTCTGGTTTGGGGGTGATACTGGGATGGGGTTGGGGCGATACTGGGATGGGGGTTGGGGTGATACTGGGATGGGGTTGGGGTGATACTGGGGGGACTCCTTCCAGTCTGGTTTGGGGGTGATACTGGAATGGGGTTGGGGTGATACTGGGGGGACTCCTTCCAGTCTGGTTTTGGGGTGATACTGGGATGGGGTTGGGGTGATACTGGGGGGGCTCCTTCCAGTCTGGTTTTGGGGGTGATACTGGGATGGGGTTGGGGTGATACTGGGGGGCTCCTTCCAGTCTGGTTTTGGGGTGATACTGGGATGGGGTTGGGGTGATACTGGGGGGCTCCTTCCAGTCTGGTTTTGGGGTGATACTGGGATGGGGTTGGGGTGATACTGGGAGGGGGATCCTTCCAGTCTGGTTTTGGGGGTGATACTGGGATGGGGTTGGGGGGATACTGGGGGGGCTCCTTCCAGTCTGGTTTTGGGGGTGATACTGGGATGGGATGGGGTGATACTGGGGGGGGAGCTCCTTCCAGTCTGGTTTTGGGGTGATACTGGGATGGGATGGGGTGATACTGGGGGGGGGGGCTCCTTCCAGTCTGGTTTTGGGGTGATACTGGGATGGGGGTGGAGTGATACTGGGGGGGCTCCTTCCAGTCTGGTTTTGGGGGTGATACTGGGATGGGGGTTGGGGTGGTACTGGGATGGGGGTGGGGTGATACTGGGGGGGCTCCTTCCAGTCTGGTTTGGGGGTGATACTGGGATGGGGGTTGGGGTGATACTGGGGGGGTCCTTCCAGTCTGGTTTTGGGGTGATACTGGGATGGGGTTGGGGTGATACTGGGGGGGTCCCCCCGTTTTCCGCAGGCGGTCGGTGCAGCGGTTACTCCCCCACACGCAGTTCCCGGCGGTGTCGGAGCTGCGTCGCGGCCTCATCGGAGCCCTCCGGAATTGCTGCTTCCAATACGGTGAGAGAACCTTCCGGAACCTCCGGAGCCGCTCCGACTGGTGGGAGAGATGGGGGATACTGGGATGGGACTGGTGGGAGAGATGGGGGATACTGGGATGGGACTGGTGGGAGGGATGGGGGATACTGGGATGGGACCGGTGGGAGAGATGGGGGATACTGGGATGGGACTGGTGGGAGTGATGGGGGATACTGGGATGGGAAAGGTGGGAGCGATGGGGGATACTGGGATGGGAAAGGTGGGAGAGATGGGGGATACTGGGATGGGACTGGTGGGAGCAATGGGGGATACTGGGATGGGACTGGTGGGAGCGATGGGGGATACTGGGATGGGACTGGTGGGAGAGATGGGGGATACTGGGATGGGACTGGTGGGAGCGATGGGGGATACTGGGATGGGACTGGTGGGAGAGATGGGGGATACTGGGATGGGACTGGTGGGGGCGATGGGGGATACTGGGATGGGAAAGGTGGGAGCGATGGGGGATACTGGGATGGGAAAGGTGGGAGCGATGGGGGATACTGGGATGGGAAAGGTGGGAGAGATGGGGGATACTGGGATGGGAAAGGTGGGAGAGATGGGGGATACTGGGATGGGAAAGGTGGGAGCGATGGGGGATACTGGGATGGGAAAGGTGGGAGAGATGGGGGATACTGGGATGGGAAAGGTGGGAGAGATGGGGGATACTGGGATGGGAAAGGTGGGAGCGATGGGGGATACTGGGATGGGACTGGTGGGAGAGATGGGGGATACTGGGATGGGAAAGGTGGGAGCGATGGGGGATACTGGGATGGGAAAGGTGGGAGCGATGGGGGATACTGGGATGGGAAAGGTGGGAGCGATGGGGGATACTGGGATGGGAAAGGTGGGAGAGATGGGGGATACTGGGATGGGACTGGTGGGAGAGATGGGGGATACTGGGATGGGAAAGGTGGGAGTGATGGGGGATACTGGGATGGGACCGGTGGGAGAGATGGGGGATACTGGGATGGGAAAGGTGGGAGAGATGGGGGATACTGGGATGGAAAAGGTGGGAGAGATGGGGGATACTGGGATGGGACTGGTGGGAGCGATGGGGGATACTGGGATGGGAAAGGTGGGAGCGATGGGGGATACTGGGATGGGAAAGGTGGGAGAGATGGGGGATACTGGGATGGGACTGGTGGGAGAGATGGGGGATACTGGGATGGGAAAGGTGGGAGCGATGGGGGATACTGGGATGGGACCGGTGGGAGCGATGGGGGATACTGGGATGGGAAAGGTGGGAGCGATGGGGGATACTGGGATGGGAAAGGTGGGAGCGATGGGGGATACTGGGATGGGAAAGGTGGGAGAGATGGGGGATACTGGGATGGGACTGGTGGGAGCGATGGGGGATACTGGGATGGGAAAGGTGGGAGCGATGGGGGATACTGGGATGGGAAAGGTGGGAGCGATGGGGGATACTGGGATGGGAAAGGTGGGAGCGATGGGGGATACTGGGATGGGAAAGGTGGGAGAGATGGGGGATACTGGGATGGGACTGGTGGGAGAGATGGGGGATACTGGGATGGGACTGGTGGGAGAGATGGGGGATACTGGGATGGGAAAGGTGGGAGCGATGGGGGATACTGGGATGGGAAAGGTGGGAGCGATGGGGGATACTGGGATGGGACTGGTGGGAGAGATGGGGGATACTGGGATGGGAAAGGTGGGAGCGATGGGGGATACTGGGATGGGAAAGGTGGGAGCGATGGGGGATACTGGGATGGGACCGGTGGGAGCGATGGGGGATACTGGGATGGGACCGGTGGGAGCGATGGGGGATACTGGGATGGGAAAGGTGGGAGCGATGGGGGATACTGGGATGGGAAAGGTGGGAGAGATGGGGGATACTGGGATGGGACTGGTGGGAGAGATGGGGGATACTGGGATGGGACTGGTGGGAGCGATGGGGGATACTGGGATGGGACTGGTGGGAGAGATGGGGGATACTGGGATGGGACCGGTGGGGGCGATGGGGGATACTGGGATGGGACCGGTGGGAGCGATGGGGGATACTGGGATGGGACCGGTGGGAGCGATGGGGGATACTGGGATGGGACTGGTGGGAGCGATGGGGGATACTGGGATGGGACTGGTGGGAGAGATGGGGGATACTGGGATGGGACCGGTGGGGGCGATGGGGGATACTGGGATGGGACTGGTGGGAACGATGGGGGATACTGGGATGGGACTGGTGGGAGCGATGGGGGATACTGGGATGGGAAAGGTGGGAGCGATGGGGGATACTGGGATGGGACCGGTGGGAGCGATGGGGGATACTGGGATGGGAAAGGTGGGAGCGATGGGGGATACTGGGATGGGAAAGGTGGGAGCGATGGGGGATACTGGGATGGGACTGGTGGGAGAGATGGGGGATACTGGGATGGGACTGGTGGGAGAGATGGGGGATACTGGGATGGGACTGGTGGGAGCGATGGGGGATACTGGGATGGGAAAGGTGGGAGCGATGGGGGATACTGGGATGGGACCGGTGGGAGCGATGGGGGATACTGGGATGGGACCGGTGGGAGCGATGGGGGATACTGGGATGGGACCGGTGGGAGCGATGGGGGATACTGGGATGGGAAAGGTGGGAGAGATGGGGGATACTGGGATGGGACCGGTGGGAGCGATGGGGGATACTGGGATGGGACTGGTGGGAGAGATGGGGGATACTGGGATGGGACTGGTGGGAGAGATGGGGGATACTGGGATGGGACTGGTGGGAGCGATGGGGGATACTGGGATGGGACTGGTGGGAGAGATGGGGTATACTGGGATGGGACTGGTGGGAGAGATGGGGGATACTGGGATGGGAAAGGTGGGAGCGATGGGGGATACTGGGATGGGAAAGGTGGGAGCGATGGGGGATACTGGGATGGGAAATGTGGGAGAGATGGGGGATACTGGGATGGGACTGGTGGGAGAGATGGGGGATACTGGGATGGGAAAGGTGGGAGAGATGGGGGATACTGGGATGGGAAAGGTGGGAGCGATGGGGGATACTGGGATGGGACTGGTGGGAGCGATGGGGGATACTGGGATGGGACTGGTGGGAGCGATGGGGGATACTGGGATGGGAAAGGTGGGAGCGATGGGGGATACTGGGATGGGAAAGGTGGGAGAGATGGGGGATACTGGGATGGGAAAGGTGGGTGCGATGGGGGATACTGGGATGGGAAAGGTGGGAGCGATGGGGGATACTGGGATGGAACTGGTGGGAGCCATGGGGGATACTGGGATGGGAAAGGTGGGAGCGATGGGGGATACTGGGATGGGAAAGGTGGGAGCGATGGGGGATACTGGGATGGGAAAGGTGGGAGCGATGGGGGATACTGGGATGGGACTGGTGGGAGCGATGTGGGATATTGGGATGGGAAAGGTGGGAGCGATGGGGGATACTGGGATGGGAAAGGTGGGAGAGATGGGGGATACTGGGATGGGACTGGTGGGAGCGATGTGGGATACTGGGATGGGACTGGTGGGAGCGATGGGGGATACTGGGATGGGACTGGTGGGAGAGATGGGGGATACTGGGATGGGAGTGGTGGGAGCGATGGGGGATACTGGGATGGGAGTGGTGGGAGCGATGGGGGATACTGGGATGGGACCGGTGGGAGAGATGGGGGATACTGGGATGGGAAAGGTGGGAGCGATGGGGGATACTGGGATGGGACTGGTGGGAGAGATGGGGGATACTGGGATGGGACCGGTGGGAGAGATGGGGGATACTGGGATGGGAAAGGTGGGAGCGATGGGGGATACTGGGATGGGACTGGTGGGAGAGATGGGGGATACTGGGATGGGACTGGTGGGAGCGATGGGGGATACTGGGATGGGAAAGGTGGGAGCGATGGGGGATACTGGGATGGGACTGGTGGGAGAGATGGGGGATACTGGGATGGGACTGGTGGGAGAGATGGGGGATACTGGGATGGGACTGGTGGGAGCGATGGGGGATACTGGGATGGGACTGGTGGGAGCGATGGGGGATACTGGGATGGGAAAGGTGGGAGCGATGGGGGATACTGGGATGGGACTGGTGGGAGAGATGGGGGAAACTGGGATGGGAAAGGTGGGAGAGATGGGGGATACTGGGATGGGACCGGTGGGAGCGATGGGGGATACTGGGATGGGAAAGGTGGGAGCGATGGGGGATACTGGGATGGGACTGGTGGGAGAGATGGGGGATACTGGGATGGGAAAGGTGGGAGCGATGGGGGATACTGGGATGGGACTGGTGGGAGCGATGGGGGATACTGGGATGGGAAAGGTGGGAGCGATGGGGGATACTGGGATGGGAAAGGTGGGAGCGATGGGGGATACTGGGATGGGACTGGTGGGAGAGATGGGGGATACTGGGATGGGAAAGGTGGGAGCGATGGGGGATACTGGGATGGGACTGGTGGGAGCGATGGGGGATACTGGGATGGGAAAGGTGGGAGCGATGGGGGATACTGGGATGGGAAAGGTGGGAGCGATGGGGGATACTGGGATGGGAAAGGTGGGAGCGATGGGGGATACTGGGATGGGACTGGTGGGAGAGATGGGGGATACTGGGATGGGAAAGGTGGGAGCGATGGGGGATACTGGGATGGGACTGGTGGGAGCGATGGGGGATACTGGGATGGGAAAGGTGGGAGCGATGGGGGATACTGGGATGGGAAAGGTGGGAGCGATGGGGGATACTGGGATGGGAAAGGTGGGAGCGATGGGGGATACTGGGAGGGGAAAGGTGGGAGCGATGGGGGATACTGGGATGGGACTGGTGGGAGCGATGGGGGATACTGGGATGGGAAAGGTGGGAGAGATGGGGATACTGGGATGGGACTGGTGGGAGCGATGGGGGATACTGGGAGGGGAAAGGTGGGAGCGATGGGGGATACTGGGATGGGAAAGGTGGGAGCGATGGGGGATACTGGGATGGGAAAGGTGGGAGCGATGGGGGATACTGGGATGGGAAAGGTGGGAGAGATGGGGGATACTGGGATGGGACTGGTGGGAGCGATGGGGGATACTGGGATGGGACTGGTGGGAGGGATGGGGGATACTGGGATGGGACTGGTGGGAGCGATGGGGGATACTGGGATGGGAAAGGTGGGAGCGATGGGGGATACTGGGATGGGAAAGGTGGGAGCGATGGGGGATACTGGGATGGGACTGGTGGGAGCGATGGGGGATACTGGGATGGGAAAGGTGGGAGCGATGGGGGATACTGGGATGGGACTGGTGGGAGCGATGGGGGATACTGGGATGGGACTGGTGGGAGAGATGGGGGATACTGGGATGGGACTGGTGGGAGAGATGGGGGATACTGGGATGGGACTGGTGGGAGCGATGGGGGATACTGGGATGGGACCGGTGGGAGCGATGGGGGATACTGGGATGGGACCGGTGGGAGCGATGGGGGATACTGGGATGGGAAAGGTGGGAGAGATGGGGGATACTGGGATGGGAAAGGTGGGAGAGATGGGGTATACTGGGATGGGACTGGTGGGAGCGATGGGGGATACTGGGATGGGACTGGTGGGAGCGATGGGGGATACTGGGATGGGAAAGGTGGGAGCGATGGGTCTTCTTCTCCGTGGGCTTTTGGGTCTTCTCTGTGGGCTTTTGGGTCTTCTCAATGGGCTTTGGGTCTTCTCCATGGCCTTTTGGGTCATCTCCATAGGCTTTTGGATCTCCTCCGTGGGCTTTTGGTTCTTCTCTGTGGGCTTTTGGGTCTTCTTCTCTGTGGCCTTTTTGTTGTTCTTCTCCGTGGCCTTTTGGGTCTTCTCCGTGGCCTTTCGGGTCTTCTTCATGGGCTTTTGGATCTTCTCTGTGGGCTTTTGCATCTTCTCCGTGGGCTTTCGGGTCTTCTTCTCAATGGGCTTTTGGGTCTTCTTCTTCGTGGGCTTTTGGATCTTCTCTGTGGGCTTTTGGATCTTCTTTGTGGGCTTTTGGATCTTCTCCATGGGCTTTTGGGTCTTCTTCTCTGTGGCATTTTGGGTCTTCTTTGTGGGCTTTGGGATCTCCTCCATGGGCTTTGGGATCTTCTCCGTGGGCTTTGAGATCTTCTCCATGGCCTTTTGGGTCTTCTCCGTGGGCTTTTGTATCTTCTCTGTGGGCTTTTGGGTCTTCTTCTCCGTGGGCTTTTGGGTCTTCTTCTCCATGGGCTTTTGGGTCTTCTTCTCCATGAGCTTTTGGGTCTTCTTCATGGCCTTTTGGATCTTCTCTGTGGGCTTTTGGATCTTCTTCTCTGTGGCCTTTTGGTTCTTCTTCTCCATGAGCTTTTGGATCTTCTTCTCTGTGGCCTTTTGGATCTTCTCCTTCGTGGGCTTTTGGGTCTTCTTCTCAATGGGTCTTTGGTTCTTCTTCTCGGTGGCCTTTTGGGTCTTCTCCGTGGCCTTTTGGATCTTCTCTGTGGGCTTTTGGATCTTCTTTGTGGGCTTTTGGGTCATCTCCGTGGGCTTTTGGTTCTTCTTCTCCATGAGCTTTGGGATCTTCTTTGTGGGCTTTTGGTTCTTCTTCTCCATGAGCTTTGGGATCTTCTCCGTGAGCTTTTGGGTCATCTCCGTGGGCTTTTGGACCTTCTCCGTTGACTCCCACGTTCTTCCCAGAGGCCCACGAGTGGCTGTTGAGTGAAGAGGTCGACGTTCTCCCCTTTCTCCTCCTCCCTCTCGCCGGTCCCGAGGAATTCCCTGAGGACGAGATGGAACGTGAGTGGAATTTTGGGATGGGCGGAGGTGACCGTTGGTGCCGTTCCCACCTCTCACCTTCCTTCTCCCACCAGAACTTCCGGTGGACCTTCAATACCTTCCGCCGGAGAAGCAACGCGAGGAAGAACCGGATATCCGGAAGATGTTGTTGGAGACCATCATGCTGGTGGGTCCCCAAACGGACGTCTCCAAGTGGAGGGATTTGGTTGGGATTCGGGAGATGTTGGGAAGGTGGAATCTTCTGGAGAACCTCCAGGAGAACCTCCAAGCAAGATCCTCCCCCAATAGATCCCTCTGGAGATCCTTCTGGAGTTCCTCCTCCCATGGATCCCTCTGGAGATCCCTCTGGAGTTCCTCCCCCCATGGATCCCTCTGGAGATCCCTCTGGAGGTCCTCCATCGATGGATCCCTCTGGAGGTCCCTCTGGAGGTCCTCCATCGATGGATCCCTCTGGAGGTCCCTCTGGAGGTCCTCCATCGATGGATCCCTCTGGAGATCCCTCTGGAGATCCTCCCCTGATAGATCCCTCTGGAGGTCCCTCTGGAGATCCCCCCCAATAGATCCCTCTGGAGATCCCTCTGGAGATCCTTCTGGAGATCCTCCATCCATGGATCCCTCTGGAGGTCCCTCTGGAGAT
The DNA here is from genome assembly GCF_017976375.1 of Cuculus canorus. Taxonomy (NCBI): domain Eukaryota; kingdom Metazoa; phylum Chordata; class Aves; order Cuculiformes; family Cuculidae; genus Cuculus; species Cuculus canorus. Next base: position 854,663 of record NC_071402.1, read on the forward strand.
CCTCCATCGATGGATCCCTCTGGAGGTCCCTCTGGAGGTCCTCCATCGATGGTTCCCTCTGGAGGTCCCTCTGGAGATCCTCCCTCCATGGATCCCTCTGGAGATCCCTCTGGAGGTCCTCCCCCGATAGATCCCTCTGGAGGTCCCTCTGGAGGTCCTCCATCGATGGATCCCTCTGGAGGTCCCTCTGGAGGTCCTCCATCGATGGATCCCTCTGGAGATCCCTCTGGAGATCCTCCCCTGATAGATCCCTCTGGAGGTCCCTCTGGAGATCCTCCCCCCATGGATCCCTCTGGAGATCCCTCTGGAGGTCCTCCATCGATGGATCCCTCTGGAGGTCCCTCTGGAGGTCCCTCTGGAGGTCCTCCATCGATGGATCCCTCTGGAGGTCCCTCTGGAGATCCTCCCTCCATGGATCCCTCTGGAGATCCCTCTGGAGGTCCTCCCCCGATAGATCCCTCTGGAGGTCCCTCTGGAGATCCCCCCCAATAGATCCCTCTGGAGATCCCTCGAGATCCCTCTGGAGATCCCTCTGGAGATCCTTCTGGAGATCCTCCATCCATGGATCCCTCTGGAGGTCCCTCTGGAGATCCTCCCCTGATAGATCCCTCTGGAGGTCCCTCTGGAGATCCTCCATCCATGGATCCCTCTGGAGATCCCTCTGGAGATCCTCCCCCGATAGATCCCTCTGGAGGTCCCTCTGGAGTTCCTCCTCCCATGGATCCCTCTGGAGATACCTCTGGAGTTCCTCCCCCCATGGATCCCTCTGGAGATCCCTCTGGAGGTCCTCCCCTGATAGATCCCTCTGGAGGTCCCTCTGGAGATCCTCCCCCCATGGATCCCTCTGGAGATCCCTCTGGAGTTCCTTCCCCCATGGGTCCCCCTGGAGTTCCTCCCCCCGTGGATCCCTCTGGAGGTCCCTCTGTGGATCCCTCCGGAGCTGCTCTGTCCCCGCAGCTCTCGGCCACGGCCGTCGGTCGCAGTGTCCTTCGGGCCAAGGGGACATTCCCGGTGCTGCGGGAGCTTCACCGCTCGGAGCAGGAGCCCCGCGTGCTGGCGGCGTGCCAAAAGCTCATCCAGGTAAACCCCGGGATCCCCTTGGCCCCATCCCAAAGGGATCCCTTTGGCCCCATCTCCAAAGGGATCCCCTTGGCCCCATCTCCAAAGGGATCCCCTTGGCCCCATCTTAAAGGGATCCCCTTGGCCCCATCCCCAAAGGGATCCCCTTGGCCCCATCTCCAAAGGGATCCCCTTGGCCCCATTCCCAAAGGGATCCCTCGGCCCCATCTCCAAAGGGATCCCTCGGCCCCACCTCCAAAGGGATCCCTTGGCCCCATTCCCAAAGGGATCCCCTTGGCCCCATCCCCAAAGGGATCCATTGGCCCCAATCCCTAAGGGATCCCTTTGGCCCCATCCCCAAAGGGATCCCCTTGGCCCCATTCCCAAAGGGATCCCCTTGGCCCCATCCCCAAAGGGATCCCTCGGCCCCATCCCAAAGGGATCCCTCGGCCCCATTCCCAAAGGGATCCCCTCGGCCCCATCCCCAAAGGGATCCCTCGGCCCCATCTCCAAAGGGATCCCTCGGCCCCATTCCCAAAGGGATCCCTCGGCCCCATCTCCAAAGGGATCCCCTTGGCCCCATTCCCAAAGGGATCCCTCGGCCCCATCTCCAAAGGGATCCCTCGGCCCCATCTCCAAAGGGATCCCCTTGGCCCCATCCCCAAAGGGATCCCTCGGCCCCATCTCCAAAGGGATCCCCTTGGCCCCATTCCCAAAGGGATCCCTTGGCCCCATCTCCAAAGGGATCCCTCGGCCCCATCTCCAAAGGGATCCCCTTGGCCCCATCCCAAAGGGATCCCTCGGCCCCATCTCCAAAGGGATCCCCTCGGCCCCATCCCCAAAGGGATCCCTCGGCCCCATCTCCAAAGGGATCCCTCGGCCCCATTCCCAAAGGGATCCCTCGGCCCCATCTCCAAAGGGATCCCCTTGGCCCCATTCCCAAAGGGATCCCCTTGGCCCCATCCCCAAAGGGATCCCTTTGGCCCCATCCCAAAGGGATCCCTTTGGCCCCATTCCCAAAGGGATCCCCTCGGCCCCATCTCCAAAGGGATCCTTTGGCCCCATCTCCAAAGGGATCCCTCGGCCCCATCTCCAAAGGGATCCCCTTGGCCCCATTCCCAAAGGGATCCCCTTGGCCCCATCCCCAAAGGGATCCCTCGGCCCCATCTCCAAAGGGATCCCTCGGCCCCATCTCCAAAGGGATCCCCTTGGCCCCATCCCAAAGGGATCCCTCGGCCCCATCGCCCAAGGGATCCCCTCGGCCCCATCCCCAAAGGGATCCCTCGGCCCCATCTCCAAAGGGATCCCTCGGCCCCATTCCCAAAGGGATCCCTCGGCCCCATCTCCAAAGGGATCCCCTTGGCCCCATTCCCAAAGGGATCCCTCGGCCCCATCTCCAAAGGGATCCCTCGGCCCCATCTCCAAAGGGATCCCCTTGGCCCCATCCCCAAAGGGATCCCTCGGCCCCATCTCCAAAGGGATCCCCTTGGCCCCATTCCCAAAGGGATCCCTTGGCCCCATCTCCAAAGGGATCCCTCGGCCCCATCTCCAAAGGGATCCCCTTGGCCCCATCCCAAAGGGATCCCTCGGCCCCATCTCCAAAGGGATCCCCTCGGCCCCATCCCCAAAGGGATCCCTCGGCCCCATCTCCAAAGGGATCCCTCGGCCCCATTCCCAAAGGGATCCCTCGGCCCCATCTCCAAAGGGATCCCCTTGGCCCCATTCCCAAAGGGATCCCCTTGGCCCCATCCCCAAAGGGATCCCTCGGCCCCATCTCCAAAGGGATCCCTCGGCCCCATCTCCAAAGGGATCCCCTTGGCCCCATCCCAAAGGGATCCCTCGGCCCCATCTCCAAAGGGATCCCCTCGGCCCCATCCCCAAAGGGATCCCTCGGCCCCATCTCCAAAGGGATCCCTCGGCCCCATTCCCAAAGGGATCCCTCGGCCCCATCTCCAAAGGGATCCCCTTGGCCCCATTCCCAAAGGGATCCCCTTGGCCCCATCCCCAAAGGGATCCCTTTGGCCCCATCCCAAAGGGATCCCTTTGGCCCCATTCCCAAAGGGATCCCCTCGGCCCCATCTCCAAAGGGATCCTTTGGCCCCATCTCCAAAGGGATCCCTCGGCCCCATCTCCAAAGGGATCCCCTTGGCCCCATTCCCAAAGGGATCCCCTTGGCCCCATCCCCAAAGGGATCCCTCGGCCCCATCTCCAAAGGGATCCCTCGGCCCCATCCCCATAGGGATCCCCTTGGCCCCATCCCAAAGGAATCCCTTGGCCCCATCCCCAAAGGGATCCCCTTGGCCCCATCCCAAAGGGATCCCTTGGCCCCATCCCCAAAGGGATCCCCTTGGCCCCATCCCAAAGGGATCCCCTTGGCCCCATCCCAAAGGGATCCCCTTGGCCCCATCCCCAAAGGGATCCCCTTGGCCCCATCCCAAAGGGATCCCCTTGGCCCCATCCCAAAGGGATCCCTCGGCCCCATCCCCAAAGGGATCCCCTCGGCCCCATCTCCAAAGGGATCCCCTCGGCCCCATCTCCAAAGGGATCCCCTCGGCCCCACCTCCAAAGGGATCCCTTGGCCCCATCTCCAAAGGGATCCCCTTGGCCCCATCTCCAAAGGGATCCCCTTGGCCCCATCTCCAAAGGGATCCCCTTGGCCCCATCCCAAAGGAATCCCTTGGCCCCATCCCCAAAGGGATCCCCTTGGCCCCATCCCAAAGGGATCCCTTGGCCCCATCCCCAAAGGGATCCCTTGGCCCCGATCCCTGAGATGATCCCTTGGCCCCAATCACTGAAGTGATCCCTTGGCCCCATTCTCCAAACTGATCCCTTGGCCCTGTCCCATGGCTGATCCACGGATCCCTTGGCCCCATTCCTGATCTTTGGCCCCTTTCCTGATCCTGATTTTCCAGATCCCTTGGCCCCAATCCCCGAGGGGAGCCTTTGGCCCCATTCTCCAGGCTGAGCCTTTGGCCCCAGTCTCTGAAGTGATCCCTTGGCCCCGATCCCTGAGCTGATCCCTTGGCCCCATGCTCCCAGCTGCTCCCCCGGCCCCAAGATCTGATCCCATCCCTTGGCCCCGATCCCTGAGGCGATCCCTTGGCCCCGAGACAACCCTTGGCCCCGTTTCCAACCTGATCCCTGCCCAGAGCAGATCCGTGGCACCACCCCATACCCTTGGCCCCTCTCCAAAGTGATCCCTTGGCCCACATCCCCGAGGTTCTCCCTTGAGCGCATTCTCCAAAGGGATCCCTTGGCCCCATTCTCCAGGCTGATCCTTTGGCCCCGATCCCCGAGGTTCTCCCTTGGTCCCAATCCCTGAGACAACCTTTTGGCCCCAATCCCACAGTGACCCCTTTGGCCCCACTCTCCCAGTTGATCTTTAGGCCCCAATCTCTGTAGTGATCCCTTGGCCCCAATCCCTGAGCTGATCTGTGGAATTCAATCGGATCCCTTGGCCCCTTTCCTGATCCAAGCTGATCCCTGCTCGTATCCATGATCCCTTGGCCCCGATCCCTGAGCCAATCCTTGGCCCTGTCCCACATCTGATCCCTGGATTTAAGTCGATCCCTTGGCCATGATCCCTTTGGCCCCACGCTGATCCCTGGTGCTGCTCACGATCCCTTTGGCCCCATCCCACCCCTGGTCCATGGATCTCGAGCGGATCCCTTGGCCCCTTTCCCAAGCTGATCCCTGGTTCCATCCCCGATCCTTTGGCCCTGACCCCCTTCTCTGAGCTGATCCCTTTACCCCAATCTCTGAATCGATCCCTTGGCCCCATCCTTGGCCCTGATCCCCGACCCAATCCCTTGGCCCCGTTCTCAAGCCAATCCGTGGCCCCATCCCCGACCCTTTGGCCCCTTTCCCAGCAATTCATGGCCCCATTCCCTGAGCCGATCCTTGGCCCCATCCCATAATGAATCTCGAGCGAATCCCTTGACCCCAATCCCCAACGCAACCTCTTGGCCCCGATCCCTGAGCTGATCCCTTGGCCCCATCCTCCCAGCTGCTCCCCCGGCCCCATTCTGATCCCATCTGATCCCATCCCTTGGCCCCATTCCTGAGACGATCCCTTGGCCCCAATCCCCGAGGTGATCCCTTGGCCCTGATCCCTGAGCTGATCCCTTGGCCCCGATCCCCGAGGTGATCCCTTGAGCCCATTCTCCAAAGTGACCCCTTGGCCCCAATCCCTGAAGTGATCCCTTGGCCCCATTCTCCAGGCTGATCCTTTGGCCCCGATCCCCGCGATGTCCCCTTGGCCCCGATCCCTGAGCCCATCCTTGGCCCCATCCCACATCTGATCCACACATCTCCAGCGGATCCCTTGGCCCCATTCCTGATCCTTCACCCCATTCCCAATCCAAGCTGATCCCCGGTCCTCTTCATGATCCCTTGGCCCCGATCCCTGAGCCCATCCTTGGCCCCATCCCACGGCCGATCCACACATCTCCAGCGGATCCCTTGGCCCCATTCCTGACCCTTCACCACATTCCCAGTCCACGCTGCTCCGCGATCCCTTGGCCCCGATCCCTGAGCCAATCCTTGGCCCCATCCCACATCTGATCCCTGGATCTCAAGTGGATCCCTTGGCCCCATTTCTGATCCAAGCTGATCCCTGGTCCTGTCCATGATCCCTTTGGCCCCGATCTCTGAGCCCATCCTTGGCCCCATCCCACAGCTGATCCACACATCTCCAGCGGATCCCTTTGGCCCCAATCCCTGAGCCCATCCTTGGCCCCATCCTTGGCCCATCCACACATCTCCAGCGGATCCCTTGGCCCCACTCCTGATCCTTCGCCCCATTCCTGATCCCCTCTGCTCCACGATCCCTTTGGCCCCGATCCCTGAGCCCATCCTTGGCCCTATCCCACATCTGATCCACACATCTCCAGCGGATCCCTTGGCCCCATTCCTGACCCTTCGCCCCATTCCCGATCCCTTTGGCCCCGATCCCTGAGCCCATCCTTGGCCCCATCCCATATCTGATCCACACATCTCCAGCGGATCCCTTGGCCCCATTCCTGATCCTTCACCCCATTCCCGATCCCTTTGGCCCCGATCTCTCAGCCCATCCTTGGCCCCATCCCACATCTGATCCACACATCTCCAGCGGATCCCTTGGCCCCATTCCCGATCCCTTTGGCCCCGATCCCTGAGCCCATCCTTGGCCCCATCCCACAGCCCATCCACACATCTCCAGCGGATCCCTTGGCCCCATTCCTGATCCTTCACCCTTTTCCCGATCCCTTGGCCCCGATCCCTGAGCCCATCCTTGGCCCCATCCCACAGCCCATCCACACATCTCCAGTGGATCCCTTGGCCCCATTCCTGACCCTTCACCCCATTCCTGATCCCTTGGCCCCGATCCCCGATCCCATCCTTGGCCCCATCCCACAGCCCATCCACACATCTCCAGTGGATCCCTTGGCCCCATTCCTGATCCCTTTGGCCCCGATCCCTGAGCCCATCCTTGGCCCTTCCATGGTTTTTTCCCCCCTCGGCTGAAGGTGCTCATCGGGGACGATCCCCCCCCGGGAATGGAGAACCTTCTGACCGTGGAGGTCCCCGCGGAGGTGGAGCTGCAGCTTCAACGCTTGGACCGAGAGGAGGAGGAGGAGGAGGCACAGAGGGGCGACGGTGCCCTCGGAGAAGACCTCGGACCTCCTCGTGGTGGAATGAGCTCCACATCTCCCCAACGTCTCAACATCTCCAGCGATGGAGACTCCACCACCTCCAGCGCGAGCTGAGAAGGCTTTGAAGGGGCCAAATCCTTCCTGCTTGGCCCCATCTCCACTCTCGCAGCTCCCACCTCCTGATCCATGGTTGAGGGACATCTCCCACTGGATCAGGAGCTCCAAGCTCCATCCAAGGTGGCCTTCAACACCTCCAGGGATGGGATCTGGGGGTTCTGGTTGATGGGAAGTGAGAATCATGGAACCAGGAGATGGTTTGGGTTGGAAGGGACCTCAAAACCCATCCAGATCCATGGTTGAGGGACATCTCCCACTGGATCAGGGGCTCCAAACCTCATCCAACCTGGCCTGGAACTCCTCCAGGGATGGGATCTGGGGGTTCTGGTGGACATCAGGTGGGAATCATGGAACCAGGAGATGGTTTGGGTTGGAAGGGACCTCAAAGCCCATCCAGTTCCATGGTTGAGGGACACCTCCCACTGGATCAGGGGCTCCAAGCTCCATCCAACGTGGCCTTCAACACCTCCAGGGATGGGATCTGGGGGTTCTGGTGGACGTTAAGTTGGAATCATGGAACCAGGAGATGGTTTGGGTTGGAAGGGACCTCAAAGCCCATCCAGATCCATGGTTGAGGGACACCTCCCACTGGATCAGGGGCTCCAAGCCCCATCCAACGTGGCCTTCAACACCTCCAGGGATGGGATCTGGGGGTTCTGGGGGACATCAGGTGGGAATCATGGAACCAGGAGATGGTTTGGGTTGGAAGGCACCTCCAAACTCATCCAGTTCCAACCCCTCCATGGGCAGGGACACCTCCCATTGGATCAGGTTCCTCCAAGCTCCATCCAATGTGGCCTTCAACACCTCCAGGGATGGGATCTGGGGGTTCTGGTGGACGTTAAGTTGGAATCATGGAACCAGGAGATGGTTTGGGTTGGAAGGGACCTCAAAGCCCATCCAATTCCAACCCCTCTGCCATGGGCAGGGACACCTCCCACTGGATGAGGGGCTCCAAACCCCATCCAACCTGGCCTGGAACCCCTCCAGGGATGGAGCAGCCACCACTTCTCTGGCCAACCTCTTCCAGGACCTCCCCACCCTCCCAGGAGAACATTTCTCCTCAAGATCTCATCTCCATCTCCCCTCCTGCAGCTCCAAACTCTTCTCCTCATCCCATCCCATCACTCCCAGAGCATCTCCTCAGCTTTCCTGGAGCTCCTTTCCATGCTGGAAGCTGCTCGAAGGTCTCCATGGAGCCTTCTCCAGGTTGGCCAACCCCAACTCTCTCAGCCTGGCCTCACACGGGAGGTTCTCCAGCCCTTGGATCATCTCCATGGGTTCCTCTGGACTCGCTCCAACAGCTCTCTGTGTCCTCCCTGTGCTGAGGACCCAACACTTGGTCCTGGGGAACCTCATCCCGTTGGTGTCAGCCCATGGATCCGGCCTGGTTCCATCCCTCTGGAGATCCTCCAGCCCATGGATCCATGCCCAGATCCCTCTGGAGATCTTCCCCTTGTGGATCCCTTTGGAGATCCCTCTGGAGATCCTCCCCTTGTGGATCCCTTTGGAGATCCCTCTGGAGATCTTCCTCTCATGGATCCCTCTGGAGTTCCTCCCCACATGGATCCCTCTGGAGGTCCCTCTGGAGATCCTTCCCTTGTGAATACCTCTGGAGATCCTTCTGGAGATCTCCCCCCATGGATCCCTCTGGAGGTCCCTCTGGAGTTCCTCCCCCCATGGATCCCTCTGGAGGTCCCTCTGGAGATCCCTCCCCCCATGGATCCCTCTGGAGATCCCTCTGGAGGTCCCTCTGGAGATCCCCCATGGATCCCTCTGGAGGTCCCTCTGGAGTTCCTCCCCCCATGGATCCCTCTGGAGGTCCCTCTGGAGTTCCTCCCCCCATGGATCCCTCTGGAGGTCCCTCTGGAGTTCCTCCCCCCATGGATCCCTCTGGAGGTCCCTCTGGAGTTCCTCCCCCCATGGATCCCTCTGGAGGTCCCTCTGGAGTTCCTCCCCCCATGGATCCCTCTGGAGGTCCCTCTGGAGATCCTTCTGGAGTTCCTCCCCCCATGGATCCCTCTGGAGGTCCCTCTGGAGATCCCCCATGGATCCCTCTGGAGGTCCCTCTGGAGGTCCCTCTGGAGTTCCTCCCCCCATGGATCCCTCTGGAGGTCCCTCTGGAGATCCTTCTGGAGTTCCTCCCCCCATGGATCCCTCTGGAGGTCCCTCTGGAGATCCCCCATGGATCCCTCTGGAGGTCCCTCTGGAGGTCCCTCTGGACGCGTTCTCCCACAGTGCCTTCAAAAATAAAGGGATTTCAGTCCAAATCCACTGTGGATTGCGGGGATCGGGAGGGGGCGTGGCCAGCCGAGGGGGCGTGGTCAGGCCGAGCGGGCATCATAGAGTAAGGACAGCAGAGGGGGCGGGGCCATACGAAGGGGGTGTGGTCACAGGGCGAGGATAGGAAAGGGGGCGTGGCCGTGCGCGGTGGGCGTGGTCAGTCGGAAACGCCAAGAGGAAGGGGCGTGGCCACGGGGTAAGGGCAGGTGGAGGGGTGTGGTCTGATAGAATAGGCATTGCCAACAGGAGGGGCGTGGTTAGGATGGGGGCGTGGCTACGCCGTAAGGGCTGTCACAGGGGGCGTGGTCAATACGGAGTGGGCGTGATCACGGGGTAAGCGCAGACTGGGAGTATGTTCACGTGAGGGGGCGTGGCCTTCCGTGTCACGGGGTAAATCCAGGGGGCATGGGCAGGCGAAAGGCTTGGTCACGTGAGAGGGCGTGGTCAAGAGGTGAAGACACGCATCAGGGGCGGAGCCAAACAGAGGGTTGGGTCCGCGCAAGGGGGCGTGGCCAGACCTTGAGGGCGTGGTCATCTAATAAGGCCAAGCAGAGAGGGGCTCTGCCAGGCGGAGGAGGTGTGGCCAGAGGGAGGCGTGGCCAAAAGGGGGCGTGGCCGCATGACGCCGGGCAAGGGCGTCGCCACAGCGTGAGGTCAGATGGAGGGGGCGTGGCCACGAAGGGGTACGGCCAGAGGGAGGGGGCGTGGTCACGTGGTAAGGCCGGCGTGGGGTGGGCGTGGCCAGACGAAAGAGGAAGCGTGGCCAAACTGAGGGGGCGTGGTCACCTGACAAGGCCAAGCGGAGAGGAGCTCTGCCGGGCGGAGGGCGCGTGGCCAGAGGGGGGCGTGGCCAAGATGAGAGGGCGTGGCCACAGCCTGAGGTCAGACGGTGGGGGGCGTGGTCAGACCGGGTGAGAGGCGTGGGTACGGCAAGACGAAGGGGGCGTGGTCACGCGATAAGACCGGTGAGTGGTGGGCGTGGCCGGACGGAAGAGGTGGGCGTGACCAGACGCGAGAAGGGGGCGTGGCCAGACGAGGGGGCGCGGCCGCCGCACCCGGAAGCGGCGCCGAACGGGTCCCGATCCGGTGAGGATTCGGCCGGGAGGGAGCGGGGACAGCCGGGATAGAGGGGGGACAACCGGGATAGAGGGGGACACCCGGGATGGGGGGGGACACCCGGGACACGGGGACACCCGGGACAGGGGATAAGGGGACACCCGGGGCCGTGGGGAGCCCCCCCCCCCCCCCCCCCCGCGGCCTGGGTGCGGATCCGTGAGGGGATGGGGGGGGGAGGGGGCTGAGAGGGGCCTTTCCAACCCTATTTCCCTGGAATTCGGCTCTTGGAAGGGAGTGGAGAAGGGTGGTGCCCCGGGGGGAGGGCTCCCAGGGCTCCTTCCAAGGTGATTTCCCTGGAATTCCGCCTTTGGAATGGCTCAGGGGAAAGGTTGAGGGCTCCCAGGGCTCCTTCCAACCTGATTTCCCTGGAATTCAGGCCTTGAATATGGGTCAGGGAACGGAGCACAGTCTGGTTCCGGGCTCCCAGGGCTCCTTCCAACCTTATTTCCATGGAATTCAGCCTTTGGAATGGCTCAGGGGAAAGGTTCAGGTCTCCCAGGGCTCCTTCCAAGCTGATTTCCATGGAATTCCAGCCCTTGGAATGGCTCCAGGAAGGGAGCAGAGCCCAGTGCTGCCCAGTTCAGGGCTCCCAGCTCTCCTTCCAACTTTATCTCCTTGGAATTCAGCCCTTGGAATGGCTCAGGGAAAGGTTGAGGGCTCCCAGGGCTCCTTCCAACCTTATTTCCCTGGAATTCAGGCCTTGAATATGGGTCAGGGAACGGAGCACAGTCTGGTTCAGGGCTCCCAGGGCTCCTTCCAACCTTATTTCCATGGAATTCAGCCCTTGGAATGGCTCAGGGGAAAGGTTGAGGGCTCGCAGGGCTCCTTCCAAGCTGATTTCCCTGGAATTCCTGCCCTTGGAATGGCCCCGGGAAGGGAGCAGAGCCCAGTGCTGCCCAGTTCAGGGCTCCCAGCTCTCCTTCCAACTTTATTTCCCTGGAATTCCGCCTTGGAATGGCTCAGGGAAAGGTTCAGGGTTCTCAGCTCTCCTTCAAAGCTGATTTCCCTGGAATTCAGCCCTTGGAAAGGGTCTGGGAAGGGAACAGGGCCCTTTCCAACCGTATTTCCCTGGAATTCAGCCCTTGGAATGGCTCATGGAAAGGTTCAGGTCTCCCAGGGCTCCTTCCAAGCTGATTTTACTGGAATTCCAGCCCTTGGAATGGCTCCGGGAAGGGAGCAGAGCCGAGTGCTGCCCAGTTCAGGGCTCCCAGGGCTCCCTGCAACCTTATTTCCCTGGAATTCAGCCCTTGGAATGGCTCAGGAAAAGGTTCAGGGCTCCCAGCTCTCCTTCCAAGCTGATTTCCGTGGAATTCCAGCCCTTGGAATGGCTGCGGGAAAGGAGCAGAGCCCAGTGCTGCCCAGTTCAGGGCTCCCAGCTCTCCTTCCAACTTTATTTCCCTGGAATTCCGCCTTTGGAATGGCTCAGGGAAAGGTTCAGGGCTCCAAGGGCTCCTTCCAAGCTGATTTCCATGGAATTCCAGCCCTTGGAATGGCTGCGGGAAGGGAGCAGAGCCCAGTGCTGCCCAGTTCAGGGCTCCCTGCAACCTGATTTCCCTGGAATTCCACCTTTGGAATGGCTCAGGAAAAGGTTCAGGGCTCCCAGGGCTCCTTCCAAGCTGATTTCCATGGAATTCAGCCCTTGGAATGGCTCAGGGAAAGGTTCAGGGCTCCCAAGGCTCCTTCCAAGCTGATTTCCATGGAATTCAGCCCTTGGAATGGCTCAGGGAAAGGTTCAGGGCTCTTTCCAAGCTGATTTCCCTGGATTCCACCCCTTGGAATGGCTCAGGGAAAGGTTCAGGTCTCCCAGGGCTCCTTCCAACCTTATTTCCCTGGAATTCAGCCCTTGGAATGGCTCAGGGAAAGGTTCAGGGCTCCAAGGGCTCCTTCCAAGCTGATTTCCCTGGAATTCCAGCCCTTGGAGTGGCTGCGGGAAGGGAACAGAGCCCAGTGCTGCCCAGTTCAGGGCTCCCAGCTCTCCTTCCAACTTTATCTCCTTGGAATTCAGCCCTTGGAATGGCTCAGGGAAAGGGTCAGGGCTCCATCCAGTCTGATTTCCCTGGAATTCAGGCCTTGAATATGGGTCAGGGAACGGAGCACAGTCTGGTTCAGGGCTCCCAAGGCTCCTTCCAACCTTATTTCCCTGGAATTCAGCCCTTGGAATGGCTCAGGGAAAGGTTCAGGGCTCCCAAGGCTCCTTCCAACCTTATTTCCCTGGAATTCCTGCCCTTGGAATGGCTCCAGGAAGGGAGCAGAGCCCAGTGCTGCCCAGTTCAGGGCTCCCAGCTCTCCTTCCAACCTCGTTTCCCTGGAATTCAGCCTTTGGAATGGCTCAGGGAAAGGTTCAGGGTTCTCAGCTCTCCTTCAAAGCTGATTTCCCTGGAATTCAGCCCTTGGAAAGGGTCTGGGAAGGGAACAGGGCCCTTTCCAACCGTATTTCCCTGGAATTTAGCCCTTGGAAAGGGTCAGGGAAAGGTTCAGGGCTCCCAGGGCTCCTTCCAAGCTGATTTCCCTGGAATTCCAGCCCTTGGAATGGCTGCGGGAAGGGAGCAGAGCCCAGTGCTGCCCAGTTCAGGGCTCCCAGCTCTCCTTCCACCTTTATTTCCCTGGAATTCCACCTTTGGAAAGGGATTGGGACAGGAGCAGAGCCTTTTGCAGAGCTTTCGACCTTCCCAGGGCTGGAATTTTTCCCACCTTTTCTCTTCTTCCGGGATTCGAGGCCGAGGTTTTGGAGCAGAGTGGTACCCAGTGGCTGACGAACATCCAGGAGCTTCGGAATCCTTGGGAATGAGGAGGGATGGTTTCGTTTTTCCGAGCCTGAGCTGAAATCCTTTCCCATCGGCAGATCCCGAAGGACAACGCGGAGGAGAGCAGAAGGTGAAGATGTTCTCCTGCCGTCTCCGAGCTTTTTAGGGAATCCACGGAAGCAGAAAAAGTGGGATGAAGAGCTCGGGCAGGGAATCACCTTCCTGCCAAGAGCCGGGATTCCGCCTTCCCTACGGTCGCTGTAGGATATCTCCGTTGTATCCGACGTTGTTTTTCCCACCCGGATCGGGACTACGAAGTCTTTCTCGCTTGGAATTAAAGGCAGAAGCGTAAAAATAGGTTCCTCGGAGGTCTCCGGGTTGGAAAGACGGGAATTTGCCAACTGCCTTCTCCTGGTGGGGAAGTTGAGGACACGGAGCATGACGGAATCCCGGATCAAACGTGAGTACCGGAGCGTGGTGGGAATGAGTGAGGGGCTTCCAGGCTTCTCTTGGGGGGGTCTCCATCCCTCTGCTCATCCCGCGCTGCCGAGGATTCCGTAGTAAAAGTCATGGATGACACCCGGTTGGGTGGGAATGGGGATCTGCTGGAGGGCAGGAGGATCTCCAGAGGGATCTGAGCATGGATCCATGGGTGGAAGGGTCTCCAGAGGGATCTGAGCATGGATCCATGGGCTGGAAGGGTCTCCAGAGGGATCTGAGCATGGATCCATGGGCTGGAAGGGTCTACAGAAGGATCTGAGCGTGGATCCATGGGCTGGAAGGGTCTCCAGAGGGATCTGAGCATGGATCCATGGGCTGGAAGGGTCTGCAGAGGGATCTGAGCATGGATCCATGGGCTGGAAGGGTCTCCAGAGGGATCTGAGCATGGATCCATGGGCTGGAAGGGTCTCCAGAGGGATCTGAGCATGGATCCATGGGCTGGAAGGGTCTCCAGAGGGATCTGAGCATGGATCCATGGGCTGGAAGGATCTACAGAAGGATCTGGGCATGGATCCATGGGCTGGAAGGGTCTCCAGAGGGATCTGAGCATGGATCCATGGATGGAAGGGTCTACAGAGGGATCTGAGCATGGATCCATGGGCTGGAAGGGTCTCCAGAGGGATCTGGGCATGGATCCATGGGCTGGAAGGGTCTCCAGAGGGATCTGAGCATGGATCCATGGGCTGGAAGGGTCTCCAGAGGGATCTGAGCATGGATCCATGGGCTGGAAGGGTCTAAAGGGGGATTTGAGCATGGATCCATGGATGGAAGGGTCTACAAGGGGATCTGAGCATGGATCCATGGATGGAAGGGTCTCCAGAGGGATCTGAGCGTGGATCCATAGGCTGGAAGGGTCTCCAGAGGGATCTGAGCATGGATCCATGGGCTGGAAGGATCTACAGAAGGATCTGAGCATGGATCCATGGGCTGGAAGGATCTACAGAGGGATCTGAGCATGGATCCATGGGCTGGAAGGGTCTCCAGAGGGATCTGAGCATGGATCCATGGGCTGGAAGGGTCTCCAGAGGGATCTTGAGGGGATGGAGGGTGTCCGGAGAAGGGAATGGAGCTGGAGAAGAGGCTGGAGAACAAGGGTTGTGAGGGACATCTGAGGGACCTGCGGTGGTTCAGCCTTGAGGAGGATGAGGGGAGACCTTATTGCTCTCCACAACTGCCTGAAAGGAGGTTGTGGTGCGGTGGGTTCTGCCTCTTCTCCTCGGTGAGAGGACGAGAGGAGATGTCCTCACGCTGCACCAGAGGAGGGTCAGATGGGGCCATCAGGAGAAACTTCTCCACCGAGAGGTTCCTCAGGCGCCGCCAGAGGCTGCTCAGAAGGTGGTGGAGTCCCCATCGCTGGAGGGGTTGAGGAGATGAGTGGATGAGGTCCTCAGGGATGTGGTTTAGTGGTAGGAACGGTTGGACTCGAGGATCTCAGAGGGCTTTTCCAACCTGGGGATCCTCCAAACATGATCCAGCGGTGGCCCAAAGGGCCGAGAAGGCCAACGGCTTCAAGAGGGAACGGCTTCGGATGGGAAAGGGGAAGATTGAGATGAGCTTTTAGGAGGAACGTCTTCACGATGAGGGTGGGAAGGTCTTGGCCCAAGTTGTCCACAGGGACTGCTCCATCCCTGGAGGGGTTCCAGGCCAGGTTGGATGGGGCTTGGAGCAACCTGATCCAGTGGGAGGTGTCCATGGCCATGGCAGAGGGGTGGAATTGGATGATCTTGGAGGTCCCTCCAACCCAAACCATCTCCTGGTTCCATGATTCTCACTTCCCATCAACCAGAACCCCCAGATCCCATCCCTGGAGGGGTTCCAGGCCAGGTTGGATGGGGCTTGGAGCAACCTGATCCAGTGGGAGATGTCCCTCAACCATGGATCTGGATGATCTTTGAGGTCCCTTCCAACCTAAACCATCTCATGGTTCCATGATTCTATCTTGACATCCATCAGATCCCCCAGATCCCATCCCTGGAGGGGTTGAAGGCCACACTGGATGGGGCTTGGAGCAACCTGATCCAGTGGGAAGTGTCCATGGCCATGGCAGGAGGTGGATCTGGATGATCTTGGAGGTCCCTTCCAACCCAACCCATCTCCTGGTTCCATGATTCTCACTTCCCATCAACCAGAACCCCCAGATCCCATCCCTGGAGGTGTTCCAGGCCAGGTTGGATGGGGCTTGGAGGAACCTCATCCAGTGGGAGGTGTCCCTCAACCATGGATCTGGATGATCTTTGAGGTCCCTTCCAACCCGAACCATCTCCTGGTTCCATGATTCTTAGTTCCCATCAACCAGAACCTCCAGATCCCATCCCTGGAGATGCTGAAGGTCACATTGGATGGGGCTTGGAGCAACCTGATCCAGTAGGAAGTGTCCCTGGCCGTGGCAGAAGGGTGGAACTGGATGATCTTGGAGGTCCCTTCCCACCCAAAGCATCTGATGGTTCCATGATTCTATCTTGACATCCATCAGAACCCCCAGATCCCATCCCTGGAGGGGTTCCAGGCCAGGTTGGATGGGGCTTGGAGCCCCTGATCCAGTGGGAAGTGTCCATGGCCATGGCAGGAGTTGGAACTGGATAATCTTGGAGGTCTCTTCCCACCCAACCATCTCCTGGTTCCATGATTCTCACTCCCCATCAACCAGAACCCCCAGATCCCATCCCTGGAGGTGTTCCAGGCCAGGTTGGATGGGGCTTGGAGCCCCTCATCCAGTGGGAAGTGTCCATGGCTGTGGCAGAGGGGTGGAATTGGATGATCTTGGAGGTCCCTTCCCACCCAAACCACTCCATGGTTCCATGGTTCTCACTTCCCATCAACCAGAACCCCCAGATCCCATCCCTGGAGATGTTCCAGGCCAGGTTGGATGGGGCTTGGAGGAACCTGATCCAGTGGGAAGTGTCCCTGCCCATGGCAGGGGGTGGAACTGGATGATCTTTGAGGTCCCTTCCCACCCAAACCATCTCCTGGTTCCATGATTCTCACTCCCCATCCCTCAGATCCCTCAGATCCCATCCCTGGATCCACACTGGATGGAGATTGGAGGAATCGGATCCAGTGGGAGGTGTCCATGGCCGAGGGTGGAACTGGATGGGCTTGGAGGTCCTTTCCAAGCCCAACCCATTCCATGATCCCATGATCCGTGTTGTCCCACTGGAGCT
The DNA here is from genome assembly GCF_017976375.1 of Cuculus canorus. NCBI lineage: Eukaryota > Metazoa > Chordata > Aves > Cuculiformes > Cuculidae > Cuculus > Cuculus canorus. Next base: position 871,277 of record NC_071402.1, read on the forward strand.
CCTCAGGCTCTTTGCCAACTGCTTCCGAGCGTTGGGCGTGAAACTAATTAACCTCATTAGCATAAAGGACTTAATGAGAGATCGGCGGATCCGTAACGAGGCTCCGATGTCGGATATTCCCAAGGGTTCCAATGTCCTCGTCCAAAAGGTTCTCCTCTGTCCTCGTCCCCAAGAGCTCCTCCAGGAAGGAGGAATGGAGGAGGGATGGAAGGAATGGAGAAGGGATGGAAGGAATGGAGAAGGGATGGAAGGAGGAATGGAGAAGGGATGGAAGGAGGAATGGAGAAGGGATGGAAGGAATGGAGAAGGGATGGAAGGAGGAATGGAGAAGGGATGGGAGGAATGGAGAAGGGATGGAAGGAATGGAGAAGGGATGGAAGGAATGGAGAAGGGATGGAGGAATGGAGAAGGGATGGAAGGAATGGAGAAGGGAAGGAGGAATGGAGAAGGGATGGAAGGAGGAATGGAGAAGGGAAGGAAGGAATGGAGAAGGGAAGGAGGAATGGAGAAGGGATGGAAGGAATGGAGAAGGGATGGAAGGAATGGAGAAGGGATGGAAGGAGGAATGGAGAAGGGATGGAAGGAATGGAGAAGGGATGGAAGGAATGGAGAAGGGATGGAGGAATGGAGAAGGGATGGAAGGAGGAATGGAGAAGGGATGGAAGGAGTGGAGAAGGGAAGGAAGGAGGAATGGAGAAGGGATGGAAGGAATGGAGAAGGGATGGAAGGAATGGAGAAGGGATGGAGGAATGGAGAAGGGATGGAAGGAGGAATGGAGAAGGGATGGAAGGAGTGGAGAAGGGAAGGAAGGAGGAATGGAGAAGGGAAGGAAGGAGGAATGGAGAAGGGAAGGAGGAATGGAGAAGGGATGGAAGGAATGGAGAAGGGATGGAAGGAGGAATGGAGAAGGGATGGAAGGAATGGAGAAGGGATGGAAGGAATGGAGAAGGGATGGAAGGAATGGAGAAGGGATGGAAGGAGGAATGGAGAAGGGATGGAAGGAATGGAGAAGGGATGGAAGGAATGGAGAAGGGATGGAGGAATGGAGAAGGGATGGAAGGAGGAATGGAGAAGGGATGGAAGGAGTGGAGAAGGGATGGAAGGAATGGAGAAGGGATGGAGGAATGGAGAAGGGATGGAAGGAGTGGAGAAGGGAAGGAAGGAGGAATGGAGAAGGGAAGGAAGGAGGAATGGAGAAGGGAAGGAGGAATGGAGAAGGGATGGAAGGAATGGAGAAGGGATGGAAGGAGGAATGGAGAAGGGATGGAAGGAATGGAGAAGGGAAGGAAGGAATGGAGAAGGGATGGAAGGAATGGAGAAGGGAAGGAAGGAATGGAGAAGGGATGGAAGGAGGAATGGAGAAGGGATGGAAGGAGGAATGGAGAAGGGAAGGAAGGAATGGAGAAGGGATGGAAGGAATGGAGAAGGGAAGGAGGAATGGAGAAGGGATGGAAGGAATGGAGAAGGGATGGAAGGAGGAATGGAGAAGGGATGGAAGGAGGAATGGAGAAGGGAAGGAAGGAGGAATGGAGAAGGGATGGAAGGAGGAATGGAGAAGGGATGGAAGGAATGGAGAAGGGATGGAAGGAATGGAGAAGGGAAGGAGGAATGGAGAAGGGATGGAAGGAATGGAGAAGGGATGGAAGGAGGAATGGAGAAGGGATGGAAGGAGGAATGGAGAAGGGAAGGAAGGAGGAATGGAGAAGGGATGGAAGGAGGAATGGAGAAGGGATGGAAGGAATGGAGAAGGGAAGGAAGGAGGAAGGGAGAAGGGATGGAAGGAGGAATGGAGAAGGGATGGAAGGAATGGAGAAGGGATGGAAGGAGGAATGGAGAAGGGATGGAAGGAATGGAGAAGTGATGGAAGGAATGGAGAAGGGAAGGAGGAATGGAGAAGGGATGGAAGGAATGGAGAAGGGATGGAAGGAATGGAGAAGGGATGGAAGGAATGGAGAAGGGAAGGAGGAATGGAAAAGGGAAGGAGGAATGGAGAAGGGAAGGAGGAATGGAGAAGGGATGGAAGGAGGAATGGAGAAGGGATGGAAGAATGGAAAAGGGAAGGAGGAATGGAGAAGGGATGGAAGGAATGGAGAAGGGAAGGAGGAATGGAGAAGGGAAGGAAGGAAGGAATGGAGAAAGGATGGAAGGAATGGAGAAGGGATGGAAGGAATGGAGAAGGGATGGAAGGAGGAATGGAGAAGGGAAGGAAGGAGGAATGGAGAAGGGATGGAAGGAGGAATGGAGAAGGGATGGAAGGAATGGAGAAGGGATGGAAGGAGGAATGGAGAAGGGATGGAAGGAATGGAGAAGGGAAGAAGGAATGGAGAAGGGAAGGAAGGAATGGAGAAGGGATGGAAGGAGGAATGGAGAAGGGATGGAAGGAATGGAGAAGGGAAGGAGGAATGGAGAAGGGAAGGAAGGAGGAATGGAGAAGGGATGGAAGGAGGAATGGAGAAGGGAAGGAAGGAGGAATGGAGAAGGGAAGGAGGAATGGAGAAGGGATGGAAGGAATGGAGAAGGGAAGGAAGGAATGGAGAAGGGAAGGAAGGAGGAATGGAGAAGGGATGGAAGGAGGAATGGAGAAGGGATGGAAGGAGGAATGGAGAAGGGATGGAAGAGGAATGGAGAAGGGATGGAAGGAGGAATGGAGAAGGGATGGAAGGAATGGAGAAGGGATGGAAGGAGGAATGGAGAAGGGATGGAAGGAATGGAGAAGGGAAGGAAGGAGGAATGGAGAAGGGATGGAAGAATGGAGAAGGGATGGAAGGAATGGAGAAGGGATGGAAGGAATGGAGAAGGGATGGAAGGAGGAATGGAGAAGGGATGGAAGGAATGGAGAAGGGATGGAAGGAGGAATGGAGAAGGGATGGAAGGAATGGAGAAGGGATGGAAGGAATGGAGAAGGGATGGAAGGAGGAATGGAGAAGGGATGGAAAGAGGAATGGAGAAGGGACAGAAGGAATGGAGAAGGGATGGAAGGAGGAATGGAGAAGGGATGGAAGGAGGAATGGAGAAGGGACGGAAGGAATGGAGAAGGGATGGAAGGAGGAAGGGAGAAGGGATGGAAGGAATGGAGAAGGGATGGAAGGAATGGAGAAGGGATGGAAGGAGGAATGGAGAAGGGACGGAAGGAATGGAGAAGGGATGGAAGGAATGGAGAAGGGATGGAAGGAGGAATGGAGAAGGGATGGAAGGAATGGAGAAGGGATGGAAGAATGGAGAAGGGATGGAAGAGGAATGGAGAAGGGATGGAAGGAATGGAGAAGGGATGGAAGGAGGAATGGAGAAGGGAAGGAAGGAGGAATGGAGAAGGGATGGAAGGAATGGAGAAGGGATGGAAGGAGGAATGGAGAAGGGATGGAAGGAATGGAGAAGGGATGGAAGGAATGGAGAAGGGAAGGAGGAATGGAGAAGGGATGGAAGGAATGGAGAAGGGATGGAAGGAATGGAGAAGGGATGGAAGGAATGGAGAAGGGAAGGAGGAATGGAAAAGGGAAGGAGGAATGGAGAAGGGAAGGAGGAATGGAGAAGGGATGGAAGGAGGAATGGAGAAGGGATGGAAGAATGGAAAAGGGAAGGAGGAATGGAGAAGGGATGGAAGGAATGGAGAAGGGATGGAAGGAGGAATGGAGAAGGGAAGGAAGGAAGGAATGGAGAAAGGATGGAAGGAATGGAGAAGGGATGGAAGGAATGGAGAAGGGATGGAAGGAGGAATGGAGAAGGGAAGGAAGGAGGAATGGAGAAGGGATGGAAGGAGGAATGGAGAAGGGATGGAAGGAGGAATGGAGAAGGGATGGAAGAATGGAGGAGGGATGGAAGGAATGGAGAAGGGAAGAAGGAATGGAGAAGGGAAGGAGGAATGGAGAAGGGATGGAAGGAATGGAGAAGGGAAGGAGGAATGGAGAAGGGAAGGAAGGAGGAATGGAGAAGGGATGGAAGGAGGAATGGAGAAGGGAAGGAAGGAGGAATGGAGAAGGGAAGGAAGGAGGAATGGAGAAGGGAAGGAAGGAGGAATGGAGAAGGGATGGAAGAATGGAAAAGGGAAGGAGGAATGGAGAAGGGATGGAAGGAATGGAGAAGGGAAGGAGGAATGGAGAAGGGAAGGAAGGAAGGAATGGAGAAAGGATGGAAGGAATGGAGAAGGGATGGAAGGAATGGAGAAGGGATGGAAGGAGGAATGGAGAAGGGAAGGAAGGAGGAATGGAGAAGGGATGGAAGGAATGGAGAAGGGATGGAAGGAGGAATGGAGAAGGGATGGAAGGAGGAATGGAGAAGGGAAGGAAGGAGGAATGGAGAAGGGAAGGAGGAATGGAGAAGGGATGGAAGGAATGGAGAAGGGAAGGAAGGAATGGAGAAGGGAAGGAAGGAGGAATGGAGAAGGGATGGAAGGAGGAATGGAGAAGGGATGGAAGGAGGAATGGAGAAGGGATGGAAGAGGAATGGAGAAGGGATGGAAGGAGGAATGGAGAAGGGATGGAAGGAATGGAGAAGGGATGGAAGGAGGAATGGAGAAGGGATGGAAGGAATGGAGAAGGGAAGGAAGGAGGAATGGAGAAGGGATGGAAGGAGGAATGGAGAAGGGACAGAAGGAATGGAGAAGGGATGGAAGGAGGAATGGAGAAGGGATGGAAGGAGGAATGGAGAAGGGACGGAAGGAATGGAGAAGGGATGGAAGGAGGAAGGGAGAAGGGATGGAAGGAATGGAGAAGGGATGGAAGGAATGGAGAAGGGATGGAAGGAATGGAGAAGGGATGGAAGGAGGAATGGAGAAGGGACGGAAGGAATGGAGAAGGGATGGAAGGAATGGAGAAGGGATGGAAGGAGGAATGGAGAAGGGATGGAAGGAATGGAGAAGGGATGGAAGAATGGAGAAGGGATGGAAGAGGAATGGAGAAGGGATGGAAGGAATGGAGAAGGGATGGAAGGAGGAATGGAGAAGGGAAGGAAGGAGGAATGGAGAAGGGATGGAAGGAATGGAGAAGGGATGGAAGGAATGGAGAAGGGAAGGAAGGAGGAAGGGAGAAGGGATGGAAGGAATGGAGAAGGGATGGAAGGAATGGAGAAGGGATGGAAGGAATGGAGAAGGGAAGGAGGAATGGAGAAGGGATGGAAGGAATGGAGAAGGGATGGAAGGAATGGAGAAGGGATGGAAGGAATGGAGAAGGGAAGGAGGAATGGAAAAGGGAAGGAGGAATGGAGAAGGGAAGGAGGAATGGAAAAGGGAAGGAGGAATGGAGAAGGGATGGAAGGAATGGAGAAGGGAAGGAAGGAATGGAGAAGGGATGGAAGGAGGAATGGAGAAGGGATGGAAGGAATGGAGAAGGGATGGAAGGAATGGAGAAGGGAAGGAGGAATGGAGAAGGGATGGAAGGAATGGAGAAGGGATGGAAGGAATGGAGAAGGGATGGAAGGAATGGAGAAGGGAAGGAGGAATGGAAAAGGGAAGGAGGAATGGAGAAGGGAAGGAGGAATGGAAAAGGGAAGGAGGAATGGAGAAGGGATGGAAGGAATGGAGAAGGGAAGGAGGAATGGAGAAGGGAAGGAAGGAATGGAGAAGGGATGGAAGGAAGGAATGGAGAAAGGATGGAAGGAATGGAGAAGGGATGGAAGGAATGGAGAAGGGATGGAAGGAGGAATGGAGAAGGGAAGGAAGGAGGAATGGAGAAGGGATGGAAGGAGGAATGGAGAAGGGATGGAAGGAATGGAGAAGGGATGGAAGGAGGAATGGAGAAGGGATGGAAGGAGGAATGGAGAAGGGATGGAAGAATGGAGGAGGGATGGAAGGAATGGAGAAGGGAAGAAGGAATGGAGAAGGGAAGGAAGGAATGGAGAAGGGATGGAAGGAATGGAGAAGGGAAGGAGGAATGGAGAAGGGAAGGAAGGAGGAATGGAGAAGGGATGGAAGGAGGAATGGAGAAGGGAAGGAAGGAGGAATGGAGAAGGGAAGGAAGGAGGAATGGAGAAGGGAAGGAAGGAGGAATGGAGAAGGGATGGAAGGAATGGAGAAGGGATGGAAGGAGTGGAGAAGGGAAGGAGGAATGGAGAAGGGATGGAAGGAGGAATGGAGAAGGGAAGGAGGAATGGAGAAGGGATGGAAGGAATGGAGAAGGGATGGAAGGAGGAATGGAGAAGGGAAGGAGGAATGGAGAAGGGATGGAAGGAATGGAGAAGGGATGGAAGGAGGAATGGAGAAGGGATGGAACAGGTGGGAAAGGAACAGGATGGGGAGAAGGAGGGATGGGGACAAGGACGGAGGAGAAGGTTGGGATGAGGATGGAGGAGAAGGTTGGGATGAGGATGGAGGAGAACGTTGGGATGAGGATGGAGGAGAAGGTTGGGATGAGGATGGAGGAGAAGGTTGGGATGAGGATGGAGGAGAAGGTTGGGATGAGGATGGAGGAGAAGGTTGGGATGAGGATGGAGGAGAACGTTGGGATGAGGATGGAGGAGAAGGTTGGGATGAGGATGGAGGAGAAGGTTGGGATGAGGATGGAGGAGAAGGTTGGGATGAGGATGGAGAAGAACATTGGGACAAGGATGGAGGAGAAGGTTGGGATGAGGATGGAGGAGAAGGTTGGGATGAGGACGGAGGAGAACGTTGGGATGAGGATGGAGGAGAAGGTTGGGATGAGGACGGAGGAGAACGTTGGGATGAGGACGGAGGAGAACATTGGGACGAGGACGGAGGAGAACGTTGGGATGAGGATGGAGGAGAACGTTGGGATGAGGACGGAGAAGAAGGTTGGGATGAGGGAATGGGCGAATGTCCCCAACTCAGTTGTGTCCCTCAGGCCTTGCGACCACCTTGATGGACGCCACGACGGATAAGGACCCTCTGGTCCAGGAGCAGATCTACAACGCTCTGTGCCACCTCGGGGAATCGGAGCCGGAGGAGATCCTCAACGCCTGCGATGAGTACCTCCGGCAGCACGACAAGGTGGGAGGAGGTCCTCATCCCAACGTTCTCCTCCATCCTCATCCCAACGTTCTCCTCCATCCTCACCCCAACCTTCTCCTCATCCTCGTCCCAATGTTCTCCTCCATCCTCATCCCAACCTTCTCCTCCATCCTCATCCCAATGTTCTCCTCCATCCTCATCCCAATGTTCTCCTCCATCCTCATCCCAACGTTCTCCTCCGTCCTCATCCCAACGTTCTCCTCCATCCTCATCCCAACGTTCTCCTCCATCCTCATCCCAATGTTCTCCTCCATCCTCATCCCAACCTTCTCCTCCATCCTCATCCCAATGTTCTCCTCCGTCCTCATCCCAACGTTCTCCTCCATCCTCATCCCAATGTTCTCCTCCATCCTCATCCCAACGTTCTCCTCCACCCTCATCCCAACGTTCTCCTCCATCCTCATCCCAACCTTCTCCTCCATCCTCATCCCAACCTTCTCCTCCGTCCTCATCCCAATGTTCTCCTCCGTCCTCCTCCCAACCTTCTCCTCCATCCTCATCCCAATGTTCTCCTCCATCCTCCTCCCAACGTTCTCCTCCGTCCTCATCCCAACCTTCTCCTCCATCCTCATCCCAACCTTCTCCTCCATCCTCATCCCAACCTTCTCCTCCATCCTCATCCCAACGTTCTCCTCCATCCTCATCCCAACGTTCTCCTCCATCCTCATCCCAACCTTCTCCTCCATCCTCATCCCAACGTTCCCCTCCATCCTCATCCCAACGTTCTCCTCCATCCTCATCCCAATGTTCTCCTCCATCCTCATCCCAACGTTCTCCTCCATCCTCATCCCAATGTTCTCCTCCATCCTCATCCCAACGTTCTCCTCCATCCTCATCCCAATGTTCTCCTCCATCCTCATCCCAATGTTCTCCTCCATCCTCATCCCAACCTTCTCCTCCATCCTCATCCCAACGTTCTCCTCCATCCTCATCCCAACCTTCTCCTCCATCCTCATCCCAACGTTCTCCTCCATCCTCATCCCAATGTTCTCCTCCATTCTCATCCCAACGTTCTCCTCCATCCTCATCCCAACGTTCTCCTCCATCCTCATCCCAATGTTCTCCTCCATCCTCATCCCAATGTTCTCCTCCGTCCTCATCCCAATGTTCTCCTCCGTCCTCATCCCAACGTTCTCCTCCGTCCTCATCCCAACCTTCTCCTCCATCCTCATCCCAACCTTCTCCTCCATCCTCATCCCAATGTTCTCCTCCATCCTCATCCCAATGTTCTCCTCCGTCCTCATCCCAATGTTCTCCTCCATCCTCATCCCAACGTTCTCCTCCGTCCTCATCCCAATGTTCTCCTCCATCCTCATCCCAACGTTCTCCTCCATCCTCATCCCAACGTTCTCCTCCGTCCTCATCCCAACGTTCTCCTCCATTCTCATCCCAACGTTCTCCTCCATCCTCATCCCAACCTTCTCCTCCGTCCTCATCCCAATGTTCTCCTCCGTCCTCATCCCAATGTTCTCCTCCATCCTCATCCCAATGTTCTCCTCCATCCTCATCCCAATGTTCTCCTCCATCCTCATCCCAACCTTCTCCTCCATCCTCATCCCAACCTTCTCCTCCACCCTCTCCCCAATCTTCTCCCCCCCTCCCTCCTTCTCTCATGGCCTCTCCTGGTGGACCTCCTCCATCTCCTTCTCCCGGCGCTTCTCCGTCGGTGACCTCGCGGTGGCCTTTGCCGTTGCAGTTGGCGTTCCCTCATCGCGTCATCATCCTGAAGGCCATGGAGACCATCGTTCGCAACAACATCTCCCACCTGGACAAAAGTATGGCCAAAGTGGTCATCTTTTTGGCTTCTCAGGAGATGACCAAATCCAAGGTAGGACCTCCAAAAATACCTTCTGGGGATCTTCTCAACGGTCTTCTCGGGGGTTTTCACCACTCCCATTCCATCCTCGGGAGTGCGATGAACGTTGGATGGTGGTGGGACCAACGTTTGGACCACGTTCTTCTCAGCTGGAACGGGTTCCTTCTTTTGGTTGGAATCCATATCCTTCCTGGAAGAGGTTGGAACCCTTCGCTCTTCCCAACCGATGATTCCCGGATGGAATTCGGAGCCGCGGGGAGGGAAAAAGACGGAGAAAAGAAGTTCTCCAGAAGTTCTGGTGGTCCTCGTTCTGACGTGGTTTCTTCTTCTATCCCAGGAGGTGATCCGGGATTGGCAACAAGCGGCCAGCAACGTCCTGGTGGCCGTTGGCCAACGTTTCATCAACAAAGTGATGGAAGAAGTCCTCACCAAATTCCAACCGGGAATTCTACCCCATTATTTCGTCCTGGAGACCTTCGCCAACCTCTCCGTGGCCAACGGTGAGTTGAAGAAACCAAGGTGGGAAGAGGTGGGACGAGCGGTGGGTGGTGAGGTTGAGGTGGAACCCATACGGTTCTTCCCTTGGGAATCACCAGAAGGTCATAACACCACCGCTTTGGGTTCTTCTCCATGGAGAAGTTGTCCAACTGCTCTTCTCCAAAGCTGGAGGTGCTCAGGGCTTTGGTGGCACTCAAAGAGGAGGACCTCAAGGTCTTGATGGTCCTCATCCCATCGCTCTCCGCGTCTTCGCGTCCCTTTGGGAGAACCTCAAAGTCCTTCAAGAAGATCAACGCTTCCTTCCAGTTTGGTGGGAAGCGGTTAAGTTGTCCTCTCCAGGTCTTCATCCCGAGGAGGGATGAAGGTGTGGAACCACCACGGAGCCTCTGAGGACATCGCTTGGAGATCTCCGGGTCTCCTCGAGGCGCCCGTGGGACCTTCTGAGGTGGCTTCGTGGTGGCTTCGAGTTGAGGTTCTCCCGATTCCTTCGTAGTGTTTGGAATGGTTCCTTTCCTCAACTCCATCCTGGGAACGATGCTGCCCATGCTGGGAATGGCCAAACAGGACCACCTGAAGGTTGTCTTCTGCTACGGTGAGAACCGTCGGACACCGGAGGGATTACGGATGGGAGGAGGGAGGTTCTACCTGGAGGAGGTGGGACGGGGGGTGGAGCTGGAGGACGGCTTTGGGTGGAATTTTCCTCATCCCAATGTTCTCCTCCGTCCTCGTCCCAATGTTCTCCTCCATCCTCATCCCAATGTTCTCCTCCGTCCTCATCCCAACGTTCTCCTCCATCCTCATCCCAATGTTCTCCTCCGTCTTCATCCTAACGTTCTCCTCCATCCTCATCCCAACGTTCTCCTCCATCCTCATCCCAATGTTCTCCTCCGTCCTCATCCCAATGTTCTCCTCCATCCTCATCCCAATGTTCTCCTCTGTCTTCATCCCAACGTTCTCCTCCATCCTCATCCCAACGTTCTCCTCCATCCTCATCCCAACCTTCTCCTCCATCCTCATCCCAACGTTCTCCTCCATCCTCATCCCAACGTTCTCCTCCATCCTCATCCCAACGTTCTCCTCCATCCTCATCCCAACGTTCTCCTCCATCCTCATCCCAACGTTCTCCTCCATCCTCATCCCAATGTTCTCCTCCATCCTCATCCCAACGTTCTCCTCCATCCTCATCCCAACGTTCTCCTCCATCCTCATCCCAATGTTCTCCTCCATCCTCATCCCAACGTTCTCCTCCATCCTCATCCCAACGTTCTCCTCCATCCTCATCCCAATGTTCTCCTCCATCCTCATCCCAACGTTCTCCTCCATCCTCATCCCAACGTTCTCCTCCATCCTCATCCCAACGTTCTCCTCCATCCTCATCCCAATGTTCTCCTCATCCTCATCCCAACCTTCTCCTCCATCCTCATCCCAACGTTCTCCTCCATCCTCATCCCAACCTTCTCCTCCATCCTCATCCCAACGTTCTCCTCCATCCTCATCCCAATGTTCTCCTCCATCCTCGTCCCAATGTTCTCCTCCATCCTCATCCCAACGTTCTCCTCCATCCTCATCCCAATGTTCTCCTCCATCCTCGTCCCAATGTTCTCCTCCATCCTCATCCCAACCTTCTCCTCCGTCCTCATCCCAATGTTCTCCTCCATCCTCATCCCAACGTTCTCCTCCATCCTCATCCCAACGTTCTCCTCCATCCTCATCCCAATGTTCTCCTCCATCCTCATCCCAACGTTCTCCTCCATCCTCATCCCAATGTTCTCCTCCATCCTCATCCCAACGTTCTCCTCCATCCTCATCCCAACGTTCTCCTCCATCCTCATCCCAACCTTCTCCTCCATCCTCATCCCAACGTTCTCCTCCATCCTCATCCCAACGTTCTCCTCCGTCCTCATCCCAACGTTCTCCTCCATCCTCATCCCAACGTTCTCCTCCGTCCTCATCCCAACGTTCTCCTCCGTCCTCATCCCAACGTTCTCCTCCATCCTCATCCCAATGTTCTCCTCCATCCTCATCCCAATGTTCTCCTCCATCCTCATCCCAACGTTCTCCTCCATCCTCATCCCAACGTTCTCCTCCATCCTCATCCCAACGTTCTCCTCCGTCCTCATCCCAACATTCTCCTCCGTCCTCATCCCAACGTTCTCCTCCGTCCTCGTCCCAACATTCTCCTCCGTCCTCATCCCAACGTTCTCCTCCGTCCTCGTCCCAACGTTCTCCTCCGTCCTCATCCCAACGTTCTCCTCCATCCTCATCCCAACGTTCTCCTCCGTCCTCATCCCAACGTTCTCCTCCATCCTCATCCCAACCTTCTCCTCCATCCTCATCCCAACGTTCTCCTCCATCCTCATCCCAACCTTCTCCTCCATCCTCATCCCAACGTTCTCCTCCATCCTCATCCCAACGTTCTCTTCCATCCTCATCCCAACGTTCTCTTCCATCCTCATCCCAACGTTCTCCTCCGTCCTCATCCCAACGTTCTCCTCCATCCTCATCCCAACATTCTCCTCCGTCCTCATCCCAACGTTCTCCTCCGTCCTCGTCCCAACGTTCTCCTCCGTCCTCATCCCAACGTTCTCCTCCATCCTCATCCCAACGTTCTCCTCCATCCTCATCCCAACGTTCTCCTCCGTCCTCATCCCAACGTTCTCCTCCATCCTCATCCCAACCTTCTCCTCCATCCTCATCCCAACGTTCTCCTCCATCCTCATCCCAACGTTCTCTTCCATCCTCATCCCAACGTTCTCCTCCATCCTCATCCCAACGTTCTCCTCCATCCAATCCCCAATCTTGGTGGAACTTTTCCAAGAGGGACGTTGGGGAGAGAGGGAGGGAATGACGTTGGTCGGAAGGAAGGAGGAATGGAGAAGGGATGGAAGGAGGAATGGAGAAGGGATGGAAGGAGGAATGGAGAAGGGATGGAAGGAGGAATGGAGAAGGGATGGAAGGAGGAATGGAGATCCCTTCTTCTCCCCATCCCCATCCCAGACCTGGATGTAGACCTCCAAGTGGGGTCTCACCAGAGGGAAAGACCTCCTCTGGAGGATTGGGTCCAGGTCTGGAATCCTCAGCAGAAGAAGGAGATGGAGCTGTTGGAACGAGTCCAGAGGAGCCCACGGAGATGATCCAAGGGTTGGAGAACCTCCATCCGAGGACAGCTGAGAGAGTTGGGGTTGTCCACCCTGGAGAAGGTTCCATGGAGACCTTCGAGTGACCTTCCAGCATGGAAAGGATCTCCAGGAACGCTGGAGAAGGGCTCTTCTCAGGGAGTGATGGGATGGGATGAGGGGAACGGTTCTGAGCTGCGAGAGAGGAGATGGAGATGAGATCCTGGGGTGAAATGTTCTCCTGGGAAGTTGGGGAGACCTTGGAAGAGGTTGGCCAAGAGCAGCGGTGTCTTCTCCATCCCTGGAGGGGTTCCAGGCCAGGTTGGATGGACCTTGGAGCCCCTCAGCCGGGGGGAGGTCTCTCTTCTCCTGGAATTGGATGGGCTTTGAGGGCCCTTCCGACCCATTCCCTGAGTCCTTCTCTTCGGACAACAGTGGAGACCCTTCAGTGTTCCTCCAACTCCATCTCAAAGCCTGAGGAGCAATTTGGGGGGTTCTGGATCCCCATTAGGAGCAATTTGGGGGGTTCTGGACCCCCATTAGGAGCAATTTGGGGGGTTCTGGACCCTCATTAGGAGCAATTTGGGGGGTTCTGGACCCTCATTAGGAGGAGCAATTTGGGGAGTTCTGGACCCCCATTAGGAGGAGCAATTTGGGGGGTTCTGGACCCCCATTAGGAGGAGCAATTTGGGGGGTTCTGGACCCCCATTAGGAGGAGCAATTTGGGGGGTTCTGGACCCCCATTAGGAGCAATTTGGGGGGTTCTGGACCCTCATTAGGAGCAATTTGGGGGGTTCTGGGCCCTCATTAGGGGGAGCAATTTGGGGGGTTCTGGACCCTCATTAGGAGCAATTTGGGGGGTTCTGGACCCCCATTAGGAGGAGCAATTTGGGGGGTTCTGGACCCTCATTAGGAGCAATTTGGGGGGTTCTGGACCCTCATTAGGAGGAGCAATTTGGGGGGTTCTGGACCCCCATTAGGAGGAGCAATTTGGGGGGTTCTGGACCCCCATTAGGAGGAGCAATTTGGGGGGTTCTGGACCCTCATTAGGAGGAGCAATTTGGGGGGTTCTGGACCCCCATTAGGAGCAATTTGGGGGGTTCTGGACCCCCATTAGGAGCGATTTGGGGGGTTCTGGACCCTCATTAGGAGCAATTTGAGGGGTTCTGGACCCCCATTAAGAGGAGCAATTTGGGGGGTTCTGGACCCCCATTAGGAGTAATTTGGGGGGTTCTGGACCCTCATTAGGAGCAATTTGGGGGGTTCTGGACCCCCATTAGGAGGAGCAGTTTGGGGGGTTCTGGACCCCCATTAGGAGGAGCAATTTGGGGGGTTCTGGACCCCCATTAGGAGGAGCAATTTGGGGGTTCTGGACCCCCATTAGGAGCAATTTGGGGGGTTCTGGACCCTCATTAGGAGCAATTTGGGGGGTTCTGGACCCCCATTAGGAGGAGCAATTTGGGGGGTTCTGGACCCTCATTAGGAGCAATTTGGGGGGTTCTGGACCCTCATTAGGAGGAGCAATTTGGGGGGTTCTGGACCCCCATTAGGAGCAATTTGGGGGGTTCTGGACCCTCATTAGGAGGAGCAATTTGGGGGGTTCTGGACCCCCATTAGGAGCAATTTGGGGGGTTCTGAAGGCTCTGTAGACCCTTCCATCCATGGATCCATGCTCAGATCCCTCTGGAGACCCTTCCAGCCCATGGATCCATGCTCAGATCCCTCTGGAGACCCTTCCAGCCCATGGATCCATGCTCAGATCCCTCTGGAGACCCTTCCTGCCCTCCATCCATGGATCCACTCTCCCTCCCATCCCGGTGTCATCTCCAAACCAACCAAAGGACCGCTCGTTCCTCTCATTGAGATCATCGTTGGAGGAATCCCATTGAGGTGAAGGTTTCCACCATGGGTTGAGGAGGTGGAACGTCCGTAGTCCCGGAGGTCACTTCTCTCCTCTTATCACCATTCCAACTCGGAGCGGAACAACGATGACTTCCAACACGCAACGATTGGTGGCCCAGAAACCACATGGACCTTCTAATGAGCAGCTGTCCTCGCTGCTAACGAAGGGACCTCCAAAGCCATCCATGTTCCACCTCCTGCCATGGGCAGGGACATCTCCCACGGGATCAGGGGCTCCAAGGCCTATCCAAGGTGGCCTTCAACATCTCCAGGGATGGGATCTGGGGGTTCTGGTTGATGGGAAGTGAGAATCATGGAACCAGGAGATGGTTTGGGTTGGAAGGGACCTCAAAACCCATCCAGTTCCATGGTTGAGGGACATCTCCCACTGGATCAGGGGCTCCAAACCCCATCCGATGTGGCCTTGAACCCCTCCAGGGATGGGATCTGGGGGTTCTGGGGGACGTCAAGTTGGAATCATGGAACCAGGAGATGGTTTGGGTTGGAAGGGACCTCCAAACCCATCCAGTTCCATGGTTGAGGGACATCTCCCACTGGATCAGGGGCTCCAAACCTCATCCAACGTGGCCTTCAACACCTGCAGGGATGGGATCTGGGGGTTCTGGTGGACATCAAGTGAGAATCATGGAACCAGGAGATGGTTTGGGTTGGAAGGGACCTCCAAGCCCATCCAATTCCATGGTTGAGGGACACCTCCCACTGGATCAGGGGCTCCAAACATCATCCAACCTGGCCTGGAACCCCTCCAGGGATGGGATCTGGGGGTTCTGGGGGACGTCAAGTTGGAATCATGGAACCAGGAGATGGTTTGGGTTGGAAGGGACCTCCAAGATCATCCAGATCCATGGTTGAGGGACACCTCCCACGGGATCAGGAGCTCCAAACCTCATCCAACCTGGCCTGGAACCCCTCCAGGGATGGGATCTGAGGGTTCTGGTTGACAGTGAGTGACAGTCATGGAACCAGGAGATGGTTTGGGTTGGAAGGGACCTCAAAGATCATCCAGATCCATGGTTGAGGGACACCTCCCACTGGATCAGGGGCTCCAAACCTCATCCAACCTGGCCTGGAACCCCTCCAGGGATGGGATCTGGGGGTTCTGGTGGACATCAAGTTGGAATCATGGAAGCAGGAGATGGTTTGGGTTGGAAGGGACCTCAAAGATCATCCAGATCCATGGTTGAGGGACACCTCCCACTGGATCAGGGGCTCCAAACCCCATCCAACCTGGCCTGGAACCCCTCCAGTGATGGAGAAGCCACCACTTCTTCTCTGGACAACCTCTTCCAGGCCCTCCCCACCCTCCCGGGAGAAGGTTTCTCCCCACGATCTCATCCCCACCTCCCCTCCTGCAGCTCCAAACCATTCCCCTCATGGTGTCCCATCACTCTTTGCCCATGAACTCCTCCTCAACTTTCCTCTGGAGCTTCGTTCCATCCTGGAAGGTCACTCTGAGGTCTCCTCAGAGCCTTCTCCAAGGTGGACAACTTCAAGTCTCTCAGCTTGTCCTTGGATGAGAGGTTCTCCAGCGCTTGGAATCATCTCCGTGTGGACCTCTGGTCTCGCTCCAACATCTCCGTGTCCTTCTGGAGTTGAGGACTCCAGAGGTGGACGTAGGACTCCAGGTGGGATCTGGTTGTCATCCACCTCTTCTTCTCTCGTAGCTCTTCAACACTTCAGCGAGAGCATCCAGGAGTATTTGGCCAACTTGGACAAAGCTCCAGACCCGACGGTCAGGAAGGACACCTTCTCCAATGACATCTTCAGCGCTTACGAAGTGCTCTTCAACTCTTGGTTACAACACCGAGAAACCAAGGTGAGAACTTCCCCGTCACGGTGGGACCTTCTTGAGAGTCCAAAGATTGACTTTTGGAGGTCCCAACGCCAACTTGGCGACGTCCATCCTTAAGGGTGGACCTCCAAGAAGAAGAAGCTCCATCTCTACTTGAGCTTTGGAGCTTCTTCTCCTCATATCCCACCACTCTGCTCACCTCCACGCGTCCCCCCACGTTCCTGACGGGTTCTCCGTGAAGGACAGGAGAACTTGAGATGCTTCCACCAACCCTTTACGGACCATTCCGCTCATCTCCATGACCACATTGAGACCTTTTCACTCATAGGTGACCTCTTCAGGTCTCACCTTCTCCGCTGAGAACCCTTTGGAGATCCTCCAACTCCAAAAATGGTCTCCGTAATTCTTCTTGGAAGCTTCTAGAAGGTTAAGGAGCTCCAAACCCCACCATAATTGGGTGATGGTCACCACTTTGGTTGTCTTCTCGCAGTTGAGGTTGGCCGTGGTGGAGGCTTTGGGTCCCATGACCCACCTGATGCCGGCGGAGAAGCTGGAGGAGCAACTTCCCAAACTCATTCCGGGCATCCTCGGGCTCTACAAGAAACACACGGAGACCTTCTACATCTCCAAGGTGAGCGCTGGCAGAGGACCGGGAGACCTCAGGGGACCTCGTGGTGGCCAACGGGGAGTTCTTGGTGGTCAGTTGGACCTCTCGGTGGCCATTTGGACCTCTCTGTGGTCATTTGGACCTCTCTATGACCTCTCTGTGGCCATTTGGACCTCTCAGTGGTCATTTGGACCTCTCTGTGACCTCTTTGTGGTCATTTGGACCTCTCTGTGACCTCTCTGTGGTCATTTGGACCTCTCAGTGGTCATTTGGACCTCTCTATGACCTCTCTGTGGTCATTTGGACCTCTCAGTGGCCATTTGGACCTCTCAATGGCCATTTGGACCTCTCTGTGGCCATTTGGACCTCTCAGTGGTCATTTGGACCTCTCTTTGGTCATTTGGACCTCTCTATGACCTCTCTGTGGTCATTTGGACCTCTCAGTGGTCATTTGGACCTCTCTGTGGTCATTTGGACCTCTCTATGACCTCTCAGTGGTCATTTGGACCTCTTTGTGGTCATT
The DNA here is from genome assembly GCF_017976375.1 of Cuculus canorus. Lineage (NCBI taxonomy): Eukaryota > Metazoa > Chordata > Aves > Cuculiformes > Cuculidae > Cuculus > Cuculus canorus. Next base: position 888,510 of record NC_071402.1, read on the forward strand.
TGGACCTCTCTATGACCTCTCAGTGGTCATTTGGACCTCTCTGTGGTCATTTGGACCTCTCTATGACCTCTCTGTGGCCATTTGGACCTCTCTTTGGTCATTTGGACCTCTCTATGACCTCTCTGTGGTCATTTGGACCTCTCTGTGGTCATTTGGACCTCTCTATGACCTCTCAGTGGCCCATTTGGACCTCTCAGTGGCCCATTTGGACCTCTCGGTGGCCATTTGGACCTCTCTGTGGTCATTTGGACCTCTCTATGACCTCTCTGTGGCCATTTGGACCTCTCAGTGGCCCATTTGGACCTCTCGGTGGTCATTTGGACCTCTCTATGACCTCTCTGTGGCCATTTGGACCTCTCAGTGGTCATTTGGACCTCTCGGTGGCCATTTGGACCTCTCAAAGGTCATTTGGACCATTTGGATCCCAAGGTGGTCACCCTGAGGTGATCATCCCAAGGTGGTCACCACAAGGTGGTCACTCCAAGGTGGTCACCCTGGGGTGGTCACAACAAGGTGGTCATCCCAAGGTGGTCACCATAATTTGGTCATCCCAAGGTGGTCACCCTGAGATGGTCATCCCAAGGTGGTCACCACAAGGTGATCATCCCAAGGTGCTCATCCCAAGGTGGTCATCCTGAGGTGGTCATCCCAAGGTGGTTACCCCAAGGTGGTCATCCCAAGGTGGTCATCTCAAGGTGGTCATCCCAAGGTGGTCATCTCAGGGTGGTCACAACAAGGTGGTCATCCCAAGGTGGTCACCATAATTTGGTCATCCCAAGGTGGTCACCCTGAGATGGTCATCCCAAGGTGGTCACCACAAGGTGATCATCCCAAGGTGCTCATCCCAAGGTGGTCATCCTGAGGTGGTCATCCCAAGGTGGTTACCCCAAGGTGGTCATCCCAAGGTGGTCATCTCAAGGTGGTCATCCCAAGGTGGTCATCTCAAGGTGGTCATACCAAGGTGGTCATCAGAGGTGGTGACCCCAAGGTGGTCACCCTGAGGTGGTCATCCCAAAATGGTCACCAGTTTGGTGATCCAAAGGTGGTCACCACAAGGTGATCATCCCAAGGTGGTCATCACAAAGTGATCATCCCAAGGTGGTCACCCCAAGGTGGTGACCCCAAAGTGGTCATCCTGAGGTGGTCACCCCAAGGTGGTCACCACAGTTTGGTCATCCAAAGGTGGTGACCACGAAATGATCATCCCAAGGTGATCATCCCAAGGTGGTCATCCTGAGGTGATCATCCCAAGGTTGTCACCTCAAGGTGGTGACCCCAAGGTGGTCATCCCATGGTGGTCATCCCAAGGTGGTCACCCTGAGGTGGTCACCACAATTTGGTCATCCCAAGGTGGTCACCACAAGGTGATCATCCCAAGGTGGTGACCCCAAAGTGGTCACCCTGAGGTGGTCACCACAATTTGGTCATCCCAAGGTGGTCATCCCAAGGTGGTCATCCCAAGGTGGTGACCTCAAGGTGGTCACCCTGAGGTGGTCACCACAAAGTGATGATCCCAAGGTGATGATCCCAAGGTGGTCACCACAAGGTGGTCACCCTGAGGTGGTCATCCCACAATGGTCATTCCAAGGTGCTCATCCCAAGGTGGTCACCACAGTTTGGTCATCCAAAGGTGGTCATCACAAAGTGATCATCCCAAGATGGTCACCCCAATGTGGTCATCCCAAGGTGGTCACTCCACAGTGGTCATCCCAAGGTGGTCATCCCAAGGTGGTCACCACAAGGTGGTCACCATAATTTGGTCACCCCAAGGTGGTCACCCCAAGGTGATCATCCCAAGGTGATCATCCCAAGGTGGTCACCCCAAGGTGGTCACCCCAAAGTGGTCACCCTGAGGTGGTCATCCCAAGGTGGTGACCCCAAGGTGGTCACCACAAGGTGATCATCCCAGGGTGGTCACCACAGTTTGGTCATCCAAAGGGGTCACCACAAAGTGGTCATCCCAAGGTGGTCATCCCAAGGTGGTCATCCCAAGGTGGTCACCACAATTTGGTCATCCAAAGGTGGTCATCACAAAGTGATCATCCCAAGGTGGTCATCCCAAGGTGGTGACCCCAAAGTGGTCATCCCAAGATGGTCACCCTGAGGTGGTCACTCCACGGTGCTCATCCCAAGGTGGTCACCCTGAGGTGGTCATCCCAAAATGGTCACCACAGTTTGGTGATCCCAAGGTGGTCACCACAAGGTGATCATCCCAAGGTGGTCATCCCAAGGTGGTCACCCCAAGGTGGTCATCCCAAGGTGGTGACCCCAAAGTGGTCATCCTGAGGTGGTCACCCTAAGGTGGTCACCACAAGGTGATCATCCCAAGGTGGTGACCCCAAGGTGGTCACCACAATTTGGTCATCCAAAGGTGGTCACCACAAAGTGATCATCTCAAGATGGTCATCCTGAGGTGGTCATCACAAGGTGGTCATCCATAGGTGGTCACCACAAGGTGATGACCCCAAGGTGGTGACCCCAAGGTGGTGACCCCACGGTGGTGACCCCACGGTGGTTTCTCGCCGAGCAGAGCCTCTGTCAGATCCTGGAAGCGTCCGTCAACATCGGAAGTCGCAGCCTGGACGTCCACTTGGATTCTCTGATGGCCACTTTGCACCCCCAGGTAAGAGCCGAGAAGATACGGACGGGAGAGCACTGTCATGGCCGAAACCTCCATCTCCATCCGTGGATCCATGTCCACATCCCTCTGGAGATCCTCCATCCATGGATCCACACTCAGATCCCTCTGGAGATCCTCCATCCATGGATCCCCACTCGGATCCCTCTGGAGATCCTCCATCCATGGATCCACACTCAGATCCCTCTGGAGATCCTCCATCCATGGATCCACACTCGGATCCCTCTGGAGATCCTCCATCCATGGATCCACACTGAGATCCCTCTGGAGATCCTCCATCCATGGATCCATGTCCACATCCCTCTGGAGATCCTCCATCCATGGATCCACGCTCAGATCCCTCTGGAGATCCTCCATCCATGGATCCACGCTCAGATCCCTCTGGAGATCCTCCGTCCATGGATCCCCACTCAGATCCCTCTGGAGATCCTCCATCCATGGATCCACACTCGGATCCCTCTGGAGATCCTCCATCCATGGATCCATGTCCACATCCCTCTGGAGATCCTCCATCCATGGATCCACACTCAGATCCCTCTGGAGATCCTCCATCCATGGATCCATGTCCACATCCCTCTGGAGATCCTCCATCCATGGATCCCCACTCGGATCCCTCTGGAGATCCTCCATCCATGGATCCCTCTGGAGATCCCTCTGGAGATCCTCCATCCATGGATCCACACTGAGATCCCTCTGGAGATCCTCCATCCATGGATCCCCACTCAGATCCCTCTGGAGATCCTCCATCCATGGATCCCCACTCGGATCCCTCTGGAGATCCTCCATCCATGGATCCACACTCGGATCCCTCTGGAGATCCTCCATCCATGGATCCCCACTCGGATCCCTCTGGAGATCCTCCATCCATGGATCCCCACTCAGATCCCTCTGGAGATCCTCCATCCATGGATCCACACTCAGATCCCTCTGGAGATCCTCCATCCATGGATCCACACTCGGATCCCTCTGGAGATCCTCCATCCATGGATCCCCACTCGGATCCCTCTGGAGATCCTCCATCCATGGATCCCCACTCGGATCCCTCTGGAGATCCTCCATCCATGGATCCCCACTCGGATCCCTCTGGAGATCCTCCATCCATGGATCCCCACTCAGATCCCTCTGGAGATCCTCCATCCATGGATCCACACTCGGATCCCTCTGGAGATCCTCCATCCATGGATCCCCACTCAGATCCCTCTGGAGATCCTCCATCCATGGATCCCCACTCGGATCCCTCTGGAGATCCTCCATCCATGGATCCCCACTCGGATCCCTCTGGAGATCCTCCATCCATGGATCCCCACTCGGATCCCTCTGGAGATCCTCCATCCATGGATCCCCACTCGGATCCCTCTGGAGATCCTCCATCCATGGATCCACACTCAGATCCCTCTGGAGATCCTCCATCCATGGATCCCCACTTGGATCCCTCTGGAGATCCTCCATCCATGGATCCCCACTCGGATCCCTCTGGAGATCCTCCATCCATGGATCCACACTCAGATCCCTCTGGAGATCCTCCATCCATGGATCCACACTCAGATCCCTCTGGAGATCCTCCATCCATGGATCCCCACTCGGATCCCTCTGGAGATCCTCCATCCATGGATCCCCACTCGGATCCCTCTGGAGATCCTCCATCCATGGATCCCCACTCGGATCCCTCTGGAGATCCTCCATCCATGGATCCACACTCGGATCCCTCTGGAGATCCTCCATCCATGGATCCCCACTTGGATCCCTCTGGAGATCCTCCATCCATGGATCCCCACTCGGATCCCTCTGGAGATCCTCCATCCATGGATCCCCACTCGGATCCCTCTGGAGATCCTCCATCCATGGATCCCCACTCAGATCCCTCTGGAGATCCTCCATCCATGGATCCCCACTCGGATCCCTCTGGAGATCCTCCATCCATGGTTCCTCCTGGTGAGGACCATTGATGGCCACCACCGCTCTTCTCTCCACAGATCTGTGTTCCCACCGATCCGTCGGTTCCTCTGTCCGTCAAAAACCACACGGAAGTTCTCCGCTGCTTCACCGTTCTCGGTAAGAGGTGGATCCACCACTCGGAACCCTCCGGAGAAGGGAAGAGGGGGGTGGGAGGTGGACTTCCCACCGTTCCTTGGTCCTCTCCGAGGTGTTGTGTGTGGTGGATGGAAGGGTTTGGTCCTTCGGGTCTCACCATGGTTTGGAGGATGTGGTGGACATCTCCAGGTGGGAAGATGGGAGAAGCTCTGCGTGGGCCAAGAGAGCTCCTGATGGGCCAAGAGAAGCTCTCCATGGGGTGGGAGAAGCTCTTCATGGGTCAGGAGAAGCTCTTCATGGAGCAGGAGAAGCTCTTCATGGGCCAAGAGAGCTCCTCATGGGCCAAGAGAAGCTCTCCATGGGTCAGGAGAAGCTCTTCATGGGCCAAGAGAAGCTCTTCATGGGCCAAGAGAGCTCTTCATGGGCCAAGAGAAGCTCTCCATGGGTCAGGAGAAGCTCTTCATGGGCCAAGAGAAGCTCTTCATGGGGTGGGAGAAGCTCTTCATGGGCCAAGAGAAGCTCTCCATGGGTCAGGAGAAGCTCTTCATGGGCCAAGAGAAGCTCTTCATGGGGTGGGAGAAGCTCTTCATGGGCCAAGAGAGCTCCTGATGGGCCAAGAGAAGCTCCTCATGGGCCAAGAGAAGCTCTTCATGGGCCACGAGAAGCTCTTCATGGGCCACGAGAAGCTCTTCATGGACCAAGAGAAGCTCTTCATGGGCCAGGAGAAGCTCTCCATGGGCCAAGAGAGCTCCTGATGGGCCAAGAGAAGCTCTCCATGGGCCAAGAGAGCTCCTCACGGGCCAAGAGAAGCTCTCCATGGGGTGGGAGAAGCTCTTCATGGGCCAGGAGAGCTCTCCATGGGGTGGGAGAAGCTCTTCGTGGTCCAAGAGAGCTCCTCATGGGCCAAGAGAAGCTCTCCATGGGGTGGGAGAAGCTCTTCATGGGCCAAGGGAGCTCTCCATGGGCCAAGAGAGCTCCTGATGGGCCAAGAGAAGCTCCTCATGGGCCAAGAGAAGCTCTCCATGGGTCAGGAGAAGCTCTTGATGGGCCATGAGAAGCTCTTCATGGGCCACGAGAAGCTCTTCATGGACCAAGAGAAGCTCTTCATGGGCCAGGAGAAGCTCTCCATGGGCCAAGAGAGCTCCTGATGGGCCAAGAGAAGCTCTCCATGGGCCAAGAGAGCTCCTCACGGGCCAAGAGAAGCTCTCCATGGGGCGGGAGAAGCTCTTCGTGGTCCAAGAGAGCTCCTGATGGGCCAAGAGAAGCTCTCCATGGGGCGGGAGAAGCTCCTCATGGGCCGGCAGAAGCTCTCCATGGGCCAAGAAAGCTCCTGATGGGCCAAGAGAAGCTCTTCATGGGGTGGGAGAAGCTCTCCATGGGGCGGGAGAAGCTCTCCATGGGCCAAGAGAGCTCCTGATGGGTCAGGAGAAGCTCTTCATGGGGTGGGAGAAGCTCTTCATGGGGCGGGAGAAGCTCTCCATGGGCCAAGAGAGCTCCTGATGGGTCAGGAGAAGCTCTCCATGGGTCAGGAGAAGCTCTTCATGGTCCAAGAGAGCTCCTCATGGGCCAAGAGAAGCTCTTCATGGGGCGGGAGAAGCTCTCCATGGGCCAAGAGAGCTCCTGATGGGTCAGGAGAAGCTCTTCATGGGGTGGGAGAAGCTCTTCATGGGGCGGGAGAAGCTCTCCATGGGCCAAGAGAGCTCCTCATGGGCCAAGAGAAGCTCTTCATGGGGTGGGAGAAGCTCTTCATGGGGTGGGAGAAGCTCTCCATGGGCCAAGAGAGCTCCTGATGGGCCAAGAGAAGCTCTCCATGGACCAGGAGAAGGTCTTCATGGACCAGGAGAAGGTCTTCATGGTCCAGGAGAGCTCCTGATGGGTCAGGAGAAGCTCTTCATGGGCCTGGAGAAGCTCTCCATGGACCAGGAGAAGGTCTTCATGGTCCAGGAGAGCTCCTGATGGGTCAGGAGAAGCTCTCCATGGACCAGGAGAAGCTCTCCATGGACCAGGAGAAGGTCTTCATGGTCCAGGAGAGCTCCTGATGGGTCAGGAGAAGCTCTTCATGGGCCTGGAGAAGCTCTTCATGGGGTGGGAGAAGCTCTCCATGGGCCAAGAGGAGCTCTTCATGGGCCAAGAGGAGCTCTTCATGGGCCAAGAGAGCTCCTGATGGGCCAAGAGAAGCTCTCCATGGGCCAAGAGAGCTCCGCATGGGCCAGGAGAGCTCTTCATGGGCCAAGAGAAGCTCTCCATGGGGTGGGAGAAGCTCTCCATGGGCCAAGAGAAGCTCTCCATGGGCCAAGAGAAGCTCTTCATGGGCCAAGAGAAGCTCTCCATGGGGCGGGAGAAGCTCTTCATGGGCCAAGAGAAGCTCTTCATGGGGCGGGAGAAGCTCCTCATGGGCCAAGAGAAGCTCCTCATGGGCCAAGAGAAGCTCTTCATGGGGCAGGAGAAGCTCTCCATGGGCCAAGAGAGCTCCTGATGGGCCAGGAGAGCTCCCAATGGGTCAGGAGAAGCTCCTCATGGGCCAAGAGAAGCTCTTCATGGGTCGGGAGAAGCTCTCCATGGGCCAAGAGAGCTCTTCATGGGCCAGGAGAGCTCCTGATGGGCCAGGAGAAGCTCTCCATGGGTCAGGAGAAGCTCCTCATGGGCCAGGAGAAGCTCTCCATGGGTCAGGAGAAGCTCTCCATGGGTCAGGAGAAGCTCTCCATGGGCCAAGAGAAGCTCTCCATGGGCCAAGAGAGCTCCTGATGGGCCAGGAGAAGCTCTCCATGGGTCAGGAGAAGCTCTTCATGGGCCAGGAGAAGCTCTCCATGGGCCAAGAGAAGCTCTTCATGGAACCCAAGAGCCGTCCTCCCCGGGACATCTCCACGTAGGAGCTGCTTTGCCTCCCTCCCCGCGTGGACGCCTGTCCTTAACGGTGGGATTTGGTTGTCCTCAGCCTCTTCCTTCCCCGACCGCGTCTTGGCCTTCCTCCTCCCGAAGTTGGAGAGCAGCAACGAGAGGACACGAGTGGGGACCCTCCTCATCGTGAGACAAATCATCAACAGTGCCCGTGAGTACCGCGCTGGAATCCATCCCGCATGGAATCTCCGAGCAGGAGACACGGAGGGTCCATGTCCATGGGTCTCCTCGTGGTCCTGGTGGGACCTGGGATGAGGAGAAGAGCCCATGATTGATGGTGGAGAGAAGGAAACCACTGTGGTGGCCCAGAAAGGAAAGGGCTGAGGGACAAAGCTCTCCATGTCCAAAGCTCTCTCTGTCCATGGGTCTCCTCGTGGTCCTCCTCAGATCTGGGATGAGGAGAAGAGTCCATGATTGATGGTGGAGAGAAGGAAACCACTGTGGTGGCCCAGAAAGGAAAGGGCTGAGGGACAAAGCTCTCTCTGTCCATGGGTCTTCTCGTGGTCCTCCTCAGATCTGGGGTGAGGAGAAGAGTCCATGATGGATGGTGGAGAAGGAAACCACTGTGGTGGCCCAGAGAGGAAAGGGCTGAAGGACAAAGCTCTCCATGTCCATGGGTCTTCTCGGTGTCCTCCTCAGATCTGGGGTGAGGAGAAGAGTCCATGATTGATGGTGGAGAAGGAAACCACTGTGGTGGTCCAGAAAGGAAAGGGCTGAGGGACAAAGCTCTCCGTGTCCATGGGTCTTCTCGTGGTCCTCCTCAGATCTGGGATGAGGAGAAGAGTCCATGATTGATGGTGGAGAAGGAAACCACTGTGGTGGCCCAGAAAGGAAAGGTTTGAGGGACAAAGGTCTCTCTGTCCATGGGTCTTCTCGTGGTCCTCCTCAGATCTGGGGTGAGGAGAAGAGTCCATGATTGATGGTGGAGAAGGAAACCACTGTGGTGGCCCAGAAGGGAAAGGGGTGAAGGACAAAGCTCTCCATGTCCAAAGCTCTCTGTGTCCATGGGTCTTCTCGTGGTCCTCCTCAGATCTGGGATGAGGAGAAGAGTCCATGATTGATGGTGGAGAAGGAAACCACTGTGGTGGCCCAGAAAGGAAAGGGCTGAGGGACAAAGCTCTCTCTGTCCATGGGTCTTCTCGTGGTCCTCCTCAGATCTGGGATGAGGAGAAGAGTCCATGATTGATGGTGGAGAGAAGGAAACCACTGTGGTGGCCCAGAAAGGAAAGGGCTGAGGGACAAAGGTCTCTCTGTCTTCTCGTTGTCCTCCTCAGATCTGGGATGAGGAGAAGAGTCCATGATTGATGGTGAGAAGGAAACCACTGTGGTGGTCCAGTAAGGGAAGGTTTGAGGGACAAAGCTCTCCATGTCCAAAGCTCTCTCTGTCCATGGGTCTTCTCGTGGTCCTCCTCAGATCTGGGATGAGGAGAAGAGTCCATGATTGATGGTGGAGAAGGAAACCACTGTGGTGGCCCAGAAAGGAAAGGTTTGAGGGACAAAGCTCTCTCCGTCCATGGGTCTTCTCGTGGTCCTCCTCAGATCTGGGATGAGGAGAAGAGTCCATGATTGATGGTGGAGAAGGAAACCACTGTGGTGGCCCAGAAAGGAAAGGGCTGAGGGACAAAGGTCTCTCTGTCCATGGGTCTTCTCGTGGTCCTCCTCAGATCTGGGATGAGGAGAAGAGTCCACGATTGATGGTGGAGAAGGAAACCACTGTGGTGGCCCAGAGAGGAAAGGGCTGAGGGACAAAGGTCTCCATGTCCAAAGCTCTCTCTGTCCATGGGTCTTCTCATGGTCCTCCTCAGATCTGGGATGAGGAGAAGAGTCCATGATTGATGGTGGAGAAGGAAACCACCGTGGTGGCCCAGAAAGGGAAGGGGTGAAGGACAAAGCTCTCCATGTCCATGGGTCTTCTCGTGGTCCTCCTCAGATCTGGGATGAGGAGAAGAGTCCATGATTGATGGTGGAGAAGGAAACCACTGTGGTGGCCCAGAAAGGAAAGGGCTGAAGGACAAAGCTCTCCATGTTCAAAGCTCTCTCTGTCCATGGGTCTCCTCGTGGTCCTCCTCAGATCTGAGATGAGGAGAAGAGTCCATGAGTGATGGTGGAGAAGGAAACCACCGTGGTGGCCCAGAAAGGGAAGGGGTGAAGGACAAAGCTCTCCATGTCCATGGGTCTTCTCGTGGTCCTCCTCAGATCTGGGATGAGGAGAAGAGTCCATGATTGATGGTGGAGAAGGAAACCACTGTGGTGGCCCAGAAAGGAAAGGGCTGAGGGACAAAGCTCTCTCTGTCCATGGGTCTCCTCGTGGTCCTCCTCAGATCTGGGATGAGGAGAAGAGTCCATGATTGATGGTGGAGAAGGAAACCACTGTGGTGGCCCAGAAAGGAAAGGGCTGAGGGACAAAGCTCTCTCTGTCCATGGGTCTTCTCGTGGTCCTCCTCAGATCTGGGATGAGGAGAAGAGTCCATGATTGATGGTGGAGAAGGAAACCACTGTGGTGGCCCAGAAAGGAAAGGGCTGAGGGACAAAGGTCTCTGTGTCCATGGGTCTTCTCGTGGTCCTCCTCAGATCTGGGATGAGGAGAAGAGTCCATGATTGATGGTGGAGAGAAGGAAACCACTGTGGTGGCCCAGAAAGGAAAGGGCTGAAGGACAAAGCTCTCCATGTCCAAAGCTCTCTGTGTCCATGGGTCTTCTCGTGGTCCTCCTCAGATCTGGGATGAGGAGAAGAGTCCATGGTTGATGGTGGAGAAGGAAACCACTGTGGTGGCCCAGAAAGGGAAGGGCTGAGGGACAAAGCTCTCTCTGTCCATGGATCTTCTCGTGGTCCTCCTCAGATCTGGGATGAGGAGAAGAGTCCATGATTGATGGTGGAGAGAAGGAAACCACTGTGGTGGCCCAGAAAGGAAAGGGGTGAAGGACAAAGCTCTCCATGTCCAAAGCTCTCTGTGTCCATGGGTCTTCTCGTGGTCCTCCTCAGATCTGGGATGAGGAGAAGAGTCCATGATTGATGGTGGAGAGAAGGAAACCACTGTGGTGGCCCAGAAAGGAAAGGGGTGAAGGACAAAGCTCTCCATGTCCAAAGCTCTCTCTGTCCATGGGTCTTCTCGTGGTCCTCCTCAGATCTGGGATGAGGAGAAGAGTCCATGATTGATGGTGGAGAGAAGGAAACCACTGTGGTGGCCCAGAAAGGAAAGGGCTGAGGGACAAAGCTCTCCATGTCCAAAGCTCTCTCTGTCCATGGGTCTCCTCGTGGTCCTCCTCAGATCTGGGATGAGGAGAAGAGTCCATGATTGATGGTGGAGAAGGAAACCTCTGTGGTGGCCCAGAAAGGAAAGGGCTGAGGGACAAAGGTCTCTCTGTCCATGGGTCTTCTCGTGGTCCTCCTCAGATCTGGGATGAGGAGAAGAGTCCATGATTGATGGTGGAGAAGGAAACCACTGTGGTGGCCCAGAAAGGAAAGGGCTGAGGGACAAAGCTCTCTCTGTCCATGGGTCTTCTCGTGGTCCTCCTCAGATCTGGGATGAGGAGAAGAGTCCATGATGGATGGTGGAGAAGGAAACCACTGTGGTGGCCCAGAAGGGAAAGGGTTGAGGGACAAAGCTCTCCATGTCCAAAGCTCTCTCTGTCCATGGGTCTTCTCGTGGTCCTCCTCAGATCTGGGGTGAGGAGAAGAGTCCATGGTTGATGGTGGAGAAGGAAACCACTGTGGTGGCCCAGAAAGGAAAGGGCTGAGGGACAAAGCTCTCTCTGTCCATGGGTCTTCTCGTGGTCCTCCTCAGATCTGGGATGAGGAGAAGAGTCCATGATTGATGGTGGAGAAGGAAACCACTGTGGTGGCCCAGAAAGGAAAGGGCTGAGGGACAAAGCTCTCTCTGTCCATGGGTCTCCTCGTGGTCCTCCTCAGATCTGGGATGAGGAGAAGAGTCCATGATTGATGGTGGAGAAGGAAACCACTGTGGTGGCCCAGAAAGGAAAGGGCTGAAGGACAAAGCTCTCCATGTCCAAAGCTCTCTCTGTCCATGGGTCTTCTCATTGTCCTCCTCAGATCTGGGATGAGGAGAAGAGTCCACGATTGATGGTGGAGAAGGAAACCACTGTGGTGGCCCAGAAAGGAAAGGGCTGAGGGACAAAGCTCTCTCTGTCCATGGGTCTCCTCGGTGTCCTCCTCAGATCTGGGATGAGGAGAAGAGTCCATGATTGATGGTGGAGAGAAGGAATCCCATGTGGTGGCCCCATCCAGGTGGGAAAGAGCTGAAGGACAAAGCCCTCTCTGGTTTGAAGATGGATTTTTGAGGTCAGCAGCTCTGTCTTTAGAACCTCAATGGCATCACTGAGCTTTGGACCTTCTCTTCTTCAGCTTCTCAGATGGAGATAAAGAAGCCCTTCATCCTTTCCGCTATGAAGTTACCTCTTCAGGACAACAACAATAAGGTACACCACGATCCAGGAGGGTCTTCCAAGGGGTTTGGTGGTAATTCCATGGACACAACACGTCTGTACCCACCACCAATGTCCTCGTCCACCACCTCCTGGTCCTCATCCTTCTTCTGGATGGGGTTTGGAGAAGTCCATGGGAGCCATCAGCGCTGGGAGCAAAGCTCATGGTGATACCACCAAGGAGAAGAACTTGGTTGGTGGTGGAGAAGGAATGGGATGGGATGGTCCTATCCAGAGCCCAAATGCTGAGCTTCTGCTCCTCCAAAAGGGGGTCCAGAACCCCCCAAATTGCTCCTCCTAATGGGGGTCCAGAACCCCCCAAATTGCTCCTCCTAATGAGGGTCCAGAACCCCCCAAATTGCTCCTAATGGGGGTCCAGAACCCCCCAAATTTCTCCTCCTAATGGGGGTCCAGAACCCCCCAAATTGCTCCTAATGGGGGTCCAGAACCCCCCAAATTTCTCCTCCTAATGAGGGTCCAGAACCCCCCAAATTGCTCCTAATGGGGGTCCAGAACCCCCCAAATTGCTCCTCCTAATGAGGGTCCAGAACCCCCCAAATTGCTCCTCCAAATGGGGGTCCAGAACCCCCCAAATTGCTCCTAATGGGGGTCCAGAACCCCCAAATTGCTCCTCCTAATGAGGGTCCAGAACCCCCCAAATCGCTCCTAATGGGGGTCCAGAACCCCCCAAATTGCTCCTAATGGGGGTCCAGAACCCCCCAAATTGCTCCTCCTAATGGGGGTCCAGAACCCCCCAAATTGCTGCTCCTAATGAGGGTCCAGAACCCCCCAAACTGCTCCTAATGGGGGTCCAGAACCCCCCAAACTGCTCCTAATGAGGGTCCAGAACCCCCCAAATTGCTCCTAATGGGGGTCCAGAACCCCCCAAATTGCTCCTCCTAATGGGGGTTCAGAACCCCCCAAATTGCTCCTCCTAATGAGGGTCCAGAACCCCCCAAATTGCTCCTAATGGGGGTCCAGAACCCCCCAAATTGCTCCTCCTAATGAGGGTCCAGAACCCCCCAAATTGCTCCTCCTAATGGGGGTCCAGAACCCCCCAAATCGCTCCTCCTAATGAGGGTCCAGAACCCCCCAAATTGCTCCTCCTAATGGGGGTCCAGAACCCCCCAAATTGCTCCTAATGAGGGTCCAGAACCCCCCAAATCGCTCCTCCTAATGGGGGTCCAGAACCCCCCAAATTGCTCCTCCTAATGGGGGTCCAGAACCCCCCAAATTGCTCCTCCTAATGAGGGTCCGGAACCCCCCAAATTGCTCCTAATGGGAGTCCTGAACCCCCCAAATTGCTCCTCCTAATGGGGGTCCAGAACCCCCCAAATTGCTCCTCCTAATGGGGGTCCAGAACCCCCCAAACTGCTCCTAATGAGGGTCCAGAACCCCCCAAATTTCTCCAAATGGGGGTTCAGAACCCCCCAAATTGCTCCTCCTAATGGGGGTCCTGAACCCCCCAAATTGCTCCTCCTAATGAGGGTCCAGAACCCCCCAAATTGCTCCTCCTAATGAGGGTCCAGAACCCCCCAAATTGCTCCTAATGAGGATCCAGAACCCCCCAAATTGCTCCTCCTATTGGGGGTTCAGAACCCCCCAAATTGCTCCTAATGAGGGTCCAGAACCCCCCAAATTGCTCCTCCTAATGGGGGTCCAGAACCCCCCAAATTGCTCCTCCTAATGGGGGTCCAGAACCCCCCAAACTGCTCCTAATGAGGGTCCAGAACCCCCCAAATTGCTCCTCCTAATGAGGGTCCAGAACCCCCCAAACTGCTCCTAATGGGGGTCCAGAACCCCCCAAATTGCTCCTAATGGGGGTCCAAAACCCCCCAAATTGCTCCTCCTAATGGGGGTCCAGAACCCCCCAAATTGCTCCTAATGGGGGTCCAGAACCCCCCAAATTGCTCGTCCTAATGGGGGTCCAGAACCCCCCAAATTGCTCCTAATGGGGGTTCAGAACCCCCCAAATTGCTCCTCCTAATGAGGGTCCAGAACCCCCCAAATTGCTCCTAATGGGGGTCCAGAACCCCCCAAATTGCTCCTCCTAATGGGGGTCCAGAACCCCCCAAATTGCTCCTAATGAGGGTCCAGAACCCCCCAAATTGCTCCTCCTAATGGGGGTCCAGAACCCCCCAAATTGCTCCTAATGGGGGTCCAGAACCCCCCAAATCGCTCCTCCTAATGGGGGTCCAGAACCCCCCAGATTGCTCCTCCTAATGAGGGTCCAGAACCCCCCAAATTGCTCCTCCTAATGGGGGTCCAGAACCCCCCAAATTGCTCCTAATGAGGGTCCAGAACCCCCCAAATTGCTCCTAATGGGGGTCCAGAACCCCCCAAATTGCTCCTCCTAATGGGGGTCCAGAACCCCCCAAACTGCTCCTAATGAGGGTCCAGAACCCCCCAAATTTCTCCAAATGGGGGTTCAGAACCCCCCAAATTGCTCCTCCTAATGGGGGTCCTGAACCCCCCAAATTGCTCCTCCTAATGAGGGTCCAGAACCCCCCAAATTGCTCCTCCTAATGAGGGTCCAGAACCCCCCAAATTGCTCCTAATGAGGATCCAGAACCCCCCAAATTGCTCCTCCTATTGGGGGTTCAGAACCCCCCAAATTGCTCCTAATGAGGGTCCAGAACCCCCCAAATTGCTCCTCCTAATGGGGGTCCAGAACCCCCCAAATTGCTCCTCCTAATGGGGGTCCAGAACCCCCCAAACTGCTCCTAATGAGGGTCCAGAACCCCCCAAATTGCTCCTCCTAATGAGGGTCCAGAACCCCCCAAACTGCTCCTAATGGGGGTCCAGAACCCCCCAAATTGCTCCTAATGGGGGTCCAAAACCCCCCAAATTGCTCCTCCTAATGGGGGTCCAGAACCCCCCAAATTGCTCCTAATGGGGGTCCAGAACCCCCCAAATTGCTCGTCCTAATGGGGGTCCAGAACCCCCCAAATTGCTCCTAATGGGGGTTCAGAACCCCCCAAATTGCTCCTCCTAATGAGGGTCCAGAACCCCCCAAATTGCTCCTAATGGGGGTCCAGAACCCCCCAAATTGCTCCTCCTAATGGGGGTCCAGAACCCCCCAAATTGCTCCTAATGAGGGTCCAGAACCCCCCAAATTGCTCCTCCTAATGGGGGTCCAGAACCCCCCAAATTGCTCCTAATGGGGGTCCAGAACCCCCCAAATCGCTCCTCCTAATGGGGGTCCAGAACCCCCCAAATTGCTCCTCCTAATGGGGGTCCAGAACCCCCCAAATTGCTCCAAATGGGGGTCCAGAACCCCCCAAATGCTCCTCCTAATGGGGGTCCAGAACCCCCCAAATTGCTCCTCAGGCTTTGAGATGGAGTTGGAGGAACACTGAAGGGTCTCCACTGTTGTCCGAAGAGAAGGACTCACGGAATGGGTCGGAAGGGCCCTCAAAGCCCATCCAATTCCAGGAGAAGAGAGACCTCCCCCCGGCTGAGGGGCTCCAAGGTCCATCCAACCTGGCCTGGAACCCCTCCAGGGCTGGAGAAGGAGGGATCTCCATTCCTCCATCCCTTCTCCATTCCTTCCTTCCCTTCTCCATTCCTTCCATCCCTTCTCCATTCCTCCTTCCATCCCTTCTCCATTCCTTCCATCCCTTCTCCATTCCTCCTTCCCTTCTCCATTCCTTCCATCCCTTCTCCATTCCTCCTTCCCTTCTCCATTCCTCCTTCCATCCTTTCTCCATTCCTCCTTCCATCCCTTCTCCATTCCTTCCATCCCTTCTCCATTCCTCCTTCCCTTCTCCATTCCTTCCATCCCTTCTCCATTCCTCTTCCATCCCTTCTCCATTCCTCCTTCCCTTCTCCATTCCTCCTTCCATCCCTTCTCCATTCCTCCTTCCATCCCTTCTCCATTCCTTCCATCCCTTCTCCATTCCTCCTTCCCTTCTCCATTCCTCCTTCCATCCCTTCTCCATTCCTCCTTCCATCCCTTCTCCATTCCTTCCATCCCTTCTCCATTCCTCCTTCCATCCCTTCTCCATTCCTTCCATCCCTTCTCCATTCCTCCTTCCATCCCTTCTCCACTCCTTCCTTCCCTTCTCCATTCCTCCTTCCATCCCTTCTCCATTCCTCTTCCATCCCTTCTCCATTCCTTCCATCCCTTCTCCATTCCTCCTTCCATCCCTTCTCCATTCCTCCATCCCTTCTCCATTCCTTCCATCCCTTCTCCATTCCTCCTTCCATCCCTTCTCCATTCCTTCCATCCCATCTCCATTCCTTCCATCCCTTCTCCATTCCTCCTTCCATCCCTTCTCCATTCCTTCCATCCCTTCTCCATTCCTTCCTTCCCTTCTCCATTCCTCCTTCCATCCCTTCTCCATTCCTCCTTCCATCCCTTCTCCATTCCTCCTTCCATCCTTTCTCCATTCCTCCTTCCCTTCTCCATTCCTTCCATCCCTTCTCCATTCCTTCCTTCCCTTCTCCATTCCTTCCATCCCTTCTCCATTCCTCCTTCCTTCCCTTCTCCATTCCTCTTTCCATCCCTTCTCCATTCCTCCTTCCATCCCTTCTCCATTCCTTCCATCCCTTCTCCATTCCTCCTTCCATCCCTTCTCCATTCCTCTTTCCATCCCTTCTCCATTCCTCCTTCCATCCCTTCTCCATTCCTTCCATCCCTTCTCCATTCCTCCTTCCATCCCTTCTCCATTCCTCTTCCATCCCTTCTCCATTCCTCCTTCCATCCCTTCTCCATTCCTCCTTCCTTCCCTTCTCCATTCCTTCCATCCCTTCTCCATTCCTCCTTCCTTCCCTTCTCCATTCCTCCTTCCATCCCTTCTCCATTCCTTCCATCCCTTCTCCATTCCTCCTTCCATCCCTTCTCCATTCCTCCTTCCCTTCTCCATTCCTTCCATCCCTTCTCCATTCCTCCATCCCTTCTCCATTCCTCCTTCCATCCCTTCTCCATTCCTCCTTCCCTTCTCCATTCCTCCTTCCATCCCTTCTCCATTCCTTCCATCCCTTCTCCATTCCTCCTTCCATCCCTTCTCCATTCCTCCTTCCATCCCTTCTCCATTCCTCCTTCCCTTCTCCATTCCTCCTTCCATCCCTTCTCCATTCCTCCTTCCATCCCTTCTCCATTCCTTCCATCCCTTCTCCATTCCTCCTTCCATCCCTTCTCCATTCCTCCTTCCATCCCTTCTCCATTCCTCCTTCCCTTCTCCACTCCTTCCATCCCTTCTCCATTCCTTCCATCCCTTCTCCATTCCTTCCATCCCTTCTCCACTCCTCCTTCCATCCCTTCTCCATTCCTCCTTCCATCCCTTCTCCAGAAGAGGTTCTCCAGCGAAGCTGTGGCTGCCCCATCCCTGGAGGTCTTCCAGGCCAGGTTGGATGGACCTTGGAGCCCCTGATCCCATGGGAGGTGTCCCTGCCCATGGCATTGGGGTTGGAACTGGATGGGCTTTGAGGTCCCTTCCCACCCAAACCATCTCCTGGTTCCATGATTCCCACCTGATGTCCCCCAGAACCCTCAGATCCCATCCCTGGAGGTCTTCCAGGCCACGTTGGATGGGATTTGGAGCTCCTGATCCAGTGGGAGGTGTCCCTCAACCATGGATCTGGATGATCTTGGAGGTCCCTTCCAACCCAAACCATCTCCTGCTTCCATGATTCCCACCTGATGTCCACCAGAACCCCCAGATCCCATCCCTGGAGGTCTTCCAGACCACCTTGGATGAACCTTGAAGCCCCTCATCCATTGGGATATCCCTTCTCATGACAGAAGAGTTGGACCTCGATGACCTTTGAGGTCCCTTCCAACCCAAAGAACGTTCCTTGAGGAGGTGGAGGTGGTGAAGGACCACCTTGAGGTGCATCTCTGACGGCTTTCCAACGGTGGTGATGGTCGTTGTCCTCGTGCAGGTGAAGCGGGCGGTGGTGCAGGTGATCAGCGCCATGGCTCATCACGGTTACCTGGAGCAACCTGGAGGTGAAGCCCTCCTGGAGTTCCTCATCCGTCAGTGCGCTCTCTCCTCGGATACGGTGAGAACATTCCCCAAGGAGGTCAACCTCCCAAGGGGAGAAGGAACTCGGTGGGATTGGGTCCATCCTGAGCTGCGGACGCTGGAGAAGGGGTTGGAGAACATGGGTTGAGAGGGACATCTGAGGGACCTTTGGTGGTTCAGCCTTGAGGAGGATGAGGGGAGACCTTATTGTGGTCCACAACTGCCTGAAAGGAGGTTGTGGTGAGGTGGGTTCTGCCTCTTCTCCTCGGTGAGAGGACGAGAGGAGATGTCCTCACGCTGCACCAGGGGAGGTTCAGATGGGGCCATCAGGAGAACCTTCTCCACCGAGAGGTTCCTCAGGCGCCGCCAGAGGCTGCTCAGGAGGTGGTGGAGTCCCCATCGCTGGAGGGGTTGAGAAGATGAGTGGATGAGGTCCTCAGGGATGTGGTTTAGTGGTAGATGGAACGGTTGGACTCGAGGATCTCCAAAGTCCTCTCTCAACCCGGTGCTCCTCTGACTCTCCGATCTGGAGCTCTGCAGGTGGACCTTCTCCCCCTCAACGTAGAGCCCTTATTGCTCTCTCCAATTGCCTCAAAGAAGCTGGAGGTGGACATGAAACCCATCCTGAGATGTCCTCAAAGAGCATCTGGAGGGGATGGGTTGGGCTGAAGGACCTCGAGATGACCAAACCCATCCTGAGATGCCCTCAAAGAGCATCTGGAGGGGATGGTTTTGGGCTGAAGGACCTCGACATGACCAAACCCATCCTGAGATGCCCTCAAAGAGCATCTGGAGGGGATGGGTTGGGCTGAAGGACCTCGAGATGACCAAACCCATCCTGAGATGCCCTCAAAGAGCATCTGGAGGGGATGGTTTAGGGCTGAAGGACCTCGAGATGACCAAACCCATCCTGAGATGTCCTCAAAGAGCATCTGGAGGGGATGGTTTTGGGCTGAAGGACCTCGAGATGACCAAACCCATCCTGAGATGCCCTCAAAGAGCATCTGGAGGTGATGGGTTGGGCTGAAGGACCTCGAGATGACCAAACCCATCCTGAGATGCCCTCAAAGAGCATCTGGAGGGGATGGTTTTGGGCTGAAGGGCCTCGAGATGACCAAACCCATCCTGAGATGCCCTCAAGGAGCATCTGGAGGGGATGGTTTTGGGCTGAAGGACCTCGACATGACCAAACCCATCCTGAGATGTCCTCCAAGAGCATCTGGAGGTGATGGTTTTGGGCTGAAGGACCTCGACATGACCAAACCCATCCTGAGATGTCCTCCAAGAGCATCTGGAGGTGATGGTTTTGGGCTGAAGGACCTCGACATGACCAAACCCATCCTGAGATGTCCTCCAAGAGCATCTGGAGGGGATGGTTTTGGGCTGAAGGACCTCGAGATGACCAAACCCATCCTGAGATGCCCTCAAAGAGCATCTGGAGGGGATGGGTTGGGCTGAAGGACCTCGAGATGACCAAACCCATCCTGAGATGTCCTCAAGCAGCTTCCGGTGTTGACCTGAGCTTTCCTTCTCCTCCAACAGCCCAAGAAGCCACCACCGGATGCCGATGATCTCAGCAGCGATGGTGTCCGGAGGATCAGCGTCAATACGCTCTTTCTTCTTAGCACGACGGTCGAGAGGATGAACCACGTGAGTCTCCACCGTCCTTTCCACCTCGGGAACGTTTTTGGTTCTGAGGATGGAGCTACCGGAACGCTTGGGCTTCCAACCCAAACCATCTCCTGGTTCCATGATTCTCACTTGGTGTCCACCAGAACCCCCAGATCCCATCCCTGGAGGTCTTCCAGGCCAGGTTGGATGGGGTTTGGAGCCCCTGATCCAGTGGGAGGTGTCCCTGCCCATGGCATTGGGGTTGGAACTGGATGGGCTTTGAGGTCCCTTCCAACCCAAACCATCTCCTGGTTCCATGATTCCCACCTGATGTCCACCAGAACCCCCAGATCCCATTCCTGGAGATGCTGAAGGTCTCATTGGATGGGACTTGGAGGAAGCTGATCCAGTGGGAGGTGTCCCTGCCCATCCAGGGGTTGGAACTGGATGACCTTTGAGGTCCCTTCCAACCCAAACCATCTCCTGGTTCCGTGATTCCCACCTGATGTCCACCGGAACCCCCAGATCCCATCCCTGGAGGGCTTCAAGACCAGGTTGGATGGGGCTTGGAGAAACCTGATCCCATGGGAGGTGTCCCTGCCCATGGCAGAGGGGTGGAACTGGATGAGCTTTGAGGTCCCTTCCAACCCAAACCATCTCCTGGTTCCATGATTCCCACCTGATGTCCACCAGAACCCCCAGATCCCATCCCTGGAGGGGTTCCCGGCCAGGTTGGATGGGGTTTGGAGCTCCTGATCCAGTGGGAGGTGTCCCTGCCCATCTCAGGAGTTGGACCTGGATGATCTTGAAGGTTCCTTCCAACCCCTTCTATGATTCCTCCTCTCCCGCAGATCCTTTGGCCGTTTCTCCTGGAATTTCTCCTTCCGATGCCCTTCACCAACGCTTTGACCCCACTCTGTAAGAGCCTCATCTGTTTGGCCACGAAGAAACGAGAAGAGGACCAAAACGCGTCCCTCATCCGTTACGACCTCAACGGTCAGTGGTGGCATCTCCAGAGCCTGAGAATCATCTCCAGAGGTTTCCGAATGGATGATGGGAACGTTCTCACATCCGTTCTTCTCTTCTCGTTGTAGGAAATCTTCCTTCTCCGTACGCGATAACCACGAGATTGCTGGTGAGTGACCTGGAGGCAACGTTCTCCCTATCTCCATGGCCAGGAGAAGGTCCTGTCCCACCGTTCCAGGTGGAATACGAGGGCGGAGCAGCGGGAACGCTGCTTTCTTGGACCTCTTGGAGGAGGGCCACCTCCATCGCTTCCAAATGGAGGTGGTTGGGAAAGCTCAGAAGCCCTCGGTGACACCGGAGTCACCTCAGAAGGGGGCGAGAAGGTGGTCCTCAACATGGAGAGATGTTCTCCATAGGAGGAGGAGAGACGTTCTCCATAGGAAAAGGAGAGACGTTCTCCATAGGAGAAGGAGAGACGTTCTCCATAGGAGAAGGAGAGACGTTCTCCATAGAGAAGGAGAGACGTTCTCCATAGAGAAGGAGAGACGTTCTCCATGGGAGAAGGAGAGACGTTCTCCATAGGAGAAGGAGAGACGTTCTCCATAGGAGAAGGAGAGACGTTCTCCATAGAGAAGGAGAGACGTTCTCCATAGGAGAAGGAGAGACGTTCTCCATAGGAGAAGGAGAGACGTTCTCCATAGAGAAGGAGAGACGTTCTCCATGGGAGAAGGAGAGACGTTCTCCATGGGAGAAGGAGAGACGTTCTCCATAGGAGAAGGAGAGACGTTCTCCATTGGAGAAGGAGAGACGTTCTCCATAGAGAAGGAGAGACGTTCTCCATGGGAGAAGGAGAGACGTTCTCCATAGGAGAAGGAGGAGTTTTCCCTCTCTCCCCGTGGTTTCCTTCTCCTTCATCCCATCTCCATCCTTCCAGGTGGTGTCCTCCGATCCGTACCTCGGAGACTGCCGAGGAACCTCTGCCCTCCGCCTTCTCAACGTCGTGTCCTGCAGTGTCCACCCAACGCTGGAGAAGCTTTGGAACGAGAAGATTCCTCTCCTGGTGGAGCACCTGGAAGGTAGAAAAGGTCTTCTTCTCGTTGGTCCATCACCTCCAGAGGGCCCTTCCAACCCCTTCATCCCGGAGTTCCATCACCTCCAGAGAGCCCTTCCAACCCCTTCATCCCGGAGTTCCATCACCTCCAGAGGGCCCTTCCAACCCCTTCATCCCGGAGTTCCATCACCTCCAGAGGGCCCTTCCAACCCCTTCATCCCGGAGTTCCGTCACCTCCAGAGAGCCCTTCCAACCCCTTCATCCCGGAGTTCCATCACCTCCAGAGGGCCCTTCCAACCCCTTCATCCCGGAGTTCCGTCACCTCCAGAGGGCCCTTCCAACCCCTTCATCCCGGAGTTCCATCACCTCCAGAGGGCCCTTCCAACCCCTTCATCCCGGAGTTCCATCACCTCCATAGAGCCCTTCCAACCCCTTCATCCCGGAGTTCCGTCACCTCCAGAGAGCCCTTCCAACCCCTTCATCCCGGAGTTCCATCACCTCCATAGAGCCCTTCCAACCCCTTCATCCCAGAGTTCCATCACCTCCAGAGAGCCCTTCCAACCCCTTCATCCCGGAGTTCCATCACCTCCAGAGAGCCCTTCCAACCCCTTCATCCCGGAGTTCCATCACCTCCAGAGGGCCCTTCCAACCCCTTCATCCCGGAGTTCCATCACCTCCATAGAGCCCTTCCAACCCCTTCATCCCGGAGTTCCATCACCTCCAGAGGGCCCTTCCAACCCCTTCATCCCGGAGTTCCATCACCTCCAGAGAGCCCTTCCAACCCCTTCATCCCGGAGTTCCATCACCTCCAGAGGGCCCTTCCAACCCCTTCATCCCGGAGTTCCATCACCTCCAGAGGGCCCTTCCAACCCCTTCATCCCGGAGTTCCATCACCTCCAGAGGGCCCTTCCAACCCCTTCATCCCGGAGTTCCATCACCTCCAGAGAGCCCTTCCAACCCCTTCATCCCGGAGTTCCATCACCTCCAGAGAGCCCTTCCAACCCCTTCATCCCGGAGTTCCATCACCTCCAGAGGGTCCTTCCAACCCCTTCATCCCGGAGTTCCATCACCTCCAGAGGGCCCTTCCAACCCCTTCATCCCGGAGTTCCATCACCTCCATAGAGCCCTTCCAACCCCTTCATCCCGGAGTTCCATCACCTCCAGAGAGCCCTTCCAACCCCATCATCCCGGAGTTCCATCACCTCCAGAGAGCCCTTCCAACCCCTTCATCCCGGAGTTCCATCACCTCCAGAGAGCCCTTCCAACCCCTTCATCCCGGAGTTCCATCACCTCCAGAGAGCCCTTCCAACCCCTTCATCCCGGAGTTCCATCACCTCCAGAGGGCCCTTCCAACCCCTTCATCCCGGAGTTCCATCACCTCCAGAGAGCCCTTCCAACCCCTTCATCCCGGAGTTCCATCACCTCCATAGAGCCCTTCCAACCCCTTCATCCCGGAGTTCCATCACCTCCAGAGGGCCCTTCCAACCCCTTCATCCCGGAGTTCCATCACCTCCAGAGAGCCCTTCCAACCCCTTCATCCCGGAGTTCCATCACCTCCAGAGAGCCCTTCCAACCCCTTCATCCCGGAGTTCCATCACCTCCAGAGGGCCCTTCCAACCCCATCATCCCGGAGTTCCATCACCTCCAGAGAGCCCTTCCAACCCCTTCATCCCGGAGTTCCATCACCTCCAGAGAGCCCTTCCAAACCCTTCATCCCGGAGTTCCATCACCTCCAGAGGGCCCTTCCAACCCCATCATCCCGGAGTTCCATCACCTCCAGAGGGCCCTTCCAACCCCTTCATCCCGGAGTTCCATCACCTCCAGAGGGCCCTTCCAACCCCTTCATCCCGGAGTTCCATCACCTCCAGAGAGCCCTTCCAACCCCATCATCCCGGAGTTCCATCACCTCCATAGAGCCCTTCCAACCCCTTCATCCCGGAGTTCCATCACCTCCAGAGGGCCCTTCCAACCCCATCATCCCGGAGTTCCATCACCTCCATAGAGCCCTTCCAACCCCATCATCCCGGAGTTCCATCACCTCCAGAGAGCCCTTCCAACCCCTTCATCCCGGAGTTCCATCACCTCCATAAAGCCCTTCCAACCCCTTCATCCCGGAGTTCCATCACCTCCAGAGGGCCCTTCCAACCCCTTCATCCCGGAGTTCCATCACCTCCATAGAGCCCTTCCAACCCCTTCATCCCGGAGTTCCATCACCTCCAGAGGGCCCTTCCAACCCCTTCATCCCGGAGTTCCATCACCTCCAGAGAGCCCTTCCAACCCCATCATCCCGGAGTTCCATCACCTCCAGAGAGCCCTTCCAACCCCTTCATCCCGGAGTTCCATCACCTCCAGAGGGCCCTTCCAACCCCATCATCCCGGAGTTCCATCACCTCCATAGAGCCCTTCCAACCCCATCATCCCGGAGTTCCATCACCTCCAGAGAGCCCTTCCAACCCCTTCATCCCGGAGTTCCATCACCTCCATAAAGCCCTTCCAACCCCTTCATCCCGGAGTTCCATCACCTCCAGAGGGCCCTTCCAACCCCTTCATCCCGGAGTTCCATCACCTCCATAGAGCCCTTCCAACCCCTTCATCCCGGAGTTCCATCACCTCCAGAGGGCCCTTCCAACCCCTTCATCCCGGAGTTCCATCACCTCCAGAGAGCCCTTCCAACCCCATCATCCCGGAGTTCCATCACCTCCAGAGAGCCCTTCCAACCCCATCATCCTGGAGTTCCATCACCTCCAGAGGGCCCTTCCAACCCCTTCATCCCGGAGTTCCATCACCTCCAGAGGGCCCTTCCAACCCCTTCATCCCGGAGTTCCATCACCTCCAGAGAGCCCTTCCAACCCCTTCATCCCAGAGTTCCATCACCTCCGTAGAGCCCTTCCAACCCCTTCATCCCAGAGTTCCATCACCTCCGTAGAGCCCTTCCAACCCCTTCATCCCGGAGTTCCATCACCTCCAGAGGGCCCTTCCAACCCCATCATCCCGGAGTTCCATCACCTCCAGAGGGCCCTTCCAACCCCTTCATCCCGGAGTTCCATCACCTCCATAGAGCCCTTCCAACCCCTTCATCCCGGAGTTCCATCACCTCCAGAGGGCCCTTCCAACCCCTTCATCCCGGAGTTCCATCACCTCCAGAGAGCCCTTCCAACCCCTTCATCCCGGAGTTCCATCACCTCCAGAGAGCCCTTCCAACCCCTTCATCCCGGAGTTCCATCACCTCCATAGAGCCCTTCCAACCCCTTCATCCCGGAGTTCCATCACCTCCAGAGAGCCCTTCCAACCCCTTCATCCCGGAGTTCCATCACCTCCAGAGGGCCCTTCCAACCCCTTCATCCCGGAGTTCCATCACCTCCAGAGAGCCCTTCCAACCCCTTCATCCCGGAGTTCCATCACCTCCAGAGAGCCCTTCCAACCCCATCATCCCGGAGTTCCATCACCTCCAGAGGGCCCTTCCAACCCCTTCATCCCGGAGTTCCATCACCTCCAGAGGGCCCTTCCAACCCCTTCATCCCGGAGTTCCATCACCTCCAGAGAGCCCTTCCAACCCCTTCATCCCGGAGTTCCATCACCTCCAGAGAGCCCTTCCAACCCCTTCATCCCGGAGTTCCATCACCTCCAGAGAGCCCTTCCAACCCCTTCATCCCGGAGTTCCATCACCTCCAGAGAGCCCTTCCAACCCCTTCATCCCGGAGTTCCATCACCTCCAGAGAGCCCTTCCAACCCCTTCATCCCGGAGTTCCATCACCTCCAGAGGGCCCTTCCAACCCCTTCATCCCGGAGTTCCATCACCTCCAGAGGGCCCTTCCAACCCCTTCATCCCGGAGTTCCATCACCTCCAGAGGGCCCTTCCAACCCCTTCATCCCGGAGTTCCATCACCTCCAGAGAGCCCTTCCAACCCCATCATCCCGGAGTTCCATCACCTCCAGAGAGCCCTTCCAACCCCTTCATCCCGGAGTTCCATCACCTCCAGAGGGCTTTTCCAACCCCATCATCCCGGAGTTCCATCACCTCCAGAGGGCCCTTCCAACCCCTTCATCCCGGAGTTCCATCACCTCCAGAGAGCCCTTCCAACCCCTTCATCCCGGAGTTCCATCACCTCCATAGAGCCCTTCCAACCCCATCATCCCGGAGTTCCATCACCTCCAGAGGGCCCTTCCAACCCCTTCATCCCGGAGTTCCATCACCTCCATAGAGCCCTTCCAACCCCTTCATCCCGGAGTTCCATCACCTCCAGAGAGCCCTTCCAACCCCTTCATCCCGGAGTTCCATCACCTCCATAGAGCCCTTCCAACCCCTTCATCCCGGAGTTCCATCACCTCCAGAGGGCCCTTCCAACCCCTTCATCCCGGAGTTCCATCACCTCCATAAAGCCCTTCCAACCCCTTCATCCCGGAGTTCCATCACCTCCAGAGAGCCCTTCCAACCCCTTCATCCCGGAGTTCCATCACCTCCAGAGAGCCCTTCCAACCCCATCATCCCGGAGTTCCATCACCTCCATAGAGCCCTTCCAACCCCATCATCCCGGAGTTCCATCACCTCCAGAGAGCCCTTCCAACCCCTTCATCCCGGAGTTCCATCACCTCCAGAGGGCCCTTCCAACCCCATCATCCCGGAGTTCCATCACCTCCAGAGAGCCCTTCCAACCCCTTCATCCCGGAGTTCCATCACCTCCAGAGGGCCCTTCCAACCCCCTCATCCCAGAGTTCCATCACCTCCAGAGGGCCCTTCCAACCCCTTCATCCCGGAGTTCCATCACCTCCATAGAGCCCTTCCAACCCCTTCATCCCGGAGTTCCATCACCTCCAGAGGGCCCTTCCAACCCCATCATCCCGGAGTTCCATCACCTCCATAGAGCCCTTCCAACCCCTTCATCCCGGAGTTCCATCACCTCCAGAGGGCCCTTCCAACCCCTTCATCCCGGAGTTCCATCACCTCCAGAGAGCCCTTCCAACCCCTTCATCCCGGAGTTCCATCACCTCCAGAGGGCCCTTCCAAGTCCTTCATCCCGGAGTTCCATCACCTCCAGAGGGCCCTTCCAACCCCTTCATCCCGGAGTTCCATCACCTCCATAGAGCCCTTCCAACCCCTTCATCCCGGAGTTCCATCACCTCCAGAGGGCCCTTCCAACCCCATCATCCCGGAGTTCCATCACCTCCAGAGAGCCCTTCCAACCCCTTCATCCCGGAGTTCCATCACCTCCAGAGGGCCCTTCCAACCCCTTCATCCCGGAGTTCCATCACCTCCAGAGAGCCCTTCCAACCCCTTCATCCCGGAGTTCCATCACCTCCAGAGAGCCCTTCCAACCCCTTCATCCCGGAGTTCCATCACCTCCAGAGAGCCCTTCCAACCCCTTCATCCCGGAGTTCCATCACCTCCAGAGGGCCCTTCCAACCCCATCATCCCGGAGTTCCATCACCTCCAGAGAGCCCTTCCAACCCCTTCATCCCGGAGTTCCATCACCTCCAGAGGGCCCTTCCAACCCCTTCATCCCGGAGTTCCATCACCTCCAGAGGGCCCTTCCAACCCCTTCATCCCGGAGTTCCATCACCTCCATAGAGCCCTTCCAACCCCTTCATCCCGGAGTTCCATCACCTCCAGAGAGCCCTTCCAACCCCATCATCCCGGAGTTCCATCACCTCCATAGAGCCCTTCCAACCCCATCATCCCGGAGTTCCATCACCTCCATAGAGCCCTTCCAACCCCTTCATCCCGGAGTTCCATCACCTCCAGAGGGCCCTTCCAACCCCTTCATCCCGGAGTTCCATCACCTCCAGAGAGCCCTTCCAACCCCATCATCCCGGAGTTCCATCACCTCCAGAGGGCCCTTCCAACCCCTTCATCCCGGAGTTCCATCACCTCCAGAGGGCCCTTCCAACCCCTTCATCCCGGAGTTCCATCACCTCCAGAGAGCCCTTCCAACCCCTTCATCCCGGAGTTCCATCACCTCCAGAGAGCCCTTCCAACCCCTTCATCCCGGAGTTCCATCACCTCCAGAGGGCCCTTCCAACCCCTTCATCCCAGAGTTCCATCACCTCCAGAGAGCCCTTCCAACCCCTTCATCCCGGAGTTCCATCACCTCCAGAGAGCCCTTCCAACCCCTTCATCCCGGAGTTCCATCACCTCCATAGAGCCCTTCCAACCCCATCATCCCGGAGTTCCATCACCTCCAGAGGGCCCTTCCAACCCCTTCATCCCGGAGTTCCATCACCTCCAGAGAGCCCTTCCAACCCCTTCATCCCGGAGTTCCATCACCTCCATAGAGCCCTTCCAACCCCTTCATCCCGGAGTTCCATCACCTCCAGAGGGCCCTTCCAACCCCTTCATCCCGGAGTTCCATCACCTCCAGAGGGCCCTTCCAACCCCTTCATCCCGGAGTTCCATCACCTCCAGAGGGCCCTTCCAACCCCTTCATCCCGGAGTTCCATCACCTCCAGAGAGCCCTTCCAACCCCTTCATCCCGGAGTTCCATCACCTCCAGAGGGCCCTTCCAACCCCTTCATCCCAGAGTTCCATCACCTCCAGAGGGCCCTTCCAACCCCATCATCCCGGAGTTCCATCACCTCCAGAGAGCCCTTCCAACCCCATCATCCCGGAGTTCCATCACCTCCAGAGAGCCCTTCCAACCCCTTCATCCCGGAGTTCCATCACCTCCAGAGAGCCCTTCCAACCCCTTCATCCCGGAGTTCCATCACCTCCAGAGGGCCCTTCCAACCCCATCATCCCGGAGTTCCATCACCTCCAGAGGGCCCTTCCAACCCCTTCATCCCGGAGTTCCATCACCTCCAGAGGGCCCTTCCAACCCCATCATCCCGGAGTTCCATCACCTCCAGAGGGCCCTTCCAACCCCATCATCCCGGAGTTCCATCACCTCCAGAGAGCTCTTCCAACCCCATCATCCCGGAGTTCCATCACCTCCAGAGGGCCCTTCCAACCCCTTCATCCCGGAGTTCCATCACCTCCATAGAGCCCTTCCAACCCCTTCATCCCGGAGTTCCATCACCTCCAGAGGGCCCTTCCAACCCCTTCATCCCGGAGTTCCATCACCTCCAGAGAGCCCTTCCAACCCCTTCATCCCAGAGTTCCATCACCTCCAGAGGGCCCTTCCAACCCCTTCATCCCGGAGTTCCATCACCTCCAGAGAGCCCTTCCAACCCCTTCATCCCGGAGTTCCATCACCTCCAGAGGGCCCTTCCAACCCCTTCATCCCGGAGTTCCATCACCTCCAGAGAGCCCTTCCAACCCCTTCATCCCGGAGTTCCATCACCTCCAGAGAGCCCTTCCAACCCCTTCATCCCGGAGTTCCATCACCTCCAGAGTGCCCTTCCAACCCCTTCATCCCGGAGTTCCATCACCTCCAGAGAGCCCTTCCAACCCCTTCATCCCGGAGTTCCATCACCTCCAGAGAGCCCTTCCAACCCCTTCATCCCGGAGTTCCATCACCTCCATAGAGCCCTTCCAACCCCTTCATCCCGGAGTTCCATCACCTCCATAGAGCCCTTCCAACCCCTTCATCCCGGAGTTCCATCACCTCCAGAGGGCCCTTCCAACCCCTTCATCCCGGAGTTCCATCACCTCCAGAGAGCCCTTCCAACCCCATCATCCCGGAGTTCCATCACCTCCAGAGAGCCCTTCCAACCCCTTCATCCCGGAGTTCCATCACCTCCAGAGGGCCCTTCCAACCCCTTCATCCCGGAGTTCCATCACCTCCAGAGAGCCCTTCCAACCCCTTCATCCCGGAGTTCCATCACCTCCATAGAGCCCTTCCAACCCCTTCATCCCGGAGTTCCATCACCTCCAGAGAGCCCTTCCAACCCCTTCATCCCGGAGTTCCATCACCTCCAGAGGGCCCTTCCAACCCCTTCATCCCGGAGTTCCATCACCTCCAGAGAGCCCTTCCAACCCCTTCATCCCGGAGTTCCATCACCTCCAGAGAGCCCTTCCAACCCCATCATCCCGGAGTTCCATCACCTCCAGAGGGCCCTTCCAACCCCTTCATCCCGGAGTTCCATCACCTCCAGAGGGCCCTTCCAACCCCTTCATCCCGGAGTTCCATCACCTCCAGAGAGCCCTTCCAACCCCTTCATCCCGGAGTTCCATCACCTCCAGAGAGCCCTTCCAACCCCTTCATCCCGGAGTTCCATCACCTCCAGAGTGCCCTTCCAACCCCTTCATCCCGGAGTTCCATCACCTCCAGAGAGCCCTTCCAACCCCTTCATCCCGGAGTTCCATCACCTCCAGAGAGCCCTTCCAACCCCTTCATCCCGGAGTTCCATCACCTCCAGAGGGCCCTTCCAACCCCTTCATCCCGGAGTTCCATCACCTCCAGAGGGCCCTTCCAACCCCTTCATCCCGGAGTTCCATCACCTCCAGAGGGCCCTTCCAACCCCTTCATCCCGGAGTTCCATCACCTCCAGAGAGCCCTTCCAACCCCATCATCCCGGAGTTCCATCACCTCCAGAGAGCCCTTCCAACCCCTTCATCCCGGAGTTCCATCACCTCCAGAGGGCTTTTCCAACCCCATCATCCCGGAGTTCCATCACCTCCAGAGGGCCCTTCCAACCCCTTCATCCCGGAGTTCCATCACCTCCAGAGAGCCCTTCCAACCCCTTCATCCCGGAGTTCCATCACCTCCATAGAGCCCTTCCAACCCCATCATCCCGGAGTTCCATCACCTCCAGAGGGCCCTTCCAACCCCTTCATCCCGGAGTTCCATCACCTCCATAGAGCCCTTCCAACCCCTTCATCCCGGAGTTCCATCACCTCCAGAGAGCCCTTCCAACCCCTTCATCCCGGAGTTCCATCACCTCCATAGAGCCCTTCCAACCCCTTCATCCCGGAGTTCCATCACCTCCAGAGGGCCCTTCCAACCCCTTCATCCCGGAGTTCCATCACCTCCATAAAGCCCTTCCAACCCCTTCATCCCGGAGTTCCATCACCTCCAGAGAGCCCTTCCAACCCCTTCATCCCGGAGTTCCATCACCTCCAGAGAGCCCTTCCAACCCCATCATCCCGGAGTTCCATCACCTCCATAGAGCCCTTCCAACCCCATCATCCCGGAGTTCCATCACCTCCAGAGAGCCCTTCCAACCCCTTCATCCCGGAGTTCCATCACCTCCAGAGGGCCCTTCCAACCCCATCATCCCGGAGTTCCATCACCTCCAGAGAGCCCTTCCAACCCCTTCATCCCGGAGTTCCATCACCTCCAGAGGGCCCTTCCAACCCCCTCATCCCAGAGTTCCATCACCTCCAGAGGGCCCTTCCAACCCCTTCATCCCGGAGTTCCATCACCTCCATAGAGCCCTTCCAACCCCTTCATCCCGGAGTTCCATCACCTCCAGAGGGCCCTTCCAACCCCATCATCCCGGAGTTCCATCACCTCCATAGAGCCCTTCCAACCCCTTCATCCCGGAGTTCCATCACCTCCAGAGGGCCCTTCCAACCCCTTCATCCCGGAGTTCCATCACCTCCAGAGAGCCCTTCCAACCCCTTCATCCCGGAGTTCCATCACCTCCAGAGGGCCCTTCCAAGTCCTTCATCCCGGAGTTCCATCACCTCCAGAGGGCCCTTCCAACCCCTTCATCCCGGAGTTCCATCACCTCCATAGAGCCCTTCCAACCCCTTCATCCCGGAGTTCCATCACCTCCAGAGGGCCCTTCCAACCCCATCATCCCGGAGTTCCATCACCTCCAGAGAGCCCTTCCAACCCCTTCATCCCGGAGTTCCATCACCTCCAGAGGGCCCTTCCAACCCCTTCATCCCGGAGTTCCATCACCTCCAGAGAGCCCTTCCAACCCCTTCATCCCGGAGTTCCATCACCTCCAGAGAGCCCTTCCAACCCCTTCATCCCGGAGTTCCATCACCTCCAGAGAGCCCTTCCAACCCCTTCATCCCGGAGTTCCATCACCTCCAGAGGGCCCTTCCAACCCCATCATCCCGGAGTTCCATCACCTCCAGAGAGCCCTTCCAACCCCTTCATCCCGGAGTTCCATCACCTCCAGAGGGCCCTTCCAACCCCTTCATCCCGGAGTTCCATCACCTCCAGAGGGCCCTTCCAACCCCTTCATCCCGGAGTTCCATCACCTCCATAGAGCCCTTCCAACCCCTTCATCCCGGAGTTCCATCACCTCCAGAGAGCCCTTCCAACCCCATCATCCCGGAGTTCCATCACCTCCATAGAGCCCTTCCAACCCCATCATCCCGGAGTTCCATCACCTCCATAGAGCCCTTCCAACCCCTTCATCCCGGAGTTCCATCACCTCCAGAGGGCCCTTCCAACCCCTTCATCCCGGAGTTCCATCACCTCCAGAGAGCCCTTCCAACCCCATCATCCCGGAGTTCCATCACCTCCAGAGGGCCCTTCCAACCCCTTCATCCCGGAGTTCCATCACCTCCAGAGGGCCCTTCCAACCCCTTCATCCCGGAGTTCCATCACCTCCAGAGAGCCCTTCCAACCCCTTCATCCCGGAGTTCCATCACCTCCAGAGAGCCCTTCCAACCCCTTCATCCCGGAGTTCCATCACCTCCAGAGGGCCCTTCCAACCCCTTCATCCCAGAGTTCCATCACCTCCAGAGAGCCCTTCCAACCCCTTCATCCCGGAGTTCCATCACCTCCAGAGAGCCCTTCCAACCCCTTCATCCCGGAGTTCCATCACCTCCATAGAGCCCTTCCAACCCCATCATCCCGGAGTTCCATCACCTCCAGAGGGCCCTTCCAACCCCTTCATCCCGGAGTTCCATCACCTCCAGAGAGCCCTTCCAACCCCTTCATCCCGGAGTTCCATCACCTCCATAGAGCCCTTCCAACCCCTTCATCCCGGAGTTCCATCACCTCCAGAGGGCCCTTCCAACCCCTTCATCCCGGAGTTCCATCACCTCCAGAGGGCCCTTCCAACCCCTTCATCCCGGAGTTCCATCACCTCCAGAGGGCCCTTCCAACCCCTTCATCCCGGAGTTCCATCACCTCCAGAGAGCCCTTCCAACCCCTTCATCCCGGAGTTCCATCACCTCCAGAGGGCCCTTCCAACCCCTTCATCCCAGAGTTCCATCACCTCCAGAGGGCCCTTCCAACCCCATCATCCCGGAGTTCCATCACCTCCAGAGAGCCCTTCCAACCCCTTCATCCCGGAGTTCCATCACCTCCAGAGAGCCCTTCCAACCCCTTCATCCCGGAGTTCCATCACCTCCAGAGGGCCCTTCCAACCCCATCATCCCGGAGTTCCATCACCTCCAGAGGGCCCTTCCAACCCCTTCATCCCGGAGTTCCATCACCTCCAGAGGGCCCTTCCAACCCCATCATCCCGGAGTTCCATCACCTCCAGAGGGCCCTTCCAACCCCATCATCCCGGAGTTCCATCACCTCCAGAGAGCTCTTCCAACCCCATCATCCCGGAGTTCCATCACCTCCAGAGGGCCCTTCCAACCCCTTCATCCCGGAGTTCCATCACCTCCATAGAGCCCTTCCAACCCCTTCATCCCGGAGTTCCATCACCTCCAGAGGGCCCTTCCAACCCCTTCATCCCGGAGTTCCATCACCTCCAGAGAGCCCTTCCAACCCCTTCATCCCAGAGTTCCATCACCTCCAGAGGGCCCTTCCAACCCCTTCATCCCGGAGTTCCATCACCTCCAGAGAGCCCTTCCAACCCCTTCATCCCGGAGTTCCATCACCTCCAGAGGGCCCTTCCAACCCCTTCATCCCGGAGTTCCATCACCTCCAGAGAGCCCTTCCAACCCCTTCATCCCGGAGTTCCATCACCTCCAGAGAGCCCTTCCAACCCCTTCATCCCGGAGTTCCATCACCTCCAGAGGGCCCTTCCAACCCCTTCATCCCGGAGTTCCATCACCTCCAGAGAGCCCTTCCAACCCCTTCATCCCGGAGTTCCATCACCTCCAGAGAGCCCTTCCAACCCCTTCATCCCGGAGTTCCATCACCTCCATAGAGCCCTTCCAACCCCTTCATCCCGGAGTTCCATCACCTCCATAGAGCCCTTCCAACCCCTTCATCCCGGAGTTCCATCACCTCCAGAGGGCCCTTCCAACCCCTTCATCCCGGAGTTCCATCACCTCCAGAGAGCCCTTCCAACCCCATCATCCCGGAGTTCCATCACCTCCAGAGAGCCCTTCCAACCCCATCATCCCGGAGTTCCATCACCTCCAGAGAGCCCTTCCAACCCCTTCATCCCGGAGTTCCATCACCTCCAGAGGGCCCTTCCAACCCCTTCATCCCGGAGTTCCATCACCTCCATAGAGCCCTTCCAACCCCTTCATCCCGGAGTTCCATCACCTCCAGAGAGCCCTTCCAACCCCTTCATCCCGGAGTTCCATCACCTCCAGAGAGCCCTTCCAACCCCATCATCCCGGAGTTCCATCACCTCCAGAGGGCCCTTCCAACCCCTTCATCCCGGAGTTCCATCACCTCCAGAGGGCCCTTCCAACCCCTTCATCCCGGAGTTCCATCACCTCCAGAGGGCCCTTCCAACCCCTTCATCCCGGAGTTCCATCACCTCCAGAGAGCCCTTCCAACCCCTTCATCCCGGAGTTCCATCACCTCCAGAGGGCCCTTCCAACCCCTTCATCCCGGAGTTCCGTCACCTCCAGAGAGCCCTTCCAACCCCTTCATCCCGGAGTTCCATCACCTCCAGAGGGCCCTTCCAACCCCTTCATCCCGGAGTTCCATCACCTCCAGAGGGCCCTTCCAACCCCACCAATTCCTACCGGGAATGCCTTTTAGGTCTTCACTGGTGAAGGACACACAACATCCGTGTCTCTTCCGGTGGTGGAACGTGGGGTTGGGATGAGAAACCGATGTCCCCATTGTCCCTTTCTCCTAGAAAACACGGAGAATTCCCTGATCCAGAAGGAATGGGAGGAGAAGCTGCTCCTGGTAAGGCTCCTGGTGGGAATTCAAGTGGTTCCTGAGGTCCTCTTGGATGGGTTTGAGGTGTAGAGGACAACGTGGGTTGGTCAACCTGAGTTGGATGTTGGAGAACATGGGAGGACCACTTCCCATCCTTTGTTCCCGTCATTCCGGGAGTGTGGATAGAGCTCATTCCGGATGGTTCCTCATGGGTTCCTCCAGGGATTCAGAGGTTTTTCAGGCTCAGTTGGAGAAGAGAGGTCCAAGAAGTGCCTTTGGATCAATGGAAGAGCCTTCAAGTAGAGGATCGTTCCATCATCCGGGTCTTCTCCGGCTTTTCCGGTGGTGTTTGGGTGGAGGTTGTCTTGGAAGAGACAATGGATGGAGGGTCTCCAGAGGGATCCGAGTGTGGATCCATGGATGGAGGATCTCCAGAGGGATCCGAGTGGGGATCCATGGATGGAGGATCTCCAGAGGGATCTGAGAGTGGATCCATGGATGGAGGATCTCCAGAGGGATCTGAGTGTGGATCCATGGATGGAGGATCTCCAGAGGGATCTGAGTGTGGATTCATGGATGGAGGATCTCCAGAGGGATCTGAGTGTGGATCCATGGATGGAGGGTCTCCAGAGGGATCTGAGTGTGGATCCATGGATGGAGGATCTCCAGAGGGATCTGAGTGGGGATCCATGGATGGAGGATCTCCAGAGGGATCCGAGTGTGGATCCATGGATGGAGGATCTCCAGAGGGATCTGAGTGTGGATCCATGGATGGAGGATCTCCAGAGGGATCTGAGTGGGGATCCATGGATGGAGGATCTCCAGAGGGATCCGAGTGTGGGTCCATGGATGGAGGATCTCCAGAGGGATCCGAGTGTGGATCCATGGATGGAGGATCTCCAGAGGGATCTGAGTGGGGATCCATGGATGGAGGATCTCCAGAGGGATTCCCAGGGTGGTGGTGGAGTCTCCATCCCTGGAGCCACACTCAGATCCCTCTGGAGATCCTCCATCCATGGATCCACACTCAGATCCCTCTGGAGATCAAAGCCACCGCGAGGAGGTCCTCCGGGATGTGGTTCCGGAATGGTCGGGAACGGTTGGACTCAATGACTTCATGGACTTCACCATCTCAAAGGGCTTTTCCTCCAACCAAGAGATTCCATAACCCTTTGAAGGCCCAAATGTTGGGTCCTCCTCTTGGGTCCTCCCAACCCTGAGCAGCTCCAGGCTTGGAGGAGAGCGCCTGGAGAGCTGCTCCATGGAGAAAGACATGGAGTGATGGTCCATGGTGGTCGGATATGATCCAGCGGTGGTCCAGGGGGCCAAGAAGGCCACCGGCATCGTGGCTTTTGGATGGGCCACCAGGAGCAGGGAGGGGATTCTGCCCCTGGTGAGGCCACACCTCCAATCCTGGGTTCAATTCTGGGCTCCTCACTCCAAGAAGGACCTTGAGGGGATGGAGAGTGTCCAGAGAAGAGCAACGAAGGTGGTGAAGAGGTTCTGAGGGACATCTGAGGGACCTGCGGTGGTTCAGCCTTGAGGAGGATGAGGGGAGACCTCATTGCTCTCCACAACTGCCTGAAAGGAGGTTGTGGTGCGGTGGGTTCTGCCTCTTCTCCTCGGTGAGAGGACGAGAGGAGATGTCCTCACGCTGCACCAGAGGAGGGTCAGATGGGCCATCAGGAGAACCTTCTCCACCGAGAGGTTCCTCAGGCGCCGCCAGAGGCTGCTCAGGAGGTGGTGGAGTCCCCATCGCTGGAGGGGTTGAGAAGATGAGTGGATGAGGTCCTCAGGGCTGTGGTTTAGTGGTAGGAACGGTTGGACTCGATGTTCTCCGCGATCTTTTCCACCCAAGAGGTTCTCCACAGAGGGTCCCCTCCACCACTCGGCCCCGGGGTTGGATTTCTCGCACCGTCTTCGTCCACGTGAGCTTCGAACTCCACCACGAGTGGGTTTGGTGGAGACCCCTTTCGGGCTGATGAATGTTCTTTCTCCCACAGTTCCTCCAGGAGACACTGAAGACCGTTTGGGACAACGCTTGGATTTGTCCTTTGGTCCTGGAGATGTGCAGGCAGCTCAACAGCTACAACGGGGCCCCAACGGAGAAGGTGACGGTGGTGGGAATGGGGGCAACTGTGTCCATCCCACCAGGGAATGTGGGCAGACGGAGGGACAATCCAACCTTTGAGGGCTTCTTGGAAGCGTCGTTCCATCACCGCTTTGGGAAAAGGGGTGGTGGGAAGGGAGAAGAAAGAGCGGGAGGTGGGTGGGTGGTCTTCAAAGGAAGGTCCTGAAGATGATGGGTCCAAGTTCAGGAGGTGCTTCTGGATGCTCTCCTGAGGAGCTTTGAGATAGAGCACAGTTGGACCATGAGGAGAACCCACCTGGAGTTCTACATCGAGTTCTGGAGTCCTCAGCACAGGGAGGACATGGAGGTGGTGGAGTGAGTCCAGAGGAACCCACGGAGATGATCTGAGGGGTGGAGAACCTCTGCTGTGAGGCCAGGCTGAGAGAGTTGGGGTTGGCCAACCTGGAGAAGGCTCCATGGAGACCTTCGAGCAGCTTCCAGCAGGGAAAGGAGCTCCAGGAAAGCTGAGGAGATGCTCTGGGAGTGATGGGATGGGATGAGGAGAAGAGTTTGGAGCTGCAGGAGGGGAGATGGAGATGAGATCTTGGGGAGAAATGTTCTCCTGGGAGGGTGGGGAGGGCCTGGAAGAGGTTGGCCAGAGAAGTGGTGGCTTCTCCATCCCTGGAGGGGTTCAAAGCCAGGTGGGATGGGGCTTTGGAGGCCCTCATCCAGTGGGAGGTGTCCCTGCCCATGGCAGGAGGTGGAACTGGATGGGCTTTGAGGTTCCTTCCAACCCAAATCATCTCCTGGTTCCATGATTCCCACCTGATGTCCCCCAGAACCCCCAGATCCCATCCCTGGAGGGGTTGAAGGCCACGTTGAATGAGGTTTGGAGCCCCTGATCCAGTGGGAGGTGTCCCTCAACCATGGAACTGGATGATCTTGGAGGTCCCTTCCAACCCAAACCATCTCCTGGTTCCATGATTCTCAGTTGCCATCAACCAGAACCCCCAGATCCCATCCCTGGAGGGGTTCCAGGCCAGGTTGGATGAGGTTTGGAGCCCCTGATCCAGTGGGAGGTGTCCCTTCTCATGGCAGAGGGATTGGAATTGGATGGGTTTGGAGGTCCCTTCCAACCCAAACCATCTCCTGGTTCCATGATTCCCACCTGATGTCCACCAGAACCCCCAGATCCCATCCCTGGAGGGGTTCCAGGCCAGGTTGGATGAACCTTGGAGGCCCTCATCCAGTGGGAGGTGTCCCTGCCCATCCAGGGGGTGGACCTGGATGAGCTTTGAGGTCCCTTCCAACCCAACCCATTCCATGATTCCATGAAAATGAGATCCAAATCCATCCGCAGGCGAATCGCTGGTGGGAGTGGTCCTGGTTGGCTCTGTGTTGTCCTCCCTGTGGTGCTCAGATCCCACTCGTGGGTTCTCTCCACTTCCCATTGTCTCTTCCATAACGAAGCAGAGTGAGAAGGAAGGAAAAGAGGACCCAGAAGATCCGTTTCTGTCCCCACCGATGGGACGCAGAGCAGAAGACGGGGATGGTCTTGATCTTCTGGGTCTGGAAGGAAGAGCTCTTCCATGTCCAGGTGGCTCCTCAAGGCCTTGAGGGTTCCATAATGATCTCAAATTGTGGAGTCATGGAATGGGTTGGGTTGGAAGGGACCTCAAAGCCCATCCAGATCCACCTCTTG
Source organism: Cuculus canorus (assembly GCF_017976375.1). Lineage (NCBI taxonomy): Eukaryota > Metazoa > Chordata > Aves > Cuculiformes > Cuculidae > Cuculus > Cuculus canorus. The sequence continues at coordinate 926,752 of NC_071402.1, forward strand.
GATGGGCAGGGACACCTCCCACTGGATCAGGGGCTCCAAGGTCCATCCAACGTGGCCTTCAAAACCTCCAGGGATGGGATCTGGAGGTTGTGGTGGACATCAGGTGGGAATCATGGAAGCAGGAGATGGTTTGGGTTGGAAGGGACCTCCAAGATCATCCAGATTTATGGGCAGGGACACCTCCCACTGGATCAGGGGCTCCAAGCTCCATCCAACCTGGCCTGGAACATCTCCAGGGATGGGATCTGGGGGTTCTGGTTGATGAGAAGTGAGAATCATGGAACCAAGAGATGGTTTGGGTTGGAAGGGACCTCCAAGATCATCCAGATCCATGGTTGAGGGACACCTCCCACTGGATCAGGGGCTCCAAACCCCATCCAACCTGGCCTTCAAAACCTCCAGGGATGGGATCTGGGGGTTCTGGTTGATGGGAAGTGAGAATCATGGAACCAGGAGATGGGTTGGGTTGGAAGGGACCTCCAAGATCATCCAGATTTATGGGCAGGGACACCTCCCATTGGATCAGGTTCCTCCAAGCTCCATCCAACCTGGCCTCCAGGGATGGGATCTGGGGGTTCTGGTTGATGGGAAGTGAGAATCATGGAACCATGAGATGGTTTGGGTTGGAAGGGACCTCCAAGATCATCCAGATCCATGGTTGAGGGACACCTCCCACTGGATCAGGGGCTCCAAGCTCCATCCAACCTGGCCTGGAACCCCTCCAGGGATGGGATCTGGGGGTTCTGGTGGACATCAGGTGGGAATCATGGAACCAGGAGATGGTTTGGGTTGGAAGGGACCTCCAAGATCATCCAGATTCATGGACAGAGACACTTCCCACTGGATCAGGTTCCTCCAAGGCCCATCCAATGTGGCCTGGAACCCCTCCAGGGATGGGATCTGGGGGTTCTGGTTGATGGGAAGTGAGAATCATGGAACCAGGAGATGGTTTGGGTGGGAAGGGACCTCCAAACCCATCCAGTTCCATGGTTGAGGGACACCTCCCACTGGATCAGGGGCTCCAAACCTCATCCAACCTGGCCTGGAACCCCTCCAGGGATGGGATCTGGAGGTTCTGGTGGACATCAGGTGGGAATCATGGAACCAGGAGATGGTTTGGGTTGGAAGGGACCTCCAAGATCATCCAGATCCATGGTTGAGGGACACCTCCCACTGGATCAGGGGCTCCAAACCCCATCCAACGTGGCCTGGAACATCTCCAGGGATGGGATCTGGGGGTTCTGGTGGATGTCAAGTTGGAATCATGGAACCAGGAGATGGTTTGGGTTGGAAAGGACCTCCAAACCCATCCAGTTCCACCTCCTGCCATGGTTGAGGGACACCTCCCACTGGATCAGGGGCTCCAAACCCCATCCAACGTGGCCTGGAACCCCTCCAGGGATGGTGGACACTCTTTGTTGGATCAAAGGCTTTCTTGGTGGTAGAACTTCAGTCCTATGACATCTTTGTCCTCCAGATTGTCCCACCTGTGTCCTCCACCTTTGCTTTTGGGCTCTTCGAGGAGCCGCAAAGAGTGATCCAGGTGGGACCTGAAGTTCTCAGTAGGGTTTTTTTTTGCCGTGTGGTGATAACGTTCTTCTGGGTCTTCCAGAATTTCCTCTATAAATGCATCGGAACAACTCTTGGGGCGTGTGGCACCAAAGACCTCGTCCAGAAACAGCTCCAGGAGCTTCTGGAGACCGCCAGGTACCACGAGGAGGCCGAGAGAGAGGTGAGGAGATGATCCAAAGGTGCTGAGGAACATCTTGAAGGACCAGGAGAGAGGTTCTCCCATGCTGAGAGCTCTCCTTTGGGTCCCACCACACCTGATATGGGCTTTGTCCTCTCAGAGAGTGGACAAAGGGTGAGGAGATGTTCCAAACGTGCTGAGTAGATGTTCCAAACGTGGTGAGGAACATCTTGAAGGACCAGGAGAGAGGTTCTGCCATGCTGAGAGCTCTCCTTTCTGGTCCCACCACACCTGATATGGGCTTTGTCCTCTCAGAGAGTGGCCCTGAAGGGTGAGGAGATGTTCCAAACGTGGTGAGGAGATGTTCCAAAGGTGCTGAGGGACGTCTTGAAGGACCAGGAGAGAGGTTCTCCCATGCTGAGAGCTCTCCTTTGGGTCCCACCACACCTCGTATGGGCTTTGTCCTCCCAGAGAGTGGCCCTGAAGGGTGAGGAGATGTTCCAAAGGTGCTGAGGAGCATCTTGAAGGACCAGGAGAGAGGTTCTGCTATGCTGAGAGCTCTCCTTTGGGTCCCACCACACCTGATATGGGCTTTGTCCTCCCAGAGAGTGGCCCTGAAGGTGAGGAGATGTTCCAAACGTGGTGAGGAGATGTTCCAAAGGTGCTGAGGAACATCTTGAAGGACCAGGAGAGAGGTTCTCCCATGCTGAGAGCTCTCCTTTGGGTCCCACCACACCTGATATGGGCTTTGTCCTCTCAGAGAGTGGCCCTGAAGGGGAGGAGATGTTCCAAACGTGGTGAGGAGCATCTTGAAGGACCAGGAGAGAGGTTCTCCCATGCTGAGAGCTCTCCTTTGGGTCCCACCACACCTCATATGGGCTTTGTCCTCCCAGAAAGTGGCCCTGAAGGTGAGGAGATGTTCCAAACGTGCTGAGGGACGTCTTGAAGGACCAGGAGAGAGGTTCTGCCATGCTGAGAGCTCTCCTTTGGGTCCCACCACACCTGATATGGGCTTTGTCCTCTCGGAGAGTGGCCCTGAAGGGTGAGGAGATGTTCCAAAGGTGCTGAGGAACATCATGAAGGACCAGGAGAGAGGTTCTCCCATGCTGAGAGCTCTCCTTTGGGTCCCACCACACCTCGTATGGGCTTTGTCCTCTCAGAGAGTGGCCCTGAAGGGTGAGGAGATGTTCCAAACGTGCTGAGGAGATGTTCCAAAGGTGCTGAGGAGCATCTTGAAGGACCAGGAGAGAGGTTCTCCCATGCTGAGAGCTCTCCTTTGGGTCCCACCACACCTCATATGGGCTTTGTCCTCCCAGAGAGTGGCCCTGAAGGTGAGGAGATGTTCCAAACGTGGTGAGGAGATGTTCCAAAGGTGCTGAGGAACATCATGAAGGACCAGGAGAGAGGTTCTCCCATGCTGAGAGCTCTCCTTTGGGTCCCACCATACCTCATATGGGCTTTGTCCTCTCAGAGAGTGGCCCTGAAGGCTGAGGAGATGTTCCAAACGTGGTGAGGGATGTCTTGAAGGACCAGGAGAGAGGTTCTCCCATGCTGAGAGCTCTCCTTTGGGTCCCACCACACCTCGTATGGGCTTTGTCCTCTCAGAGAGTGGCCCTGAAGGTGAGGAGATGTTCCAAACGTGGTGAGGAGATGTTCCAAAGGTGCTGAGGAACATCTTGAAGGACCAGGAGAGAGGTTCTCCCATGCTGAGAGCTCTCCTTTGGGTCCCACCACACCTGATATGGGCTTTGTCCTCTCAGAGAGTGGCTCTGAAGGGTGAGGAGATGTTCCAAAGGTGCTGAGGAGCATCTTGAAGGACCAGGAGAGAGGTTCTACCATGCTGAGAGCTCTCCTTTGGGTCCCACCACATCTCGTATGGGCTTTGTCCTCTCAGAGAGTGGCCCTGAAGGTGAGGAGATGTTCCAAACGTGCTGAGGAGATGTTCCAAAGGTGCTGAGGAGCATCTTGAAGGACCAGGAGAGAGGTTCTCCCATGCTGAGAGCTCTCCTTTGGGTCCCACCACACCTCATATGGGCTTTGTCCTCTCAGAGAGTGGCCCTGAAGGGTGAGGAGATGTTCCAAAGGTGCTGAGGAGCATCTTGAAGGACCAGGAGAGAGGTTCTCCCATGCTGAGAGCTCTCCTTTGGGTCCCACCACACCTGATATGGGCTTTGTCTTCTCAGAGAGTGGCCCTGAAGGGTGAGGAGATGTTCCAAACGGACTTTGAAGGCCTTTGGTGGAGCTTTGAAGGCCTTTGGTGGAGCTTTGAAGGCCTTTGGTGGAGCTTTGAGGCCTTTGGTGGAGCTTTGAGGCCTTTGGTGGAGCTTTGAAGGCTTTTGGTGGAGCTTTGAGGCCTTTGGTGGAGCTTTGAAGGCCTTTGGTGAAGCTTTGAAGGACTTTGGTGGAGCTTTGAAGGCCTTTGGTGGAGCTTTGAGGCCTTTGGTGAAGCTTTGAAGGACTTTGGTGGAGCTTTGAAGGACTTTGGTGGAGCTTTGAAGGACTTTGGTGGAGCTTTGAAGGACTTTGGTGGAGCTTTGAAGGCTTTTGGTGGAGCTTTGAAGGCCTTTGGTGGAGCTTTGAAGGCTTTTGGTGGAGCTTTGAAGGCCTTTGGTGGAGCTTTGAAGGCTTTTGGTGGAGCTTTGAGGCCTTTGGTGGAGCTTTGAAGGCCTTTGGTGGAGCTTTGAAGGCCTTTGGTGGAGCTTTGAAGGATTTTGGTGGAGCTTTGAAGGCCTTTGGTGGAGCTTTGAAGGACTTTGGTGGAGCTTTGAAGGCTTTTGGTGGAGCTTTGAAGGCCTTTGGTGGAGCTTTGAAGGCCTTTGGTGGAGCTTTGAGGCCTTTGGTGGAGCTTTGAAGGCTTTTGGTGGAGCTTTGAGGCCTTTGGTGGAGCTTTGAAGGCTTTTGGTGGAGCTTTGAGGCCTTTGGTGGAGCTTTGAGGCCTTTGGTGGAGCTTTGAGGCCTTTGGTGGAGCTTTGAAGGCCTTTGGTGGAGCTTTGAGGCCTTTGGTGGAGCTTTGGAGGCCTTTGGTGGAGCTTTGGAGGCCTTTGGTGGGACTTCAAGGCCTTTGGTGGAGCTTTGAAGGCCTTTGGTGGAGCTTTGAGGCCTTTGGTGGAGCTTTGAAGGCCTTTGGTCAAGCTTTGAAGGACTTTGGTGGAGCTTTGAAGGCCTTTGGTGGAGCTTTGAGGCCTTTGGTGGAGCTTTGAGGCCTTTGGTGAAGCTTTGAAGGACTTTGGTGGAGCTTTGAAGGACTTTGGTGGAGCTTTGAGGCCTTTGGTGGAGCTTTGAGGCCTTTGGTGGAGCTTTGAAGGCCTTTGGTGGGACTTTGAAGGCCTTTGATGGTACTTTGAGGCCTTTGGTGGAGCTTTGAGGCCTTTGGTGGAGCTTTGAAGGCCTTTGGTGGAGCTTTGAAGGCCTTTGGTGGAGCTTTGAGGCCTTTGGTGGAGCTTTGAAGGCCTTTGGTGGAGCTTTGAAGGACTTTGGTGGAGCTTTGAAGGCCTTTGGTGGAGCTTTGAGGCCTTTGGTGGAGCTTTGAGGCCTTTGGTGAAGCTTTGAAGGACTTTGGTGGAGCTTTGAAGGCCTTTGGTGGAGCTTTGAGGCCTTTGGTGGAGCTTTGAGGCCTTTGGTGGAGCTTTGAAGGCCTTTGGTGGGACTTTGAAGGCCTTTGTTGGTACTTTGAGGCCTTTGGTGGAGCTTTGAGGCCTTTGGTGGAGCTTTGAAGGCCTTTGGTGGAGCTTTGAAGGCCTTTGGTGGAGCTTTGAGGCCTTTGGTGGAGCTTTGAGGCCTTTGGTGGAGCTTTGAAGGCCTTTGGTGGAGCTTTGAGGCCTTTGGTGGAGCTTTGAAGGCCTTTGGTGGAGCTTTGGGCCTTTGGTGGAGCTTTGTGGACTTTGGTGGAGCTTTGAAGGCCTTTGGTGGAGCTTTGAGGCCTTTGGTGGAGCTTTGAGGCCTTTGGTGGAGCTTTGAGTCCTTTGGTGGAGCTTTGAAGCCTTTGGTGGAGCTTTGAAGGCGTTTGGTGGAGCTTTGAGGCCTTTGGTGGAGGTTTGAAGGCCTTTGGTGGAGCTTTGAGGGCCTTTGGTGGAGGTTTGAAGGCCTTTGGTGGAGCTTTGAGGCCTTTGGTGGAGCTTTGAGGCCTTTGGTGGAGCTTTGAGGGCCTTTGGTGGAGGTTTGAAGGCCTTTGGTGGAGCTTTGAGGCCTTTGGTGGAGCTTTGAAGGCCTTTGGTGGAGCTTTGAGGCCTTTGGTGGAGCTTTGAGGCCTTTGGTGAAGCTTTGAAGGACTTTGGTGGAGCTTTGAAGGACTTTGGTGGAGCTTTGAGGCCTTTGGTGGAGCTTTGAGGCCTTTGGTGGAGCTTTGAAGGCCTTTGGTGGGACTTTGAAGGCCTTTGATGGTACTTTGAGGCCTTTGGTGGAGCTTTGAGGCCTTTGGTGGAGCTTTGAAGGCCTTTGGTGGAGCTTTGAAGGCCTTTGGTGGAGCTTTGAGGCCTTTGGTGGAGCTTTGAAGGCCTTTGGTGGAGCTTTGAAGGACTTTGGTGGAGCTTTGAAGGCCTTTGGTGGAGCTTTGAGGCCTTTGGTGGAGCTTTGAGGCCTTTGGTGAAGCTTTGAAGGACTTTGGTGGAGCTTTGAAGGCCTTTGGTGGAGCTTTGAGGCCTTTGGTGGAGCTTTGAAGGCCTTTGGTGGAGCTTTGAAGGACTTTGGTGGAGCTTTGAAGGCCTTTGGTGGAGCTTTGAGGCCTTTGGTGGAGCTTTGAGGCCTTTGGTGAAGCTTTGAAGGACTTTGGTGGAGCTTTGAAGGCCTTTGGTGGAGCTTTGAGGCCTTTGGTGGAGCTTTGAGGCCTTTGGTGGAGCTTTGAAGGCCTTTGGTGGGACTTTGAAGGCCTTTGATGGTACTTTGAGGCCTTTGGTGGAGCTTTGAGGCCTTTGGTGGAGCTTTGAAGGCCTTTGGTGGAGCTTTGAAGGCCTTTGGTGGAGCTTTGAGGCCTTTGGTGGAGCTTTGAGGCCTTTGGTGGAGCTTTGAAGGCCTTTGGTGGAGCTTTGAGGCCTTTGGTGGAGCTTTGAAGGCCTTTGGTGGAGCTTTGGGGCCTTTGGTGGAGCTTTGGGGCCTTTGGTGGAGCTTTGAAGGCCTTTGGTGGAGCTTTGAGGCCTTTGGTGGAGCTTTGAGGCCTTTGGTGGAGCTTTGAGTCCTTTGGTGGAGCTTTGAAGCCTTTGGTGGAGCTTTGAAGGCGTTTGGTGGAGCTTTGAGGCCTTTGGTGGAGGTTTGAAGGCCTTTGGTGGAGCTTTGAGGGCCTTTGGTGGAGGTTTGAAGGCCTTTGGTGGAGCTTTGAGGCCTTTGGTGGAGCTTTGAGGCCTTTGGTGGAGCTTTGAGGGCCTTTGGTGGAGGTTTGAAGGCCTTTGGTGGAGCTTTGAGGCCTTTGGTGGAGCTTTGAAGGCCTTTGGTGGAGCTTTGAGGCCTTTGGTGGAGCTTTGAGGCCTTTGGTGAAGCTTTGAAGGACTTTGGTGGAGCTTTGAAGGACTTTGGTGGAGCTTTGAGGCCTTTGGTGGAGCTTTGAGGCCTTTGGTGGAGCTTTGAAGGCCTTTGGTGGGACTTTGAAGGCCTTTGATGGTACTTTGAGGCCTTTGGTGGAGCTTTGAGGCCTTTGGTGGAGCTTTGAAGGCCTTTGGTGGAGCTTTGAAGGCCTTTGGTGGAGCTTTGAGGCCTTTGGTGGAGCTTTGAAGGCCTTTGGTGGAGCTTTGAAGGACTTTGGTGGAGCTTTGAAGGCCTTTGGTGGAGCTTTGAGGCCTTTGGTGGAGCTTTGAGGCCTTTGGTGAAGCTTTGAAGGACTTTGGTGGAGCTTTGAAGGCCTTTGGTGGAGCTTTGAGGCCTTTGGTGGAGCTTTGAGGCCTTTGGTGGAGCTTTGAAGGCCTTTGGTGGGACTTTGAAGGCCTTTGATGGTACTTTGAGGCCTTTGGTGGAGCTTTGAGGCCTTTGGTGGAGCTTTGAAGGCCTTTGGTGGAGCTTTGAAGGCCTTTGGTGGAGCTTTGAGGCCTTTGGTGGAGCTTTGAGGCCTTTGGTGGAGCTTTGAAGGCCTTTGGTGGAGCTTTGAGGCCTTTGGTGGAGCTTTGAAGGCCTTTGGTGGAGCTTTGGGGCCTTTGGTGGAGCTTTGGGGCCTTTGGTGGAGCTTTGAAGGCCTTTGGTGGAGCTTTGAGGCCTTTGGTGGAGCTTTGAGGCCTTTGGTGGAGCTTTGAGTCCTTTGGTGGAGCTTTGAAGCCTTTGGTGGAGCTTTGAAGGCGTTTGGTGGAGCTTTGAGGCCTTTGGTGGAGGTTTGAAGGCCTTTGGTGGAGCTTTGAGGGCCTTTGGTGGAGGTTTGAAGGCCTTTGGTGGAGCTTTGAGGCCTTTGGTGGAGCTTTGAGGCCTTTGGTGGAGCTTTGAGGGCCTTTGGTGGAGGTTTGAAGGCCTTTGGTGGAGCTTTGAGGCCTTTGGTGGAGCTTTGAAGGCGTTTGGTGGAGCTTTGAGGCCTTTGGTGGAGCTTTGAGGCCTTTGGTGGAGCTTTGAGGCCTTTGGTGGAGCTTTGAGGCCTTTGGTGGAGCTTTGAAGGCCTTTGGTGGAGCTTTGAAGGCCTTTGGTGGAGCTTTGAGGCCTTTGGTGGAGCTTTGAGGCCTTTGGTGGAGCTTTGAAGTGTCCCATCACCCTCTCTGTGACCAAATCCTTCTCTCCCGGTGGGATCTCTCCAAGAGATCTCTCTCCAAGTGGAGATTTCTCTTCCGGTTTCAACCCTTTCCCCCCCCCTCTCCTTGAAGTGGTCCTCCAGGTCCTCCTCCAACATCATCTCCTCAACACTCTACAGCCTTTTCTTCACCACCAGCTCCGATCTGGAGGTGATTTTGAGGTCTTCTCCTCCATCCGGAGCTCCATCTAAAGACGTGTGGCCACCAGGTCAAGGGAGGGCATTTTGGTCCTTCTGGTGGGACCCATCGGAAGTCCTCCATGAAGTTCTGGAATCCTCAGCTCAGGAAGAACATGGAGGTGTTGGAGTGAAGCCCGAGGAGGTCACGGAGATGATCCGAGGGCTGAAGAACCTCCTGTAGGAGGACATGGGGGTTCTTCAACCTGGAGAAGCCTCCAAGGAGACCTTCGAGAAGCTTCCAGCATGGAAAGGAGCTCCAGGAAAGGTGGAGAGGGACTTTTTAGGTGGGTCGGGAGGGATGGGATGAGAGGGAACGGCTTTAAAGTGGAGGAGGAAAGACTGAGGTGAGATCTTAGGAAGAAGATCTTCACGAGGAGGGTGGGGAGGCCCTGGAAGAGGTTGTCCAGAGAAGTGGTGGCTGCTCCATCCCTGGAGGTGTTCAAGGCCAGGTTGGATGGGGCTTGGAGGAACCTAATCCAGTGGGAGATGTCCCTCAACCATGGAACTGGATGGGCTTGGAGGTCCCTTCCAACCCAAACCATCTCCTGGTTCCATGATTCTCACTTCCCATCAACCAGAACCCCCAGATCCCATCCCTGGAGGGGTTGAAGGTCACATTGGATGGGGCTTGGAGGAACCTGATCCAGTGGGAGGTGTCCCTGCCCATCCAGGGGGTGGAATTGAATGGGTTTGGAGGTCCCTTCCAACCCAAACCATCTCCTGGTTCCATGATTCCCACCTGATGTCCACCAGAACCCCCAGATCCCATCCCTGGAGGGGTTCCAGGCCACGTTGGATGGACCTTAGAGCCCCTGATCCAGTGGGAGGTGTCCCTGCCCATGGCATTGGGGTGGAACTCAATAGGCTTTGAGGTCCCTTCCAACCCAAACCATTCCAACCCTGGTGCAGCTCCTAAATTGGAATCATAGAATGGTTTGGGTTGGAAAGGACCTCAAAGCCCATCCAGTTCCACCTCCTCTGCCATGGGAAGGGACACCTCCCACTGGAGGAGGGCCTCCAAGTCCCATCCAATGTGACCTTCAACCCCTCCAGGGATGGGATCTGGAGGTTCTGGTTGATGGGAAGTGAGAATCATAGAACCAGGAGATGGTTTGGGTTGGAAGGGACCTCAAAGATCATCGAAATCCATGGGCAGGGACACCTCCCACGGGATCAGGGGCTCCAAGCCCCATCCAACGTGGCCTGGAACTCCTCCAGGGATGGGATCTGGGGGTTCTGGTGGACATCAGGTGGAAATCATAGAACCAGGAGATGGTTTGGGTTGGGAGGGACCTCAAAACCCATCCAGTTCCACCCCCTGCCTTGGGCAGGGACACCTCCCACGGGATGAGGTTCCTCCAAGGTCCATCCAACCTGGCCTGGAACATCTCCAGGGATGGGACAGCCACAACTTCTCAAGACAACATCTTCCAGGTCCTCACCACCCTCATGGTGAAGAAGTTCCTCCTCATGTCCAGTCTAAATCTGCCCCTCTCCAGTTTATCCCCATTGTCCTTCATCCCATCACTCTGTTCCCATGGAAAAGTCCTTCTCCACCTTTCCTGGAGCCCCTTCAGGTACTGGAAGGTCCCTCTAAGGTCTCCTCAGAGCCTTCTCTTCTCCACAACCCCAACTCTCTCAGCCTGTCCTCGGATGGGAGGTGCTCCAACCCTCCCATCATCCTTGGAGCCACCTCTGAACCCCTTCCAACACCTCCATCTCCTTCTTCTTCCACCTGGAGCTCTCCCATCTCCCACCGAGTGGTTGACCTCTACCCCTTGGAGAACATTCACCATGTGGTTGACCTCTGCCCCTTGGAGAACATCCCATGGCTTTCCCACCCCGCGTGGCTCCTCCTGAGCTGTATCACCGGGATGAGGACCACCTCATTGTGTCCTCTTTGTTCCTTGGGAGGTAATTCCTGGATTCCTCCTGGTGGGACACAACTGAGGTGGTGGGAATGAAACCAATAAGGGGTTTCTCCTCAAGGGTCGGAGAATGAGTTGTCTTCTCCTGATGGATTCGCTCTCCTTCCTCCCAGGGTCTCGCTTCCTGCTTTGGGCTCTGTGCCATCCATCACCTGGAGGACACCTTGGCCAAACTGGAGGATTTCGTGAGGTCGGATGTCTTCAAGAAGTCCGTGGGGCTCTTCAGTATCTTCAAGGTAAGAACCAAAGAGGGTCTTCAGGTTCTTTTGGATTGGAGAAATCCGCTGGAAAAGGAGGAACGTTCCTACCTTGGAGCGTTGGGTTCTGATCTTGGGTACCTTCAACCACTCTGGAGAGCGTCGTGGTGGTTGAACCCTGCTTGGAATGAGGTCCACGATGTCCTCTCCATGGGGTTCTGTAGGACTGTAGAATCCCCAGGTTGGAAAAGCCCTCGGAGATCCTCCGGTCCAACCGTTCCTACCAATGAAGCACAGCCCTGAGGACCTCATCCACTCATCTTCTCAACCCCTCCAGCGATGGGGACTCCACCACCTCCTGAGCAGCCTCTGGCGGCGCCTGAGGAACCTCTCAGTGGAGAAGGTTCTCCTGATGGCCCATCTGACCCTCCTCTGGTGCAGCGTGAGGACATCTCCTCTCGTCCTCTCACCGAGGAGAAGAGGCAGAACCCACCTCACCACAACCTCCTTTCAGGCAGTTGTGGAGAGCAATAAGGTCTCCCCTCATCCTCCTCAAGGCTGAACCACCGAAGGTCCCTCAGATGTCCCTCACAACCCGTGTTCTCCAACCCCTTCTCCAGCTCCGTTCCCTTCTGGAATCAACCAGAACCTATCATCAACTTGAGAGCAAGGGAGAATCATGGAACCAGGAGATGGTTTGGGTTGGAAGGGACCTCAAAGCCCATCCAGGTCCACCTCCTGCCATGGGCAGGGACACCTCCCACTGGATCAGGAGCTCCAAGGTCCATCCAACCTGGCCTGGAACACCTCCAGGGATGGGATCTGGGGGTTCTGGGGGAGAAGGTGCTGTGGAGAAGGTGGTGGTGGAGAAGGTGGTGGAGGAGAAGGTGGTGGAGGAGAAGGTGGTGGTAAAGGTGGTGATGAAAAGGTGGTGGTGGAGAAGGTGCTGTGGAGAAAGTGGTGGTGGAAAAGGTGGTGGTGGAGAAGGTGGTGGTGGAGAAGGAGGTGGTGGAGGAGGAGGTGGTGGAGGAGGAGGTGGTGGTAGAGAAAGTGGTGGTGGAGAAAGTGGTGGTGGAGGAGAAGGTGGTGGAAAAGGTGGTGGAGGAGAAGGTGGTGGTGGAAAAGGTGGTGATGAAAAGGTGGCGGAGGAGAAGGTGGTGGTGGAAGAGGTGGTGGTGGAGAAAGTGGTGACGGAGAAGGTGGTGACGGAGAAGGTGGTGACGGAGAAGGTGCTGTGGAGAAGGTGGTGGTGGAAAAGGTGGTGGTGGAGGAGGTGGTGGTGGAGAAGGAGGTGATGGAGAAGGAGGTGATGGAGAAGGAGGTGGTGGAGGAGAAGGTGGTGATGAAAAGGTGGTAGTGGAGAAGGTGGTGATGAAAAGGTGGTGGAGGAGAAGGTGGTGGAGGAGAAGGTGGTGGAGAAGGAGGTGGTGGAGAAGGAGGTGGTGGAGGAGAAAGTGGTGGAGAAGGTGGTGGTGGAAAAGGAGGTGGAGGAGAAGGAGGTGGTGGAGAAGGTGGTGGTGGAGAAGGTGGTGGAGGAGAAGGTGGTGGAGGAGAAGGTGGTGATGAAAAGGTGGTGGTGGAGAAGGTGGTGGTGGAGAAGGAGGTGGAGGAGAAGGAGGTGGAGGAGAAGGTGGTGGAGGAAAAGGTGGTGGTGGAGAAGGAGGTGGTGGAGAAGGTGGTGGTGGAAAGGTGGTGGTGGAGAAGGTGGTGGTGGAGAAGGTGGTGGTGGAAAAGGTGCTGTGGAGAAGGTGGTGGAGAAGGTGGTGGTGGAGAAGGTGGTGGTGGAGAAGGTGGTGGTGGAAAAGGTGCTGTGGAGAAGGTGGTGGAGAAGGTGGTGGTGGAGAAGGAGGTGGTGGAGAAGGTGATGATGAAAAGGTGGTGGTGGAGAAGGTGCTGTGGAGAAGGTGGTGGAGGAGAAGGTGGTGGAGGAGAAGGTGGTGGAGGAGAAGGTGGTGATGAAAAGGTGGTGGTGGAGAAGGTGGTGGTGGAAAAGGTGGTGGTGGAGAAGGAGGTGGTGGAGAAGGTGGTGGAAAAGGTTCTGTGGAGAAGGAGGTGGTGGAGAAGGTGGTGATGAAAAGGAGGTGGTGGAGAAGGTGGTGATGAAAAGGTGGTGGTGGAGAAGGTGGTGCAAAAGTTGTGGTGGAAAAGGTGCTGTGGAGAAGGTGGTGGTGGAGAAAGTGGTGGTGGAAAAGGTGGTGCTGGAGAAGGTGGTGGTGGAGTCCTCAGCACATGAAGGCCATGAAGGTGGTGGAACAGAGCCCAGAGAAGCCCATGGAGATGATCTGAGGGCTGAAGAACCTCCAGTAGGAGGCACCGTTGAGGTGGTTCCACTCCCATGGTCGTGTGTGTCTATGACAATGGGCTTCGGTTGGAGCTCTTGGTGCTCCTCCAGCGTCTGAGGTCCCATCAGGACTTGGCCGGGAAGTGCCACCACGGAAAGATCGGGAGAACGAAGATCTCAAAGCTCCTCAGAAGGGGCTTTTCTTCTTGAGATGGAGATCCCTTCAGCTGAGAAGAACCACCACCGTGGTTTCTCCATCATCAACTTCATCATCTCCAAAGATCTCCTGGAAGCCCTGGAGATGACATCAGATGAGGCTTTGAGCACCTGAGGTGGATGAAGAGATCGTTGTCCATCATGGAGGGGTGGAACCGGGATGACCTTTGTGGTTCTTGGAGATCCAAACGATGATTCCACGGTGATGGATCTCCGTTTGCTCTTCCAGGACCGTAACGAGAACGAAGTGGAGAAGGTGAAGAGCACTTTGATCCTCTGCTACGGTTACGTCGCTGCCAACGCCCCCAAAGAGTTGGTGCTGTCCCGCATCGAGGAGGACATCCTGAAGAACATCTTCCAGTACTTTAACACTAAGGTAAGAGGGGGAGAGGTCCACCAGGGAGATGGTGGTGGAGAAGGTGGTGGTGGAGAAGGTGGTGGTGGAGAAGGTGGTGGTGGAGAAGGTGGTGGTGGAAAAGGAGGTGGTGGAGAAGGTGGTGGTGGAGGAGGTGGTGGTGATGAAAAGGTGGTGGTGGAAAAGGAGGTGGTGGAGAAGGTGGTGGTGGAGAAGGTGGTGGTGGAAAACGTGGAGGAGAAGGAGGTGGTGGAGAAGGTGGCGGTGGAGAAGGTGCAGTGGAGAAGGTGGTGGTGGAGAAGGTGGTGGTGGAGAAGGTGGAGGAGGAGAAGGTGGTGGTGGAGAAGGTGCAGTGGAGAAGGTGGTGGTGGAGGAGAAGGTGGTGGAAAAGGTGGTGGTGGAGAAAGTGCTGATAGAGAAGGTGGTGGTGGAGAAGGTGGTGGAGAAGGTGGTGGTGGAGGAGGTGGTGGTGGAAAAAGTGGTGGAGAAGGTGGTGGTGGCGAAGGTTCCGTTGCGAAGGTGGTGGTGGAAAAGGTGGTGGTGGAAAAGGTGGTGGTGGAGAAGGTGGTGGTGGAGAAGGAGGTGGTGGAGAAGGTGGTGGTGGAGAAGGTGGTGATGGAGAAGGTGCTGTGGAGAAGGTGGTGGTGGAGAAGGTGGTGGTGGAGAAAGTGGTGGTGGAGAAGGTGGTGTTGGAGAAGGTGGTGGTGGAGAAAGTGGTGGTGGAAAAGGTGGTGGAGAAGGTGGTGGTGGAAAAGGTGGTGGTGAAGAAGGTGGTGGTGGAGAAGGTGGTGGTGGAGAAGGAGGTGGTGGAGAAGGTGGTGGTGGAGAAGGTGGTGGTGGAGAAGTGGTGGTGGAGAAGGTGGAGGAGAAGGTGGTGGTGGAGAAGGTGGTGGTGGAGAAGGAGGTGGTGGAGAAGGTGGTGGAGAAGGTGGTGGTGAAAAAGGTGGTGGAGAAGGTGCAGTGGAGAAGGTGGTGGTGGAGAAGGAGGTGGTGGAGAAGGTGCTGTGGAGAAGGTGGTGGTGGAGAAGGTGGTGGTGGAGAAAGTGGTGGTGGAAAAGGTGGTGGAGAAGGTGGTGGTGGAAAAGGTGGTGGTGAAGAAGGTGGTGGTGGAGAAGGTGGAGGAGAAGGTGGTGGACGAAAAGGTGGTGGAGAAGGTGGTGGAGAAGGTGGTGGAGGAGAAGGTGGTGGAGAAAAGGTGGTGGAGAAGATGGTGGAGAAAGTGGTGGTGGAGAAGGTGGTGGAGAAGTGGTGGTGGAGAAGGTGGTGGTGGAGAAGGTGGTTGTGGAGAAAGTGCAGTGGAGAAGGTGGTGGTGGAGAAAGTGGTGGTGGAAAAGGTGGTGGTGGTAAAGGTGCAGTGGAGAAGGTGGTGGAAAAGGTGGTGGAGAAGGTTCTGTGGTGAAGGTGGTGGTGGAGAAGGTGGTGGTGGAGAAAGTGCTGATAGAGAAGGTGTTGTGGAGAAGGAGGTGGTGGAGAAGGTGCTGATAGAGAAGGTGGTGGTGGAGAATGCGGTGGTGGAGGAGAAGGAGGTGGTGGCGAAGGTTCTGTGGCGAAGGTGGTGGTGGAGAAGGTGGTGGTGGAGAAGTGGTGGAGAAGGTGGTGGAAAAAGTGGTGGTGGAAAAGGTGGTGGTGGAGAAGGTGGCGGTGGAGAAGGTGGTGGTGGAGAAGGTGGTGGAAAAGGTGGTGGAGGAGAAGGTGGTGGAGGAGGTGGTTGTGGAGAAGGTGGTGGTGGAAAAGGTTCTGTGGAGAAGGTGGTGGTGGAGAAGGTGCAGTGGAGAAGGTGGTGGAGAAGGTGGTGGTGGAGAAGCAGGTGGTGGAGAAGGTGGTGGAGAAGGTTCTGTGGAGAAGGTGGTGGTGGAAAAGGTGGTGGAGAAGGTGGTGGTGGAAAAAGTGATGGTGGAAAAAGTGGTGGTGGAAAAGGTGGTGGAGGAGAAGGTGGTGGTGGAGAAGGTGGTGGTGGTAAAGGAGGTGGTGAAAAAAGTGGTGGTGGAGAAGGTGGTGGCGAAAAGGTGGTGGTGGAGAAGGTGATGGTGGAGGAGGTGGTGGTGGAAAAGTGGTGGTGGAGAAGGTGGTGGTGGAAAAAGTGGTGGTGGAAAAAGTGGTGGTGGAAAAGGTGGTGGTGGAGAAGGTGGTGGTGGAGAAGGTTCTGTGGCGAAGGTGGTGGTGGAGAAGGTGGTGGAGAAGGTGCTGTGGAGAAGGTGGTGGTGGAGAAGATGGTGGTAAAGGTGGTTGTGGAGAAGGTGGTGGTGGAAACGGTAGTGGAGAAGGTGTTGTGGAGAAGTTGGTGGAGATAGTGGTGGTGGAGAAGGTGGTGGTGGAGAAGGTGGTGGTGGAAAAGGTGGTGGAGGAGAAGGTGGTGATGAAAAGGTGGTGATGAAAAGGTGGTGGTGGAGAAGGTGGTGGAATAGGTGGTGGAGAAGGTTTTATGGAGAAGGTGGTGGTGGAGAAGGTGGTGGTGGAGAAAGTGCTGTGGAGAAAGTGGTGGTGGAAAAGGTGGTGGAGGAGAAGGTGGTGGTGGTGAAGGTGGTGGTGGAGAAGGTGGTGGCGAAGGTGGTGGTGGAGAAGGTGGTGGTGGAGAAGGTGGTGGTGGAAAAGGTTCTGTGGAGAAGGTTGTGGTGGAGAATGCGGTGGTGGAGAATGTGGTGGTGGTGAAGGTGGTGGTGGGAGGAGGTCCGTTCCCTCTGGAGATGTTCCCTTCGTCGCTGACGCCTTTTCTCCTTTCAGGTTCTGGGGATAAAGGTAGAACCGAAGGTACCGTGTGAGGCGTTTCCCCCTCAACTCTCTGCTCTTTCCTCTCCCTTTTCCTCTTCCCTTTGACTTCTCCTCACGACGGAGATCTTGGAGAGCTGCAGGAGCTGCTGCTCCTCCTCCAAACCTCTCCGGTTGGTGTCCTCCAAACCTCTCCGGTTGGTGTCCTCCAAACCTCTCCGGTTGGTGTCCTCCAAGCTGAGAGGTCCAAAACTCAACGGAGAGGAACACCGGAGAGGGAAAAAAATATTGGGTGGAAAGATGAAGGTTTGATGAACCCTTTGAGTGGAGCAAAGGCTTCGTTGGTCTCCTCCGAGTGTCTACGGCCACGTTTGCTCCACATGAGGTCACCTGAGCTTCTCCTCTTCCACCCATTCCACCAACGTTGAGCGTCTCCTATGGGCTCTGCTTGTTTAGACCTCCCAGAGCCGTTCCAGGTGGGAACGAACCCCCTTTGGATTTGAGTTCCCGGTGGGATTCCTTCACCGCAGCCACGTTGAGGGCTTCGGGAACGATGTGGACTTCCACCACGTTGGACCTCGGAGCAGCATCTCCTCCACCTTCTCACCCCGCGCTTTGCTGGGGAAGAGTTCGGTGCCTTCCAAACTGCTTTTCCTGCTTTTCCTCTGGAATAACCGTTCACGGAGAAGATATTAACCCCTCCGGCATTGTCCCGGGGACACTCGGGGGCTCTATTTTTCCTCTTTCTTTCAAAGGGTGACCAAGAGGAATGGTCTTTGTGGAGCTCTCGGGCCGAGGTCTTCTTCTCACGGCTCTTCTAATTCCTTCTGGGCTCCCACCGGCACTGACGGCTTCTGCAGAGCACCTCCGGCTTCTGGGTTGGGGTTCTTCCTGCTCACAACCTTCTCTGGCTCGCTTGCTCTCCTGAAGGACCTCCTTGCCCTCCTGAAGGACCTCCTTGCTCTCCTGAAGGACCTCCTTGCCCTCCCAAAGGTGTTTCTTGACCTCCCAAGGACCTTCTTGCCCCCCTGAAGGACCTCCTTGCTCTCCTGAAGGACCTCCTTGCCCTCCCAAGGGGCTCCTTGCCCTCCTGAAGGACCTTCTTACCCTCCCAAAGGGGTTTCTTGCCCTCCTGAGAGGCTCCTTGTCCTCTTGAAGGACCTCCTTGCCCTCCTGAGAAGTTCTTTGTCCTCTTGAAGGACCTCCTTGCTCTCCTGAGAAGTTCTTTGCCCTCCCGAAGGGGTTCCTTGCCCTCCTGAAGGACCTTCTTGCCCTCCCAAAGGGGTTTCTTGCCCTCCTGAGAGGCTCCTTGCCCTCCTGAAGGACCTCCTTGCCCTCCTGAGAAGTTCTTTGCCCTCCCAAGGGGCTCCTTGCCCCCCTGAAGGACCTTCTTGTTCTCCTGAAGGACCTTCTTGCCCTCCTGAAGGACCTTCTGGCCCTCCTGAAGGACCTTCTTGCCCTCCCAAGAGGCTCCTTGCCCCCTGAAGGACCTCCTTGTCCTCCTGAAGGACCTTCTTGCCCTCCTGAAGGAACTTCTTGCCCTCCCAAAGGTGTTTCCTGACCTCCCAAGGTGCTCCTTGCCCTCCTGAAGGACCTCCTTGCCCCCTGAAGGACCTTCTTGCCCTCCTGAAGGACCTTCTTGCCCTCCCAGAGGGGCTCTTTGCCCTCCCAAAGGTGTTTCTTGCCCTCCTGAGAAGTTCTTTGCCCTCCTAAAGGGGCTCCTTGCCCTCCTGAAGGACCTCCTTGGCTCTCCCAAGGGGCTCCTTGCCTCCCTGAAGAACCTTTTTGCCCTCCTGAAGGACCTTCTTGCCCTCCTGAAGGACCTTCTTGACCTCCCAAGGGGCTCCTTGCCCCCCTGAAGGACCTCCTTGCCCTCCTGAAGGACCTCCTTGCCCCCCTGAAGGACCTTCTTGCCCTCCTGAAGGGGTTCCTTGCCCTCCTGAAGGACCTTCTTGCCCTCCCAAGGGGCTCCTTGCCCTCCCTAGGACCTCCTTGCCCCCCTGAAGGATCTCCTTGCCCTTCCAAGGGGCTCCTTGCCCCCTGAAGGACCTCCTTGCCCTCCTGAAGGACCTTCTTGCCCTCACAAGGGGATATTTGCCCTCCTGAAGGACTTCCTTGCCCTCCTGAAGGACCTTCTTGCCCTCCCAAAGTTGTTTCTTGCCCTCCCGAGGGGCTCCTTGCCCTCCTGAAGGACCTCCTTGTTCTACTGAAGGACCTCCTTGCCCTCCCAAGGGACTCCTTGCCCTCCTGAAGGACCTTCTTGTTCTACTGAAGGACCTTCTTACCCTCCCAAAATGGTTTCTTGCCCTCCTGAGCAGTTCTTTGCTCTCCTGAAGGACCTTCTTGCCGTCCCAAAGGGGTTTCTTGCCCTCCTGAGAGGCTCCTTTTCCTGCTAAAGGACCTCCTTGCCCTCCTGAGAAGTTCTTTGCCCTCCTGAAGGGTCTCCATGCCCTCCCAAAAGTGTTTCTTGCCCTCCTGAAGGACCTTCTTGCCCTCCTGAGAGGCTCCTTGTCCTCTTGAAGGACCTCCTTGCCCTCCCGAAGGGGTTCCTTGCCCTCCTGAAGGACCTCCTTGCCCTCCCAAAGGGGTTTCTTGCCCTCTCGAGAGGCTTCTTGCCCTCCTGAAGGACCTCCTTGCCCTCACGAGAAGTTCTTTGCCCTCCTGAAAGGGCTTCTTGCCCTCCTGAGGGGGCTTCTTGCCCTCCTGAAGGACCTCCTTGCCCTCTCAAGAAGTTCTTTGTCCTCTTGAAAGAACTCCTTGCCCTCCCGAAGGACCTTCTTGCCCTCCTGAAGGGGTTTCTTGCCCTCCTGAGAGGTTCCTTGTCCTCTTGAAGGACCTCCTTGCCCTCCTGAGAAGTTCTTTGTACTCTTGAAGGACCTCCTTGCCCTCCTGAAGGGGTTTCTTGCCCTTCTGAAGGACCTTCTCGCCCTCCCAAAGGGGTTTCTAGCCCTCTCTCGAGGCTTCTTGTCCTCCTGAAGGACCTTCTTGCCCTTCTGAAGGACCTCCTTGCCCTCCCAAGGGGCTCCTTGTCCTACTGAAGAACCTTCTTGCCCACCCGAGGGGCTCCTTGCCCTCCTGAAGGACCTCCTTGCCCTCCCAAAAGGGTTTCTTGCCCTCCTGAGAAGTTCTTTGCCCTCCTGAAGGGGCTTCTTGCCCTCCTGAAAGGACTTCTTGCCCTCCTGAGAGGCTCCTTGTCCTCTTGAAGGACCTCCTTGCCCTCCGGAGAAGTTCTTTGTCCTCTTGAAGGACCTCCTTGCCCTCCGGAGAAGTTCTTTGTCCTCTTGAAGGACCTCCTTGCCCTTCCGAAGGGGTTTCTTGCCCTCCTGAAGGACCTCCTTGCCCTCACGAGAAGTTCTTTGCCCTCCCGAGGGGCTCCTTGCCCTCCTGAAGGACCTTCTTGTTCTCCTGAAGGAACTTCTTACCCTCCCAAAGGGGTTTCTTGCCCTCCTGAGGGGCTCCTTCCCCTCCTAAAGGACCTCTATGCCCTCCTGAAGGATCTTCTTGCCCTCCCAAGAAGTTCTTTGTCCTCTTGAAGGACCTCTATGCCCTCCTGAAGGATCTTCTTGCCCTCCCAAGAAG
This sequence comes from Cuculus canorus, assembly GCF_017976375.1. Taxonomy (NCBI): domain Eukaryota; kingdom Metazoa; phylum Chordata; class Aves; order Cuculiformes; family Cuculidae; genus Cuculus; species Cuculus canorus. Next base: position 946,575 of record NC_071402.1, read on the forward strand.
TTCTTTGTCCTCTTGAAGGACCTCTATGCCCTCCTGAAGGATCTTCTTGCCCTCCCAAGAAGTTCTTTGTCCTCTTGAAGGACCTCCTTGTCCTCCTGAAGGACCTTCTTGCCCTCCCAAAGGGGTTTCTTGCTCTCCAAAGAGGCTCCTTATCCTTCTGAAGGAGCCGTCCCCATCCCATCCCATGAGCTCCTGGTGTCCACCTGGTCCGGGACACATTGACCAGTTGGGATGAGGTCCCCTTCTGCTCTCTGGAGCCCATAGAGGTGGAGAAAGAGCGGAGAGCTGAGCCCGCGCGTTCCTAACAGCTCACACCGAACCATCTACGATTTCTCCTGGAAGAGGAGATGAATGTTGGGTGGGATGAAGAGTTAGGGTTGGGTTGGAAGCCTGGTGGCCACCTTCTCACCCTGGTTCTGTCTTTAGGACCTGACCCTGAAGCTGTGCCTCATCCGGAGCATCTGCATGATCAGCCAAGCCATCTGCAACGGGATGAAGTGCGGGGACTTTGTCTTCTCCCGCAAAGCCGAGCTCGTGGCCCAGATGGTGGTAAGAACGAAGCCTGGAAGGGTGACACCGCTTCGGGTTGGGCAGGAGGACACCGGGAGAGGTTCTCAACCTTCAGCATTGTGGGTTGAGAACCTTCATCTCTGGATGCTGTGGGGGTGGGAAGGGCAAATGGGAGTTTGTCCCACTGAGCCGAGTCCCCGGGGCTCTGGTGGAGGAGCATCCTGACCTCCAAGGACCCACAGAGACCTTATCAGCCTCTGCAGAGACCTTAATGAGCTCTGCAGAGACCTTATCAACCTCTGCAGAGACCTTATTGAGCTCTGCAGAGACCTTATCAACCTCCGCAGAGACCTCATTGAGCTCTGCAGAGACCTTATCAACCTCTGCAGAGACCTTATCAACCTCTGCAGAGACCTTATTGAGCTCTGCAGAGACCTTATTGAGCTCTACAGAGACCTTATCAACCTCTGCAGAGACCTTATTGAGCTCTACAGAGACCTTATTGAGCTCTGCAGAGACCTTATCAACCTCTACAGAGACCTTATTGAGCTCTGCAGAGACCTTATCAACCTCCGCAGAGACCTTATCAACCTCTGTAGAGACCTTATCAACCTCCGCAGAGACCTTATCAACCTCTGCAGAGACCTTATTGAGCTCTACAGAGACCTTATTGAGCTCTGAGAGACCTTATCAACCTCTACAGAGGCCTTATCAACCTCTACAGAGACCTTATTGAGCTCTGCAGAGACCTTATCAACCTCTGTAGAGACCTTAATGAGCTCTGCAGAGACCTTATCAACCTCTACAGAGACCTTAATGAGCTCTACAGAGACCTTATCAACCTCTACAGAGACCTTATCAACCTCTACAGAGACCTTATCGAGCTCTACAGAGACCTTATCGAGCTCTGCAGAGACCTTAATGAGCTCTGCAGAGACCTTAATGAGCTTTGCAGAGACCTTATCAACCTCTGCAGAGACCTTATCAACCTCTGCAGAGACCTTAATGAGCTCTGTAGAGACCTTATTGAGCTCTGTAGAGACCTTATCAACCTCTGCAGAGACCTTATCAAGATGGAATCATCCTAAAGGATGGAGATGGACTCCTCCTAAAGGATGGAGATGGACTCCTCCTAAAGGATGGAGAGGGACTCCTCCTAAAGGATGGAGACGGAATCGTCCTAAAGGATGGAGATGGACTCCTCCTAAAGGATGGAGATGGACTCCTCCTAAAGGATGGAGATGGACTCGTCCTAAAGGATGGAGATGGACTCCTCCTAAAGGATGGAGATGGTCTCATCCTAAAGGACGGAGATGGACTCCTCCTGAAGGATGGAGATGGACTCCTCCTAAAGGACGGAGATGGACTCCTCCTAAAGGATGGAGACGGACTCGTCCTAAAGGATGGAGATGGACTCGTCCTGAAGGATGGAGATGGACTCATCCTAAAGGATGGAGATGGACTCATCCTAAAGGACGGAGATGGACTCATCCTAAAGGGTGGAGATGGACTCCTCCTAAAGGATGGAGATGGACTCCTCCTAAAGGATGGAGATGGACTCCTCCCAAAGGGTGGAGATGGACTCCTCCTAAAGGATGGAGATGGACTCCTCCTAAAGGACGGAGACGGACTCCTCCCAAAGGGTGGAGATGGACTCCTCCTAAAGGATGGAGATGGACTCCTCCTAAAGGATGGAGATGGACTCCTCCTAAAGGATGGAGATGGACTCCTCCTAAAGGACGGAGACGGACTCCTCCTAAAGGATGGAGATGGACTCCTCCTAAAGGATGGAGATGGACTCCTCCTAAAGGACGGAGATGGACTCATCCTAAAGGATGGAGATGGACTCCTCCTAAAGGATGGAGATGGATTTGTCCTAAAGGATGGAGATGGACTCATCCTAAAGGATGGAGATGGACTCCTCCTAAAGGATGGAGATGGACTCATCCTAAAGGATGGAGATGGTCTCATCCTAAAGGATGGAGATGGACTCCTCCTAAAGGATGGAGATGGTCTCATCCTGAAGGATGGAGATGGTCTCATCCTAAAGGATGGAGATGGACTCCTCCTAAAGGATGGAGACGGAATCCTCCTGAAGGATAGAGGTGGAATGACTGTAACCCTCCCCTTTTTCTGCCTTCCAGGAGTTCATCAAAGCAGAACCGCTGGAGGTGATGCGGACGCCGATTCGCCAACGGGCGATGATCACCTGCACTTACCTGGTGTATCCTTCCCGTTGGGCCCATCCTGAGAGGGACCTGGAAAGGCTGGAGAAGTGGGGCTGGAGAACCTCAGGAGGTTCAACAAGGCCAAGAGGGACCTGGAAAGGCTGGAGAAGTGGGGCTGGAGAACCTCAGGAGGTTCAACAAGGCCAAGAGGGACCTGGAAAGGCTGGAGAAGTGGGGCTGGAGAACCTCAGGAGGTTCAACAAGGCCAAGAGGGACCTGGAGAGGCTGGAAAAGTGGGGCTGGAGAACCTCAGGAGGTTCAACAAAGCCAAGAGGGACCTGGAAAGGCGGGAGAAGTGGGGCTGGAGAACCTCAGGAGGATCAACAAGGCCAAGAGGGACCTGGAAAGGCTGGAGAAGTGGGGTTGGAGAATCTCAGGAGGTTCAACAAGGCCAAGAGGGACATGGACAGGCGGGAGAAGTGGGGCTGGAGAACCTCAGGAGGTTCAACCAGGCCAAGGGCAAGGTCCTACACCTGGGTTGGGGCAATCCGTGGTTTCAGTCCAGGATGGGGGATGATGTGATGGAGAGCAGCGCTGAGGAGAAGGACTTGGGGTGGTGGGGATGAGAAGCTCAACGTGAGCCACAACGTGCGCTCACAGCCCAGAAGGCCAACCGTGTCCTGGGCTGCATCCAAAGCAGCGTGGCCAGCAGGGACAGAGGGGATTCTGCCCCTCTGTTCCTCTCTTGGGAGACCTCCTCTGGAGGATTGGGTCCAGGTCTGGAATCCTCAACAGAAGAAGGAGATGGAGCTGTTGGAACGGGTCCAGAGGAGGCTCCAAGGATTGATGGGAGGGTTGGAGCACCTCCCATCCAAGGACAGGCTGAGAGAGTTGGGGTTGTTCCACCTGGAGAAGAGAAGGCTCTGAGGAGACCTTAGAGTGACCTTCCAGTACCTGAAGGGGCTCCAAGAAAGCTGAGGAGGGCCTTTTTCCAAGGTCATGGAGTGATAGGATGAGGGGGAATGGGGATAAACTGGAGAGGGGCAGATTTAGACTGGACATGAGGAGGAACTTCTTCACCATGAGGGTGAGGAGGCTCTGGAAGAGGTTCTCCAGAGACGTTGTAGCTGCCCCATCCCTGGAGGTGTTCCAGGCCAGGTTGGATGGACCTTGGAGCTCCTAATCCAGCGGTATGTCCCTTCCCATGGCAGTAGGTTGGACCTGGATGAGCTTTGAGGTCCCTTTCCCCACTCAAACCATTCCACCCTTCCATAATTCTATTTTCAACCACTTTTTTTTCTGTCTCCCTCAGTTTCCTCCTGGGAAAAGTTCTCCCCTTTAGCTCTCAATCCATCCGTGTTTCTTCCTCAACTTCAGCCCAGCATCCTGGAGCCCCATCTCAGCGACCCCGACCGCACCGAGTTGATGGACACCTGTCTCGCCAGCGTTCTCGCTCTCCCACCACCGGAAGCGGCCAAGGAACGGGAGGAGAACGGAGGCGAAGCCTTATATAAGGAGGTATGAAACCCAAATCCCAGGAGACCAAGAGCTCCTCAGGCTTCTTGGACCTCTTCCTTGAGGTGGTCCTTGGAGCTCAAAGCTGATACGGAGCTGCCGTCACGTTGTTTGGGTGGTGCTCTTGGAGGTCTTCTCCGTTCTTAGTGATTCAAGGAGTCGTTATTCCATGTCTGCTCCGAGGAAGGTGGTGCTCTTGGAGGTCTTCTCCATCCTTAGTGATTCAAGGAGTCGTTATTCCATGTCTGCTCCGAGTGAGGTGGTGCTCTTGGAGGTCTTCTCCATCCTTAGTGATTCAAGGAGTCGTTATTCCATGTCTGCTCCGAGGAAGGTGGTGCTCTTGGAGGTCTTCTCCATCCTTAGTGGTTCAAGGAGTCGTTATTCCATGTCTGCTCCGAGGAAGGTGGTGCTCTCGGAGGTCTTCTCCATCCTTAGTGATTCAAGGAGTCGTTATTCCATGTCTGCTCCGAGGAAGGTGGTGCTCTTGGAGGTCTTCTCCGTTCTTAGTGATTCAAGGAGTCATTATTCCATGTCTGCTCCGAGGAAGGTGGTGCTCTTGGAGGTCTTCTCCATCCTTAGTGATTCAAGGAGTCGTTATTCCATGTCTGCTCCGAGGAAGGCGGTGCTCTGGAGGTCTTCTCCGTTCTTAGTGATTCAAGGAGTCGTTATTCCATGTCTGCTCCGAGGAAGGTGGTGCTCTTGGAGGTCTTCTCCATCCTTAGTGATTCAAGGAGTCGTTATTCCATGTCTGCTCCGAGGAAGGTGGTGCTCTTGGAGGTCTTCTCCATTCTTAGTGATTCAAGGAGTCGTTATTCCATGTCTGCTCCGAGTGAGGTGGTGCTCTTGGAGGTCTTCTCCGTTCTTAGTGATTCAAGGAGTCGTTATTCCATGTCTGCTCCGAGGAAGGTGGTGCTCTTGGAGGTCTTCTCCATCCTTAGTGATTCAAGGAGTCGTTATTCCATGTCTGCTCCGAGGAAGGTGGTGCTCTTGGAGGTCTTCTCCATCCTTAGTGATTCAAGGAGTCGTTATTCCATGTCTGCTCCGAGTGAGGTGGTGCTCTTGGAGGTCTTCTCCATTCTTAGTGGTTCAAGGAGTCGTTATTCCATGTCTGCTCCGAGGAAGGTGGTGCTCTCGGAGGTCTTCTCCATCCTTAGTGATTCAAGGAGTCGTTATTCCATGTCTGCTCCGAGGAAGGTGGTGCTCTCGGAGGTCTTCTCCATTCTTAGTGATTCAAGGAGTCGTTATTCCATGTCTGCTCCGAGGAAGGTGGTGCTCTTGGAGGTCTTCTCCGTTCTTAGTGATTCAAGGAGTCGTTATTCCGTGTCTGCTCCGAGGAAGGTGGTGCTCTTGGAGGTCTTCTCCATCCTTAGTGATTCAAGGAGTCGTTATTCCATGTCTGCTCCGAGGAAGGTGGTGCTCCTGGAGGTCTTCTCCATCCTTAGTGATTCAAGGAGTCGTTATTCCATGTCTGCTCCGAGGAAGGTGGTGCTCTTGGAGGTCTTCTCCGTTCTCAGTGATTCAAGGAGTCGTTATTCCATGTCTGCTCCGAGGAAGGCGGTGCTCTTAGAGTTCTTCTCCGTTCTCAGTGATTCAAGGAGTCGTTATTCCATGTCTGCTCCGAGGAAGGTGGTGCTCTTGGAGGTCTTCTCCGTTCTTAGTGTTCAAGGAGTCGTTATTCCATGTCTGCTCCGAGTGAGGTGGTGCTCTTGGAGGTCTTCTCCATCCTTAGTGATTCAAGGAGTTGTTATTCCATGTCTGCTCCGAGTGAGGTGGTGCTCTTGGAGGTCTTCTCCATTCTCAGTGATTCAAGGAGTCGTTATTCCATGTCTGCTCCGAGGAAGGTGGTGCTCTTGGAGGTCTTCTCCGTTCTTAGTGATTCAAGGAGTCGTTATTCCATGTCTGCTCCGAGTGAGGTGGCGCTCTTGGAGGTCTTCTCCATCCTTAGTGATTCAAGGAGTCGTTATTCCATGTCTGCTCCGAGGAAGGTGGTGCTCTTGGAGGTCTTCTCCGTTCTTAGTGATTCAAGGAGTCGTTATTCCGTGTCTGCTCCGAGGAAGGTGGTGCTCTTGGAGGTCTTCTCCATCCTTAGTGATTCAAGGAGTCGTTATTCCATGTCTGCTCCGAGGAAGGTGGTGCTCCTGGAGGTCTTCTCCATCCTTAGTGATTCAAGGAGTCGTTATTCCATGTCTGCTCCGAGGAAGGTGGTGCTCTTGGAGGTCTTCTCCGTTCTCAGTGATTCAAGGAGTCGTTATTCCATGTCTGCTCCGAGGAAGGCGGTGCTCTTAGAGTTCTTCTCCGTTCTCAGTGATTCAAGGAGTCGTTATTCCATGTCTGCTCCGAGGAAGGTGGTGCTCTTGGAGGTCTTCTCCGTTCTTAGTGTTCAAGGAGTCGTTATTCCATGTCTGCTCCGAGTGAGGTGGTGCTCTTGGAGGTCTTCTCCATCCTTAGTGATTCAAGGAGTTGTTATTCCATGTCTGCTCCGAGTGAGGTGGTGCTCTTGGAGGTCTTCTCCATTCTCAGTGATTCAAGGAGTCGTTATTCCATGTCTGCTCCGAGGAAGGTGGTGCTCTTGGAGGTCTTCTCCGTTCTTAGTGATTCAAGGAGTCGTTATTCCATGTCTGCTCCGAGTGAGGTGGCGCTCTTGGAGGTCTTCTCCATCCTTAGTGATTCAAGGAGTCATTATTCCGTGTCTGCTCCGAGGAAGGTGGTGCTCCTGGAGGTCTTCTCCGTTCTTAGTGATTCAAGGAGTCGTTATTCCATGTCTGCTCCGAGGAAGGTGGTGCTCTTGGAGGTCTTCTCCGTTCTCAGTGATTCAAGGAGTCGTTATTCCATGTCTGCTCCGAGTGAGGTGGTGCTCTTGGAGGTCTTCTCCGTCCTTAGTGATTCAAGGAGTCGTTATTCCATGTCTGCTCCGAGGAAGGTGGTGCTCTTGGAGGTCTTCTCCGTTCTTAGTGATTCAAGGAGTCGTTATTCCATGTCTGCTCCGAGGAAGGTGGTGCTCTTGGAGGTCTTCTCCGTCCTTAGTGATTCAAGGAGTCGTTATTCCATGTCTGCTCCGAGGGAGGCGGTGCTCTTGGAGGTCTTCTCCATCCTTAGTGATTCAAGGAGTCGTTATTCCATGTCTGCTCCGAGGAAGGTGGTGCTCTTGGAGTTCTTCTCCGTTCTCAGTGATTCAAGGAGTCGTTATTCCATGTCTGCTCCGAGGAAGGTGGTGCTCTTGGAGGTCTTCTCCATCCTTAGTGATTCAAGGAGTCGTTATTCCATGTCTGCTCCGAGGAAGGTGGTGCTCTTGGAGGTCTTCTCCATCCTTAGTGGTTCAAGGAGTCGTTATTCCATGTCTGCTCCGAGGAAGGTGGTGCTCTTGGAGGTCTTCTCCATCCTTAGTGATTCAAGGAGTCCTTATTCCATGTCTGCTCCGAGGAAGGTGGTGCTCTTGGAGGTCTTCTCCATCCTTAGTGATTCAAGGAGTCGTTATTCCATGTCTGCTCCGAGGAAGGTGGCGCTCTTGGAGGTCTTCTCCATCCTTAGTGATTCAAGGAGTCCTTATTCCATGTCTGCTCCGAGGAAGGTGGTGCTCTCGGAGGTCTTCTCCATCCTTAGTGATTCAAGGAGTCCTTATTCCATGTCTGCTCCGAGGAAGGTGGTGCTCTTGGAGGTCTTCTCCATTCTCAGTGATTCAAGGAGTCGTTATTCCATGTCTGCTCCGAGGAAGGTGGTGCTCTTGGAGGTCTTCTCCATCCTTAGTGATTCAAGGAGTCGTTATTCCATGTCTGCTCCGAGTGAGGTGGCGCTCTTGGAGGTCTTCTCCATCCTTAGTGATTCAAGGAGTCGTTATTCCATGTCTGCTCCGAGTGAGGTGGTGCTCTCGGAGGTCTTCTCCATCCTTAGTGATTCAAGGAGTCGTTATTCCATGTCTGCTCCGAGTGAGGTGGTGCTCCTGGAGGTCTTCTCCGTTCTTAGTGATTCAAGGAGTCGTTATTCCATGTCTGCTCCGAGTGAGGTGGTGCTCTCGGAGGTCTTCTCCATCCTTAGTGATTCAAGGAGTCGTTATTCCATGTCTGCTCCGAGGAAGGCGGTGCTCTTGGAGGTCTTCTCCGTTCTCAGTGATTCAAGGAGTCGTTATTCCATGTCTGCTCCGAGGAAGGCGGTGCTCTTGGAGGTCTTCTCCGTTCTTAGTGATTCAAGGAGTCGTTATTCCATGTCTGCTCCGAGGAAGGTGGTGCTCTTGGAGGTCTTCTCCGTTCTCAGTGATTCAAGGAGTCGTTATTCCATGTCTGCTCCGAGGAAGGTGGTGCTCTCGGAGGTCTTCTCCATCCTTAGTGATTCAAGGAGTCGTTATTCCATGTCTGCTCCGAGGAAGGTGGTGCTCCTGGAGGTCTTCTCCATCCTTAGTGATTCAAGGAGTCGTTATTCCATGTCTGCTCCGAGTGAGGTGGCGCTCTTGGAGGTCTTCTCCATCCTTAGTGATTCAAGGAGTCATTATTCCGTGTCTGCTCCGAGGAAGGTGGTGCTCTTGGAGGTCTTCTCCATCCTTAGTGATTCAAGGAGTCATTATTCCGTGTCTGCTCCGAGGAAGGTGGTGCTCTTGGAGGTCTTCTCCATCCTTAGTGATTCAAGGAGTCATTATTCCGTGTCTGCTCCGAGGAAGGTGGTGCTCTTGGAGGTCTTCTCCGTTCTCAGTGATTCAAGGAGTCGTTATTCCATGTCTGCTCCGAGGAAGGTGGTGCTCTTGGAGGTCTTCTCCATCCTTAGTGGTTCAAGGAGTCGTTATTCCATGTCTGCTCCGAGTGAGGTGGTGCTCTTGGAGGTCTTCTCCATCCTTAGTGATTCAAGGAGTCGTTATTCCATGTCTGCTCCGAGGAAGGTGGTGCTCTTGGAGGTCTTCTCCATCCTTAGTGATTCAAGGAGTCGTCATTCCATGTCTGCTCCGAGGAAGGTGGTGCTCTTGGAGGTCTTCTCCATCCTTAGTGATTCAAGGAGTCGTTATTCCATGTCTGCTCCGAGGAAGGTGGTGCTCTTGGAGGTCTTCTCCGTTCTCAGTGATTCAAGGAGTCGTTATTCCATGTCTGCTCCGAGGAAGGCGGTGCTCTTGGAGGTCTTCTCCATCCTTAGTGATTCAAGGAGTCGTTATTCCATGTCTGCTCCGAGGAAGGTGGTGCTCTTGGAGGTCTTCTCCATCCTTAGTGATTCATGGAGTCGTTATTCCATGTCTGCTCCGAGGAAGGTGGTGCTCTTGGAGGTCTTCTCCGTTCTTAGTGATTCAAGGAGTCGTTATTCCATGTCTGCTCCGAGGAAGGTGGTGCTCTTGGAGGTCTTCTCCATTCTTAGTGATTCAAGGAGTCGTTATTCCATGTCTGCTCCGAGTGAGGTGGTGCTCTTGGAGGTCTTCTCCGTTCTCAGTGGTTCAAGGAGTCGTTATTCCATGTCTGCTCCGAGGAAGGTGGTGCTCTTGGAGGTCTTCTCCATCCTTAGTGATTCAAGGAGTCGTCATTCCATGTCTGCTCCGAGGAAGGTGGTGCTCTTGGAGGTCTTCTCCGTTCTTAGTGATTCAAGGAGTCGTTATTCCATGTCTGCTCCGAGTAAGGTGGTGCTCTTGGAGGTCTTCTCCATCCTTAGTGATTCAAGGAGTCGTTATTCCATGTCTGCTCCGAGGAAGGTGGTGCTCTTGGAGGTCTTCTCCGTTCTTAGTGATTCAAGGAGTCGTTATTCCATGTCTGCTCCGAGTGAGGTGGTGCTCTTGGAGGTCTTCTCCGTCCTTAGTGATTCAAGGAGTCGTTATTCCATGTCTGCTCCGAGGAAGGTGGTGCTCTTGGAGGTCTTCTCCGTTCTTAGTGGTTCAAGGAGTCGTTATTCCATGTCTGCTCCGAGGAAGGTGGTGCTCTCGGAGGTCTTCTCCATTCTTAGTGATTCAAGGAGTCGTTATTCCATGTCTGCTCCGAGGAAGGTGGTGCTCTTGGAGGTCTTCTCCGTTCTCAGTGATTCAAGGAGTCGTTATTCCATGTCTGCTCCGAGTGAGGTGGTGCTCTTGGAGGTCTTCTCCATCCTTAGTGATTCAAGGGGTGTTTATTCCATGTCTGCTCCGAGGAAGGTGGTGCTCTTGGAGGTCTTCTCCATCCTTAGTGATTCAAGGAGTCGTTATTCCATGTCTGCTCCGAGGAAGGTGGTGCTCTTGGAGGTCTTCTCCGTTCTTAGTGATTCAAGGAGTCGTTATTCCATGTCTGCTCCGAGTGAGGTGGTGCTCTCGGAGGTCTTCTCCGTTCTTAGTGATTCAAGGAGTCGTTATTCCATGTCTGCTCCGAGTGAGGTGGTGCTCTTGGAGGTCTTCTCCGTCCTTAGTGATTCATGGAGTCGTTATTCCATGTCTGCTCCGAGTGAGGTGGTGCTCTTGGAGGTCTTCTCCATTCTTAGTGGTTCAAGGAGTCGTTATTCCATGTCTGCTCCGAGGAAGGTGGTGCTCTTGGAGGTCTTCTCCGTTCTTAGTGATTCAAGGAGTCGTTATTCCATGTCTGCTCCGAGGAAGGTGGTGCTCTTGGAGGTCTTCTCCGTTCTTAGTGATTCAAGGAGTCGTTATTCCATGTCTGCTCCGAGGAAGGTGGTGCTCTTGGAGGTCTTCTCCATCCTTAGTGATTCAAGGAGTCGTTATTCCATGTCTGCTCCGAGGAAGGTGGTGCTCTTGGAGGTCTTCTCCGTTCTTAGTGATTCAAGGAGTCGTTATTCCGTGTCTGCTCCGAGGAAGGTGGTGCTCTTGGAGGTCTTCTCCGTTCTCAGTGATTCAAGGAGTCGTTATTCCATGTCTGCTCCGAGGAAGGTGGTGCTCTTGGAGGTCTTCTCCATTCTTAGTGATTCAAGGAGTCGTTATTCCATGTCTGCTCCGAGTGAGGTGGTGCTCTTGGAGGTCTTCTCCGTCCTTAGTGATTCAAGGAGTCGTTATTCCATGTCTGCTCCGAGGAAGGTGGTGCTCTTGGAGGTCTTCTCCATTCTTAGTGATTCAAGGAGTCGTTATTCCATGTCTGCTCCGAGGAAGGTGGTGCTCTTGGAGGTCTTCTCCGTTCTTAGTGATTCAAGGAGTCGTTATTCCATGTCTGCTCCGAGGAAGGTGGTGCTCTTGGAGGTCTTCTCCATCCTTAGTGATTCAAGGAGTCGTTATTCCGTGTCTGCTCCGAGGAAGGTGGTGCTCTTGGAGGTCTTCTCCGTTCTCAGTGATTCAAGGAGTCGTTATTCCATGTCTGCTCCGAGGAAGGTGGTGCTCTCGGAGGTCTTCTCCATCCTTAGTGATTCAAGGAGTCGTTATTCCATGTCTGCTCCGAGGAAGGTGGTGCTCCTGGAGGTCTTCTCCATCCTTAGTGATTCAAGGAGTCGTTATTCCATGTCTGCTCCGAGTGAGGTGGCGCTCTTGGAGGTCTTCTCCATCCTTAGTGATTCAAGGAGTCATTATTCCGTGTCTGCTCCGAGGAAGGTGGTGCTCTTGGAGGTCTTCTCCATCCTTAGTGATTCAAGGAGTCATTATTCCGTGTCTGCTCCGAGGAAGGTGGTGCTCTTGGAGGTCTTCTCCATCCTTAGTGATTCAAGGAGTCATTATTCCGTGTCTGCTCCGAGGAAGGTGGTGCTCTTGGAGGTCTTCTCCGTTCTCAGTGATTCAAGGAGTCGTTATTCCATGTCTGCTCCGAGGAAGGTGGTGCTCTTGGAGGTCTTCTCCATCCTTAGTGGTTCAAGGAGTCGTTATTCCATGTCTGCTCCGAGTGAGGTGGTGCTCTTGGAGGTCTTCTCCATCCTTAGTGATTCAAGGAGTCGTTATTCCATGTCTGCTCCGAGGAAGGTGGTGCTCTTGGAGGTCTTCTCCGTTCTCAGTGATTCAAGGAGTCGTTATTCCATGTCTGCTCCGAGTGAGGTGGTGCTCTTGGAGGTCTTCTCCATCCTTAGTGATTCAAGGAGTCATTATTCCGTGTCTGCTCCGAGGAAGGTGGTGCTCTTGGAGGTCTTCTCCATCCTTAGTGATTCAAGGAGTCGTTATTCCATGTCTGCTCCGAGGAAGGTGGTGCTCTTGGAGGTCTTCTCCATCCTTAGTGGTTCAAGGAGTCGTTATTCCATGTCTGCTCCGAGGAAGGTGGTGCTCTTGGAGGTCTTCTCCATCCTTAGTGATTCAAGGAGTCGTTATTCCATGTCTGCTCCGAGTGAGGTGGTGCTCTTGGAGGTCTTCTCCATCCTTAGTGATTCAAGGAGTCGTTATTCCATGTCTGCTCTGAGGAAGGTGGTGCTCTTGGAGGTCTTCTCCGTTCTTAGTGATTCAAGGAGTCGTTATTCCGTGTCTGCTCCGAGGAAGGTGGTGCTCTTGGAGGTCTTCTCCATCCTTAGTGATTCAAGGAGTCGTTATTCCATATCTGCTCCGAGTGAGGTGGTGCTCTTGGAGGTCTTCTCCATCCTTAGTGATTCAAGGAGTCGTTATTCCATGTCTGCTCCGAGGAAGGTGGTGCTCCTGGAGGTCTTCTCCATCCTTAGTGATTCAAGGAGTCGTTATTCCATGTCTGCTCCGAGTGAGGTGGTGCTCTTGGAGGTCTTCTCCGTCCTTAGTGATTCAAGGAGTCGTTATTCCATGTCTGCTCCGAGGAAGGTGGTGCTCTTGGAGGTCTTCTCCGTTCTTAGTGATTCAAGGAGTCGTTATTCCATGTCTGCTCCGAGGAAGGTGGCGCTCTTGGAGGTCTTCTCCATCCTTAGTGATTCAAGGAGTCGTTATTCCATGTCTGCTCCGAGGAAGGTGGTGCTCTTGGAGGTCTTCTCCATCCTTAGTGATTCAAGGAGTCGTTATTCCATGTCTGCTCCGAGGAAGGTGGTGCTCTTGGAGGTCTTCTCCATCCTTAGTGATTCAAGGAGTCGTTATTCCATGTCTGCTCCGAGTGAGGTGGTGCTCTTGGAGGTCTTCTCCATTCTTAGTGGTTCAAGGAGTCGTTATTCCATGTCTGCTCCGAGGAAGGTGGTGCTCTTGGAGGTCTTCTCCGTTCTTAGTGATTCAAGGAGTCGTCATTCCATGTCTGCTCCGAGGAAGGTGGTGCTCTTGGAGGTCTTCTCCATCCTTAGTGATTCAAGGAGTCGTTATTCCATGTCTGCTCCGAGGAAGGTGGTGCTCTTGGAGGTCTTCTCCATCCTTAGTGATTCAAGGAGTCGTTATTCCATGTCTGCTCCGAGTGAGGTGGTGCTCTTGGAGGTCTTCTCCATTCTTAGTGGTTCAAGGAGTCGTTATTCCATGTCTGCTCCGAGGAAGGTGGTGCTCTTGGAGGTCTTCTCCGTTCTTAGTGATTCAAGGAGTCGTCATTCCATGTCTGCTCCGAGGAAGGTGGTGCTCTTGGAGGTCTTCTCCATCCTTAGTGATTCAAGGAGTCGTTATTCCATGTCTGCTCCGAGGAAGGTGGTGCTCTTGGAGGTCTTCTCCATCCTTAGTGATTCAAGGAGTCGTTATTCCATGTCTGCTCCGAGGAAGGTGGTGCTCTTGGAGGTCTTCTCCGTTCTCAGTGATTCAAGGAGTCGTTATTCCATGTCTGCTCCGAGTGAGGTGGTGCTCTTGGAGGTCTTCTCCATTCTTAGTGGTTCAAGGAGTCGTTATTCCATGTCTGCTCCGAGGAAGGTGGTGCTCTTGGAGGTCTTCTCCGTCCTTAGTGATTCAAGGAGTCGTTATTCCATGTCTGCTCCGAGTGAGGTGGTGCTCTTGGAGGTCTTCTCCATCCTTAGTGATTCAAGGAGTCGTTATTCCGTGTCTGCTCCGAGGAAGGTGGTGCTCTTGGAGGTCTTCTCCGTTCTCAGTGATTCAAGGAGTCGTTATTCCATGTCTGCTCCGAGTGAGGTGGTGCTCTTGGAGGTCTTCTCCATCCTTAGTGATTCAAGGAGTCGTTATTCCATGTCTGCTCCGAGGAAGGTGGTGCTCTTGGAGGTCTTCTCCGTTCTCAGTGATTCAAGGAGTCGTTATTCCATGTCTGCTCCGAGTGAGGTGGCGCTCTTGGAGGTCTTCTCCGTCCTTAGTGATTCAAGGAGTCGTTATTCCATGTCTGCTCCGAGGAAGGTGGTGCTCTTGGAGGTCTTCTCCATTCTCAGTGATTCAAGGAGTCGTTATTCCATGTCTGCTCCGAGGAAGGTGGTGCTCTTGGAGGTCTTCTCCATCCTTAGTGATTCAAGGAGTCGTTATTCCATGTCTGCTCCGAGTGAGGTGGTGCTCTTGGAGGTCTTCTCCATCCTTAGTGATTCAAGGAGTCGTTATTCCATGTCTGCTCCGAGGAAGGTGGTGCTCTTGGAGGTCTTCTCCGTTCTTAGTGATTCATGGAGTCGTTATTCCATGTCTGCTCCGAGTGAGGTGGTGCTCTTGGAGGTCTTCTCCATCCTTAGTGATTCAAGGAGTCGTTATTCCATGTCTGCTCCGAGGAAGGTGGTGCTCTTGGAGGTCTTCTCCGTTCTTAGTGATTCAAGGAGTCGTTATTCCATGTCTGCTCCGAGTGAGGTGGTGCTCTTGGAGGTCTTCTCCATTCTCAGTGATTCAAGGAGTCGTTATTCCATGTCTGCTCCGAGGAAGGTGGTGCTCTTGGAGGTCTTCTCCATCCTTAGTGATTCAAGGAGTCGTTATTCCATGTCTGCTCCGAGGAAGGTGGTGCTCTTGGAGGTCTTCTCCATTCTCAGTGATTCATGGAGTCGTTATTCCATGTCTGCTCCGAGTGAGGTGGTGCTCTTGGAGGTCTTCTCCATTCTTAGTGATTCAAGGAGTCGTTATTCCATGTCTGCTCCGAGGAAGGTGGTGCTCTTGGAGGTCTTCTCCATCCTTAGTGATTCAAGGAGTCGTTATTCCATGTCTGCTCCGAGTGAGGTGGTGCTCTTGGAGGTCTTCTCCATCCTTAGTGGTTCAAGGAGTCGTTATTCCATGTCTGCTCCGAGGAAGGTGGTGCTCTTGGAGGTCTTCTCCATCCTTAGTGGTTCAAGGAGTCGTTATTCCATGTCTGCTCCGAGGAAGGTGGTGCTCTTGGAGGTCTTCTCCGTTCTAAGTGGTTCAAGGAGTCGTTATTCCATGTCTGCTCCGAGGAAGGCGGTGGATTTGAGCAGAGGGCTCCTCAGAGGTCACCAGCGCCAACGGGTGGTGGATGATCTTTCATCCTGAACTCAAAGAAACCCACCGGGAGGTTGGATAGGCAGAGCCACCCCCACCTACCATGGTTCAGTGGTGGCCGTGGACTTCGTGGTTGGACACAATGAAGAGTTCTGGAGTCCTCAGTACAGGACGGACACGGAGGTGTTGGAACGAGGGCCAGAGAAGGCCACGGAGATGATCCAAGAGCTGGAGAACCTCCCATCCAAGGACAGGCTGAGAGAGTTGGGGTTGTCCAGCCTGGAGAAGAGAAGGCTCTGAGGAGACCTTAGAGTGACCTTCCAGAAAGGAGCTCCAGGAAGGCTGAGGAGGTCAAGGAGTGATGGGAGAGGACAAAGGGAATGGTTTTGAGCTGCAAGAGGGGACATTGAGGTGAGATCTTAGGGAGAAATGTTCTCCTGTGAGAGTGGGGAGGCCCTGGAAGAGGTCACCCAGGGAAGTTGTGGCTGCCCCATCCCTGGAGGGGTTCCAGGCCAGGTTGGATGGGGCTTGGAGCTGCTGATCCAGTGGGAGGTGTCCCTGCCCATGGCAGAGGGGTTGGAACTGGATGGGCTTTGAGGTCTCTTGAACCCAAACCATCTCCTGGTTCCATGATTCTCGCTTCTCATCAACCAGAACCCCCAGATCCCATCCCTGGAGGTGTCCCAGGCCACGTTGGATGGGGCTTGGAGCCCCTGATCCAGTGGGAGGTGTCCCTGCCCATGGCAGAGGGGTTGAAACTGGATGGGCTTTAAGGTCCCTTCCAACCCAAACCATCTCCTGGTTCCATGATTCTCACTTGCCATCAACCAGAACCCCCAGATCCCATCCCTGGAGAGGTTCCAGGCCAGGTTGGATAAGGTTTGGAGCTCCGGATGCAGTGGGAGGTGTCCGTCAACCATGGAACTGGATGGGCTTGGAGGTCCCTTCCAACCCAAACCATCTCCTGGTTCCATGATTCTCAGTTCCCATCAACCAGAACCCCCAGATCCCATCCCTGGAGGTCTTCACGGCCAGGTTGGATGGACCTTGGAGCCCCTGATCCAGTGGGAGATGTCCCTGCCCATGGCAGGGGGTTGGAACTGGATGGACTTTGAGGTCCCTTCCAACCCAAACCATCTCCTGGTTCCATGATTCCCACCTGATGTCCACCAGAACCCCCAGATCCCATCCCTGGAGGGGTTCCAGGCCAGGTTGGATGGGGCTTGGAGCCCCGGATGCAGTGGGAGGTGTCCATCAACCATGGATCTGGATGATCTTGGAGGTCTCTCCCATCCAAAACCATCTCCTGGTTCCATGATTCTCCCTTGCCATCAACCAGAACCCCCAGATCCCATCCCTGGAGGTCTTCACGGCCACGTTGGATGGACCTTAGAGCCCCTGATCCAGTGGGAGGTGTCCCTGCCCATGGCAGAGGGGTTGGAACTGGATGGGCTTTGATGTCCCTTCCACCCCAACCCAACCCCTAATTCCATCTTAAAGGTCTTTTCCAACCTAAGTAACTCTTTGGATTCCACGGCCCAAGAGTTGTCCTCACAACTCCTCCAGAACTTTGCTTCCAAAGTGGTGCTCCGATGCATTTTTGAGGTCTCGTAGCTCCATCCTCTCCTTGACCAGCGTGGGAAAACACTCTGTTTGGAATTCCACCAGGACAAAACACCGCCTCTTTTCCTCCTCCCTTATCTCTTGGAAGAGCTTTGACCTTCCGGGTGCTGATAAGGAAGGAGAAAATGAGTTTATCAATCAAACGCTGTGGAGAAGACCGTGAACTCCCTCCAGGGAGACCATCAACCGATGTTGGAAAACGCCGTAGGGTGGAAGGGACCTTTCCATCAGCTTCTGAAGAGCTGCAGCTGCTTCTCCAGTGCTTAATTAATTAAGCTCGGGTGCTTAATGAGTGCTAATGAAGTCGTTGCAGCTGCTGAGCAGTTGCAAAGCAACTCTATCGCGTGTCCTCCTGTAGCTCTTGCAGGTGAGCTCCAAAGCCGGAGGTTCTGATGGATCCTTGGTTGGCGTCGGTCGGTACCTGGATGGAAAATTCCAGTTAATCATCTCTTTCTCCTTCTCTCTGAAGCTTTGGAGTTGTGATTTCTTCTCCAGTTGACTCCAAAGTCCTCTGGAAGGAAACTGTGAGCGTCTTCCAAAGGGTTCTTCCTACGCTGGGCTGTCCCATCCCTGGAGGTCAGGACCAGGTTGGAGGGGGCTGATCCAGTGGGAGGTGTCCCTGCCCATGGCAGAGGGGTTGGAACTGGATGGGCTTTGAGGTCCATTCCAACCCAAATCATCTCCTGGTTCCATGATTCCCACCTGATGTCCACCAGAACCCTCAGATCCCATCCCTGGAGATGTTCCAGGCCACGTTGGATGGGGCTCGGAGCCCCTGATCCAGTGGGAGGTGTCCCTGCCCATGGCAGAGGGGTTGGAACTGGATGGGCTTTGAGGTCCCTTCCAACCCAAATTGTTCTATGATTTTATGACCTGGGTCGGAGCAATCCATGGTTTCAATCCAGGATGGGGGATGATGGGATGGAGAACCTCAGGAGGTTCAACAATGCCAAGAGGGACCTGGACAGGCTGGAGAAGTGGGGCTGGAGAACCTCAGGAGGTTCAACCAGGCCAAGGGCAAGGTCCTACACCAGGGTTGGGGCAATCTGCCGTTTCAGTCCAGGATGGGGGATGATGGGATGGAGAGCAGCGCTGAGGAGAAGGACTTGTGGTTATGGGGAGGAGAAGCTCAACGTGAGCCACAACGTGTGCTCACAGCCCAGAAGGTCAATGGTGTCCTGGGCTGCATCCAAAGCAGCGTGGCCAGCAGGGATGGAGGGGATTCTGCTCCTCTGTTCCTCTCCTGGGAGACCTCCTCTGGAGGATTGGGTCCAGTTCTGGAATCCTCAACAGAAGAAGGAGATGGAGCTGTTGGAATGGGTCCAGAGGAGGCTCCAAGGATGATGGGAGGGTTGGAGCACCTCCCATCCGAGGACAGGCTGAGAGAGTTGGGGTTGTTCATCCTGGAGAAGAGAAGGCTCCGAGGAGACCTTAGAGTGACCTTCCAGTACCTGAAGGGGCTCCAGGAAAACTGGAGAGGGCCTTTTTCCAAGGTCATGGAGTGATAGGATGAGGGGCAATGGGTATAAACTGGAGAGGGGCAGATTTAGACTGGACATGAGGAGGAACTTCTTCCCCATGAGGGTGGTGAGGCCCTGGAAGAGGTTGCCCAGAGAAGTGGTGGCTGCCCCATCCCTGGAGGTCTTGAAGGCCACGTTGGATGGGTCTTGGGCAGCCTGATCCAGGGGACAAGGGCAGAAGAAGAGTTGAACTCTTCCCAGGAGTCCTCACGGTGAAGATGGGGACAAGGGCAGAAGAAGAGCTCAGCTCTTCCCAGGAGTCCTCACGGTGAGGATGAGGACAAGGAGCACAACTGAAAGGCGGTGGGATTCCGTAGGAACACCGGGAAACACTCGTTGAGTGCGAATGACCGAGCGTTGGCCCAGGGAGGTGTTGGATCCCCATCCTTGGTGTTACCCAAACCCAACTGGATGTGCTCCTGGGCACCACCACCTCCTCCTGGAGGCTCTGCATGAGCAGGGGTTGAGCTGGAAGAGCTCTGGAGGCTTCTTCTCCTCCAAGGCAATGGAATGGTCTTGAGGGAACCTGTGGATGGGCCGATTCCTGGTGCTCCGGGTGGTCCAGGGGGTGGGAGAACCGTCACCTTGCCTGAAGGACACGACTCATCCAGAGGATGACTCGAGCAAACTGGAGGATTGAGAACATCACGAGGTTCACCACGGCCAAGTTGGAGGTCCTGCGTGAGGAACGAGGGAGTCCTCGGTTTCGATCCGGGCTGAGGAGGAAGGGGATGGAGAACAGCCCTGAGGAGGAGGACTTGAGGAGCTTCTCATGGTTCAAAAACATGGATGTGTGTTGGAAATATCTACTGACAGCCCCAAAAAAGCCACCCGTGTCCTCGGCTGCGTCCAAAGCTGTGGGACCAGCGGGGAGGGAGAAGATTCTGTCCCTCTGCTCTGCTCTGGTGGGACCCAACTTGGAGTCCTGCGTCCAGTTCTGGAGTCTTCAGCTCAGGAAGGACATGGAGGTGTTGGAGTGAGGGCAGAGGAGACCACGGAGATGGGTTCTCCAAGGGATGGAGAACGTCCTGTATGAGGCCAGGCTGAGAGAGATGGGGTTGTCCAGCCTGGAGAAGACAAGGATCTAAGGAGACTTTAGAGCAGCTTCCAGTAGGGAAAGGAGCTCCAGGAAAGCTGAGGAGATGCTCTTGGTCAAGGAGTGATGGGAGAGGACTTGGGGGGAATGGTTTTGAGCTGAAAGAGAGGAGATTGAGATGAGATCTTGAGGGAGAAATGTTCTCCTGGGAGAGTGGAGAGACCCCTGGAAGAGGTTGTCCAGAGCAGTGGTGGCTCCTCAATCCCTGAAGGTGTTCCAGGCCAGGTTGGATGGAGCTCCTGATCCAGTAGAAGGTGTCCCTTCCCCCATGGCAGGAACTGGATGGGCTTTGAGGTCCCTTCCAACCCAAACCATCTCCTGGTTCCATGATTCTCTCTTTAGGTGCTGTATGGTGACACCATCAATGCCCTCAAAGACCTCCTGAAGAGTCTCCTGCAGAGGAACCTGACCCCTCACGGCCTGCAGGACATGTTTGCGGTAGGTGCAGTTTGGCTTTGGTGGGATCTTCACCGAGGTCCCTATCTGCCAACCTCAAGTCAAGAGGCAGAGGTGGCTTTGGACCTCCGGTTGGAGTTCTCCACCTCTCCCAATGCCATGAGGTCCAGCGTGACCCCCATTCCACCTCCTGAAGAAGCCACACACGTGGCATGGCTCACGCTGCCCGGTTGGGTCAAGGTCCATAGGGAAGGACACTCATGGTTGACCTTTGGGCATGGCCGTTGTTGCCCATGAAGGGCACCAAGGAAGGCCACCATGAAGGATGGCCAACGTGTGGCTCACAAAGAGTTCTGGAGTCCTTCAAACCGGCAGCTCTTGGTTGGAACTGGATGGGCTTTGAGGTCCCTTCCAACCCAAACCATCTCCTGCTTCCGTGATTCTCACTTGCCATCAACCAGAACCCCCAGATCCCATCCCTGGAGATGTTGAAGACCACATTGGATGGGCTTTGGAGCCCCTGATCCAGTGGGAGGTGTCCCTGCCCATCCAGGGGTTGGAACTCAATGGGCTTGGAGGTCCCTTCCAACCCAAACCATCTCCTGCTTCCATGATTCTCACTTCCCATCAACCAGAACCCCCAGATCCCATCCCTGGAGGTGTTGAAGACCACATTGGATGGGCCTTGGAGCCCCTCATCCAGTGAGAGGTGTCCCTGCCCCTCCAGGGGGTGGAACTCAATGGGTTTTGAGGTCCCTTCCAATCCAAACCATCTCCTGGTTCCACGATTCGCACTTCCCATCAACCAGAACCCCCAGATCCCATCCCTGGAGGGGTTCAAGGCCACGTTGGATGAACCTTGGAGGCCTTCATCCAGTGGGAGGTGTCCCTGCCCATCCAGGGGTTGGAACTCAATGGGCTTTGAGGTCCCTTCCAACCCAAACCATCTCCTGGTTCCATGATTCTCACTTCCCATCAACCAGAACCCCCAGATCCCATCCCTGGAGGGGTTGAAGACCACATTGGATGGGCTTTGGAGCCCCTCATCCAGTGGGAGATGTCCCTACCCATGACAGGAGCTGGAGTTGGATGGACTTTGAGGTCCCATCCAACCCATTCCTTGATTCCAAGGGCTATCCAAGGTGCCACCTCGGGGGTTGGACCTGAATGGGCTTTGACGCCCCAACCCGTTCCGTTCTTCGCTGATTCCACGTTGTCCTTTCTGCTCTTTTCTCCTCCAGCACTTGGGGCCGTGGATCAAATCGAGCAAAGCCCACGAGCGCGAGCGAGCGGTGGAGGTCAGCGCTTCCTTGCTGGACTTCTACCTGACCAAACTCAACGTCAGCGTAAGGAAACCTTCTCCTCCATCATCTTTCTGCTTCTTCTTCTCCTTCTCCTCCCACCGCACTTGGGTTGAACATCCATCCTGGGTTGGGGGGAAGAAAAAGAAACCCCCCAGGAGAACGTGGTGGTGGCCACCACTTATGGTCCTGTATCTTCTGACCGTCCTTACAGACCGTCATCCCCTTCTACAACCTCGGTGTCCTCATGGCGCTCTTCTCGCCGCGCTGCTCGGACGCGTTGGCCGCCGTCCGCCAACGCGCCGTGGACTGCGTCTACACTTTGCTCTCCATCCAACTCTGCTACGAAGGTGAGGGCGGAGGAGAGCGCTCGGTGGTGGCGGCGGCGGTGGGAACCGTGATGGCTTCTCCGCTGATGGGTTGAGGGGTGTCCATCTCTGTCCGTCCTCCGCGTCTGTCTCCGTCCTCTGCGTCTCCATCCTCCCTGTCCCCATCTCCATCTCCATCCCTATCTCTATCTCCATCTCCACCTCCATCATCTCCTCGTCCTCCTCCATCCCCGTCTCCATCCCCATCTCCATCCCCATCCCCATCCCCATCTCCATCCCCATCCCCATCTCCATCTCCATCTCCATCCCATGCTCATCTCCATCTCCATCTCCATCCCTATCTCCATCTCCATCATCTCCTCATCCTCATCCTCCTCCATCTCCATCCCCATCTCCATCTCCATCATCTCCTCATCCTCCTCCATCTCCATCTCCATCTCCATCTCCATCTCCATCTCCATCCCCATCCCCATCTCCATCTCCATCATCTCCTCATCCTCCTCCATCTCCATCTCCATCTCCATCTCCATCTCCATCTCCATCTCCATCTCCATCTCCATCTCCATCATCTCCTCGTCCTCCACATCTCCATCCTCCGTGTCTCCATCCTCCGCGTCTCCATCCCCATCTCCATCTCCATCTCCATGATCTCCCCCTCCATCCCCGTCCCCATCCCCATCTCCATCCTGTCCCATCCCATCCTCATCTCCATCTCCATCATCTCCTCATCCTCTGCGTCTCCATCCTCCGCATCTCCATCCTCCACATCTCCATCCTCCCCGTCTCCATCCCCGTCTCCATCCCCGTCTCCATCTCCATCATCTCCTCGTCCTCCTCCATCCCCATCTCCATCTCCATCCCCATCTCCATTCTGTCCCATCCCATCCCCATCTTCATCTCCATCATCTCCTCATCCTCCTCCGTCTCCATCATCCTGTCTCCATCCCCGTCTCCATCTCCATCTCCATCATTTCCTCGTCCTCCTCCATCCCCATCTCCATCCTCCCTGTCTTCATCCTCCATATCTCCATCTCCGTCTCCATCTCCATCCCCATCCCCATCTCCATCTCCGTCTCCCTCTCCATCTCCATCTCCATCATCTCCTCATCCTCCTCCATCCCCGTCCCCATCCCCATCTCCATCCTGTGCCATCCCATCCCAACCCCATCTTCATCTCCATCATTTCCTCGTCCTCCTCCTCCTCCATCTCCATCTCCATCTCCATCCCCGTCCCCATCTCCATCCCCGTCCCCATCTCCATCCCCGTCTCCATCTCCATCTCCATCATCATCTCGTCCTCCTCCATCCCTGTCCCCGTCTCCATCCTCTCCCATCCCATCCCCATCTCCATCATCTCCTCATCCTCTGTGTCTCCATCCTCCACATCTCCATCATCCCATCTCCATCTCCATCTCCATCCCCATCTCCATCTCCATCCTCCTTGTCTGTCTCCATCCTCTGTGTCTCCATCCTCCACATCTCCATCCCCATCCCCATCTCCATCCCCGTCTCCATCTCCATCTCCATCATCTCCTCATCCTCCTCCATCCCCGTTCCCATCTCCATCCCCATCTCCATCCTGTCCCATCCCATCCCCATCTTCATCTCCATCATCTCCTCATCCTCCTCCGTCTCCATCTCCATCTCCATCATCTCCTCATCCTCCTCCATCTCCACCTCCTCCTCCATCTCCTCCTCCATCTCCATCTCTGTCTCCATCCCCGTCTCCATCTCCATCTCCATCATCTCCTCATCCTCCTCCATCCCCATCCCCATCCCCATCCCCATCTCCATCCTGTCCCATCCCATCCTCATCTTCATCTCCATCATCTCCTCCTCCATCTCCTCCTCCATCTCCGTCTCCATCTCCATCTCCATCATCTCCTCGTCCTCTGCGTCTCCATCCTCCGCATCTCCATCATCCCCGTCTCCATCCCCATCTCCATCTCCATCTCCATCTCCATCATCTCCTCGTCCTCCTCCATCCCCATCCCCATCCCCATCTCCATCCTGTCCCATCCCATCCTCATCTCCTCCTCCATCTCCTCCTCCATCTCCTCCTCCATCTCCTCCTCCATCTCCATCTCCATCATCTCCTCGTCCTCCTCCATCCCCGTCCCCATCTCCATCTCCATCCTGTCCCATCCCATCCCCATCTTCATCTCCATCATCTCCTCGTCCTCCTCCATCTCCATCTCCATCTCCATCTCCATCATCTCCTCATACTCTGTGTCTCCATCCTCCGCATCTCCATCATCTCCATCTCCATCTCCATCATCTCCATCCTCCCCGTGTCCATCCTCCACATCTCCATCCCCGTCTCCATCCTCCGTCTCCATCATCTCCTCGTCGTCCTCCTCCATCCCCATCTCCATCCCCATCCCCATCCTGTCCCATCCCATCCCCACCTCCATCCCCACCTCCATCCCCACCTCCATCCCCACCTCCATCCCCACCTCCATCCCATCCCATCCCATCCCATCCCATCCCATCCCATCCCATCCCATCCCTCCACGTACATTCTCATCATGGAATCATTTCACTTGGAAGAACCCCTCAACATCCTCGAGATGAACCCTTCTCCCGGCTCCACCAACCCCACCCCAGAACCGTATCCCTGAGCACCACATCCCCATGGATTCCAACCCCCTCCAGCGCTGGAGACTCCCTCCTTTCTGGGCGCTGCGCAGAGACATGAGGTCTCCGCTCTTCCACCTCTTCTCCAGGCTAAGGAGGTCCCTCAACAGCTCCCAGAACATCTCCACACCCTTCCCAGCTCCAATCCCTTCTCCACACGCACCTCAACCCCTCCAGGTCTTTCTTGGAGTGAGGAGCCCAGAACTGAGCCCAGAAGTCGAGGTGTCACCTCAGGAGTTCAGAGGGACAATCCCTACGTGGCTCCTGGTGGCCACCCAAGGGCTGATCCAAGCCCGGATGCCACTTGGCCACCATGGCCACCGCTGACTCATGGTTTGGCCGCTGCCAAACACCATCCGGAGGTTCTTCTCTTCTTCTCCGCAGCTGCTCTTCTCCAAACCTGGAGTGTTGATTGGGCGCTGCGCAGAGACATGAGGTCTCCACTGTTCCACCTCTTCTCCAGGCTAAGGAGGTCCCTCAGCAGCTCCCAGAACCTGGTCCCTCAGCAGCATCCCCGTCTCCATCTCCACCTCCATCTCCATCTCCATCTCCATCTCCATCTCCATCTCCATCTCCATCTCCATCTCCATCTCCATTTCCATCTCCATCTCCATCTCCATCTCCATCTCCATCTCCATCTCCATCTCCATCATCTCCTCGTCCTCCTCCATCCCCATCCCCATCTCCTCCACCTCCATCCCCACCTCCATCCCACCCCATCCCATCCCATCCCATCCCATCCCATCCCATCCCATCCCACCCCATCCCATCCCATCCCACCCCATCCCATCCCATCCCACCCCATCCCATCCCATCCCACCCCATCCCATCCCATCCCATCCCTCCACGTACGTCATCATGGAATCATTTCACTTGGAAGAACCCCTCAACATCCTCGAGATGAACCCTTCTCCCGGCACCGCCAACCCCACCCCAGAACCGTATCCCTGAGCACCACATCCCCATGGATTCCAACCCCCTCCAGCGCTGGAGACTCCCTCCTTTCTGGGCGCTGCGCAGAGACATGAGGTCTCCGCTCTTCCACCTCTTCTCCAGGCTAAGGAGGTCCCTCAGCAGCTCCCAGAACATCTCCAGACCCTTCCCAGCTCCAATCCCTTCTCCACACACACCTCAACCCCTCCAGGTCTTTCTTGGAGTGAGGACCTCAGAACTGAGCGCAGAAGTCGAGGTGTCACCTCAGGAGTGCAGAGGGACAATCCCTGCGTGGCTCCTGGTGGCCACCCCAGGGCTGATCCAAGCCCGGATGCCACTTGGCCACCATGGCCACCGCTGACTCATGGTTTGGCCACTGCCAAACACCATCCGGAGGTTCTTCTCTTCTTCTCCGCAACTGCTCTTCTCCAAACCTGGAGTGTTGATTGGGCGCTGCGCAGAGACATGAGGTCTCCACTGTTCCACCTCTTCTCCAGGCTAAGGAGGTCCCTCAGCAGCTCCCAGAACCTGGTCCCTCAGCAGCATCCCCGTCTCCATCTCCATCTCCATTTCCATCTCCATCTCCATCTCCATCTCCATCTCCATCTCCATCTCCATCTCCATCTCCATCTCCATCTCCATCTCCATTTCCATCTCCATCTCCATCTCCATCTCCATCTCCATCTCCATCTCCATCTCATCTCCATCTCCATCTCCATCTCCATCATCTCCTCGTCCTCCTCCATCCCCATCCCCATCCCCATCTCCCCACCTCCATCCCCACCTCCATCCCATCCCATCCCATCCCACCCCATCCCATCCCACCCCATCCCATCCCATCCCATCCCACCCCATCCCATCCCATCCCTCCACGTACATTCTCATCATGGAATCATTTCACTTGGAAGAACCCCTCAACATCCTCGAGATGAACCCTTCTCCCGGCACCACCAACCCCACCCCAGAACCGTATCCCTGAGCACCACATCCCCATGGATTCCAACCCCCTCCAGCGCTGGAGACTCCCTCCTTTCTGGGCGCTATCGCAGAGACATGAGGTCTCCGCTCTTCCACCTCTTCTCCAGGCTAAGGAGGTCCCTCAACAGCTCCCAGAACATCTCCACACCCTTCCCAGCTCCAATCCCTTCTCCACACGCACCTCAACCCCTCCAGGTCTTTCTTGGAGTGAGGACCTCAGAACTGAGTGCAGAAGTCGAGGTGTCACCTCAGGAGTGCAGAGGGACAATCCCTATGTGGCTCCTGGTGGCCACCCCAGGGCTGATCCAAGCCCGGATGCCACTTGGCCACCATGGCCACCGCTGACTCACGTTTGGCCACTGCCAAACACCATCCGGAGGTTCTTCTCTTCTTCTCCACAACTGCTCTTCTCCAAACCTGGAGTGTTGATTGGGAGCTGCGCAGAGACATGAGGTCTCCGCTCTTCCACCTCTTCTCCAGGCTAAGGAGGTCCCTCAGCAGCTCCCAGGACCTGGTCCCTCAGCAGCATCCCTGTCTCCATCTCCATCTCCATCTCCATTTCCATCTCCATCTCCATCTCCATCTCCATCTCCATCTCCATCTCCATTTCCATCTCCATCTCCATCTCCATCTCCATCATCTCCTCGTCCTCCTCCATCCCCATCCCCATCCCCATCTCCTCCACCTCCATCCCCACCTCCATCCCCACCTCCATCCCACCCCATCCCATCCCATCCCATCCCATCCCATCCCATCCCATCCCATCCCATCCCATCCCTCCACGTACGTCATCATGGAATCATTTCACTTGGAAGAACCCCTCAACATCCTCGAGATGAACCCTTCTCCCGGCACCGCCAACCCCACCCCAGAACCGTATCCCTGAGCACCACATCCCCATGGATTCCCAACCCCTCCAGCGCTGGAGACTCCCTCCTTTCTGGGCGCTGCGCAGAGACATGAGGTCTCCGCTCTTCCACCTCTTCTCCAGGCTAAGGAGGTCCCTCAGCAGCTCCCAGAACATCTCCACACCCTTCCCAGCTCCAATCCCTTCTCCACACACACCTCAACCCCTCCAGGTCTTTCTTGGAGTGAGGACCTCAGAACTGAGTGCAGAAGTCGAGGTGTCACCTCAGGAGTGCAGAGGGACAATCCCTACGTGGCTCCTGGTGGCCACCCCAGGGCTGATCCAAGCCCGGATGCCACTTGGCCACCATGGCCACCGCTGACTCACGGTTTGGCCACTGCCAAACACCATCCGGAGGTTCTCCTCTTCTTCTCCGCAGCTGCTCTTCTCCAAACCTGGAGTGTTGATTGGGCGCTGCACAGAGACATGAGGTCTCCACTGTTCCACCTCTTCTCCAGGCTAAGGAGGTCCCTCAGCAGCTCCCAGAACCTGGTCCCTCAGCAGCATCCCCGTCTCCATCTCCGTCTCCATCTCCATTTCCATCTCCATCTCCATCTCCATCTCCATCTCCATCATCTCCTCGTCCTCCTCCATCCCCATCCCCATCCCCATCCCCATCCCCATCTCCCCACCTCCATCCCCACCTCCATCCCATCCCATCCCCACCTCCATCCCATCCCATCCCACCCCATCCCATCCCATCCCATCCCATCCCATCCCTCCACGTACATTCTCACCATGGAATCATTTCACTTGGAAGAACCCCTCAACATCCTCGAGATGAACCCTTCTCCCGGCACCGCCAACCCCACCCCAGAACCGTATCCCTGAGCACCACATCCCCATGGCCTCCATGCTTGGCCACCGTGACCACCGCTGACTCATGGTTTGGCCGCTGTCAAACACCATCCGGAGGTTCTCCTCTTCTTCTCCGCAACTGCTCTTCTCCAAACCTGGAGCGTTGATGGGGTTGGTGTGACCCAAGTGTAGGACCCAACGCTTGACTTTGGGGTCTACTGGAGAAAGACCAAGACTTGGCTCTCCAGATTCCATTGTGGTGAGGTTGAGAAGAAACCCTTCTCCAACCCCATCCCACCAACCCTCAACCTTCCAAACACCACCACCACTGCTCCGTGAGGACCACGGAGAACGGTTTGGGTTGGAAGGGACCTTAAAGATCATCCACTTCCAACCTCGTTATGATGGACGAGGACTTCCCACCGGATCAGGTTGCCCAACGCCCCATCCGATGTGACCTTCAACACCTTCAGGGATGGAGGCTTTGAGACCAAAGTCTCCGTTCTTCCACGGAAACGCCGTTTTCCGCTCACCAGGAGGTGGTTTTGAACCCATTTTTCCCCTTCGACGCAGTTTTCCGGTCGCAAAATGATGGTTTTTTCCCAAGTTTTGCCCCCAAATTGTATTTTCCGATGGTTTTTTCCCAAGTTTTGCCCCCAAATTGTATTTTCCGATGGTTTTTTACCGACGTTTTGCCCCCAAATTATATTTTCCGATGTTTTTTTTCCAAGTTTTGCCCCTAAATTGTATTTTCCGATGGTTTTTTACCAAATTTTGCCCCCAAATTGGATTTTCCAATGGTTTTTTCCCAAGTTTTGCCCCCAAATTGTATTTTCCGATGGTTTTTTTCCCAAGTTTTGCCCCCAAATTGTATTTTCCAATGGTTTTTTCCCAAGTTTTGCCCCCAAATTGTATTTTCCGATGGTTTTTTTCCCAAGTTTTGCCCCCAAATTGTATTTTCCGATGGTTTTTTAACGACGTTTTGACCCCAAATTGTATTTTCCGATTGTTTTTTCCCAAATTTTGCCCCCAAATTGTATTTTCCGATGGTTTTTTCCCAAGTTTTGCCCCCAAATTGTATTTTCCGATGTTTTTTTCCCAAGTTTTGCCCCCAAATTGTATTTTCCGGTGGTTTTTTCCCAAGTTTTGCCCCCAAATTGTATTTTCCGATGGTTTTTTTCCCAAGTTTTGCCCCCAAATTGTATTTTCCGATGTTTTTTTCCCAAGTTTTGCCCCCAAATTGTATTTTCCGATGGTTTTTTCCCAAGTTTTGCCCCCAAATTGTATTTTCCGGTGGTTTTTTCCCAAGTTTTGCCCCAAATTGTATTTTCCGATGGTTTTTTCCCAAGTTTTGCCCCCAAATTGTATTTTCTGATGTTTTTTTACCAAATTTTGCCCCCAAATTGGATTTTCCAATGGTTTTTTTCCCAAGTTTTGCCCCCAAATTGTATTTTCCGATGGTTTTTTCCCAAGTTTTGCCCCCAAATTGTATTTTCCGATGGTTTTTTAATGACGTTTTGCCCCCAAATTGTATTTTCCGATGGTTTTTTAACGACGTTTTGCCCCAAATTGTATTTTCCGATGTTTTTTTTACCAACTTTTGCCCCCAAATTGTATTTTCTGATGTTTTTTTCCCAAGTTTTGCCTCCAAATTGTATTTTCCAATGGTTTTTTACCAAGTTTTGCCCCCAAATTGTATTTTCCGATGTTTTTTTACCGACGTTTTGCCCCCAAATTGTATTTTCCGATGATTTTTTAACGACGTTTTGCCCCCAAATTGTATTTTCCGATGGTTTTTTCCCAAGTTTTGCCCCCAAATTGTATTTTCCGATGGTTTTTTACGCAGTTTTGCCCCCAAATTGTATTTTCTGATGGTTTTTTACCGAAGTTTTGCCCCCAAATTGTATTTTCCGATGTTTTTTTACCACGTTTTGCCCCCAAATTGTATTTTCCGATGGTTTTTTTCCCAACTTTTGCCCCCAAATTGTATTTTCCGATGGTTTTTTCCCAATTTTCGCTCCTAAAATTCATCGTTTTGCCGGAAAATGAGGGATTTCGCCTCTAAATCCCTGTGGCTTTTGCTCCGTTTTGGGGATTTTCCCTCCTAAAATCACCTCCAGGAGTTTGGGCTCCACCACCGCTTTGGGCAACCGGATCCGATCCGGAAGGAACGCCCCACAACTGCGCTTTGGGATGATCCGATGGAGACCACGAGTGCTTGGTGTGTGGAATCATGGAGGAATTTGGGTTGGAAGGGACCTCCAAGCTCATCCGCGGCCGCGTTTTGGTGGAGGAGAAGCGCTGGTGGCCACCACCACCACCACCACCACGTTTGAGTTTTGGAGGCTCTCTCCCAACGCTTGAGCGGAGAATTCCGAGCCCGTTGTTCATCCCGGCGTTCCCGTTCTCCTCCAGGAGAGGTCAGTCCTCTCCTTCCTTTGAGCTGAGTGGAATCCCATGGAATAGCGGAGCTCCTCTATGACCAGAAGAGGACTTTGTGTCCCACTTTTCCCACCTCCTTGCAGGGCAAACTCTTCGGAGCTTTGGTTTCTTGGCTTCTTCTTGAACGCTATGGGTCGGCTCGGGAGTAAATCCCAGCTCTGTCGGCACCTGGATGTAAAAAGAGAAGGAATTTCATTCATGGAATGTTTCTTCTGAATCCAGGTTTTGCCCGGGATCACAAGGATGAGATGGTGGAAGGACTGAAAGCTCTGAAGAAAGGGCTGGAAGAGCCGGACTTCACTGTTCTCTTCCATACCTGCAACAACATCGCCATGGTAAGGAGGACAGCAAACCCAGCGTGGTCTTTGTGGGGTGGTGGAGCTGTGGAGCAGGAGATGCAGAGGACTCGATGTCTATTCTGACCATCTTGGAGCTGCTGGAGCCACTGTGGTCATCTCCAGCTGGAGGATTCCCCAGGGGATGCTCCCGAGCGTCTTTATCACATTGAGAAGCTTCTGGTTGCCTCGTTGGGTTTGAGGACCATCCAGATGGTCAGGCTGGAGAGGTGGACCTCAGGAACTTCAGGAGGTTCAACAAGGTCAAGCGCAGTGGCCGTTGTTCCATGTCGAGAGCCATCAGAGAAGCTGGTGGGCTCTTTCTGTCCTGGAAAATCATAGACCATAGAATCATTAGGTTGCAGAAGACCTCTTGGATCATCGAATCCAACCGTTCCTCAAAGGTTGTGGACATCATTGTCCCTACTCGCTTCTCTACTGAGCAGCTCTCTCAGGTCTGGAGACCACCATGGGATTTGGAGGAGCGTCTTCCAGCCGTTGAGTGGTCACCGGCATGGAGTTGGTGGCTTGGTTGTGTTGTCCCAACTCATTCCAAGAGAGACCTAGGTTCTCTTGGCCAACATGGTGGGGCCAAAAGCTTCTTCAAGGCTACGGTCTGGTCTTTGCTCCACTCCATTCTTGGTGATGTGGTCTCCTGGTTGATGTTCTGACAGGACACTCAGTTGAGGACTTGTGCTGCCGGGAAGCTGTGGAGGGAGACCTTCATCCAAAGCTCTGTTGGTATCATTGAAGGAGAAGTTCTCCTCAAAACCACCTTCTTTAACTCTACTCGTCCTCCTTCCAGGTGATCGGGAAGCGCGTCCCTCCGGACCAACTGATGAGCCTCCTCCTCGCCATGTTCGAGGGGTTGGCGGATCCTGATAAGAACTGTTCTCGAGCGGCCACCGTCATGATCAACTCCCTCCTCAAGGAGCGTGGAGGTGTCTTGCAGGAGAAGGTAAGCGCTCACTGCTTCTCCTCTTCATCACCGTGGTCCAACTGCAGCTCCAGGCAGGTCGTGCTGCTTCCCCGTCTGGATAACTTCCTCCCGGCATCTCCTGCTCCCAGAAGACCAACGGACATCTCTGGTAGAGGCAGAGATGCTCCAGTTGAAGGCCAAACCCTTGGCCAAAGTGTGGTGCCCAATGGAGGGAGGAATCCGGCCCCGATGGAAGGAAGGAGAGATGTTAAACCCATCTTTATCACAGAATCATGGAATGCTTTGGGTTGGAAGGGACCTAAAAGCCCATCCAATTCCAACCCCTGCCTTGGGGAGGGACACTTCCCACTGGATCAGGTTGCTCCAAGCCCCATCCAACCTGGCCTGGAACATCTCCAGGGATGGAGCAGCCAATCTTCTCCAGGTTGAACAACCCCAGCTCTCCCAGATGGTCCTCATACAGGAGGTTCTCCAGCCCTCAGATCATCTCCGTGGCCTCCTCTGGACCCACTCCACCAGATCCATGTCCTTCCTGAAGCTTCTCCTGGAGTGACTCCTCTTGAGTGGTCCAAGGACCGCGGTAGACTCTATTCGTAGAATCATGGAATGGGTTGGGTTGGAAGGGACCTCAAAGCCCATCCTGTTCCACTCCTGAGATAGGCAGGGACACCCCCCACTGGATCAGGGGCTGCGAAGGACCATCCAACCTGGCCTGGAAGCCCTCCAGGGATGGGGCAGCCACCACTGCTCTGGACAACCTCTTCCAGGGCCTCACCACCCTCATCGTGAAGAAATTCTTCATGATGTCCAGTCTAAATCTGCCCCTCTCCAGTTTATCCCTGTTCCCCCTCGTCCTATCACTCCATGACCTTGGAAAAGTCCCTCCTCAGCTTTTCTGGAGCCCCTTCAGGTACTGGAAGGTCGCTCTAAGGTCTCCTCGGAGCCTTCTCTTCTCCAGGTGGAACAACCCCAACTCTCTCATCCTGTCCTCGGATGGGAGGTGCTCCAACCCTCCCATCATCCTTGGAGCCTCCTCTGGACCCGTTCCAACAGCTCCATCTCCTCCTTCTGTTGAGGATTCCAGACCTGGACCCAATCCTCCAGAGGAGGTCTCCCAAGAGAGGAACAGAGGGGCAGAATCCCCTCCGTCCCTGCTGGCCACGCTGCTTTGGATGCAGCCCAGGACACCGTTGGCCTTCTGGGCTGTGAGCGCACGTTGTGGCTCACGTTGAGCTTCTCCTCCCCACCACCCCAAGTCCTTCTCCTCAGGGCTGCTCTCCATCCCATCATCCCCCATCCTGTATGGAAACCATGGATTGCCCCCACCCAGGTGTAGGACCTTGGCCTGATTGAACCTCCTGAGGTTCTTCCAGCCCCACTTCTCCATCCAGATCCCTCTGGATGACATCTCATCCTTCCGCTCTGACAACTCGATCGCCCATTGCGGTTCTGCCCAGAGGACCACTTGCCCCAAAGCTTTTAGAGGGACCGTTGCTCTTCACTTTCCTCCTTTTCCCACTCGGCTTTCTCCTGCTCCATCCTGGCAGTCGGGGAAGGAGATGAGGCCACCTCCGGTCTGGCTTTCGCTCGGGTTGAGGAGTTCAGAGCAGCTCAATTTACCAGGAGGGGCTCCAACTCCCTCAACAACCTTTGCGAGCTTAGAGGGAACCCGGCGTTCCTGGCTTGGAAGCGCTCGGAATGCTCGTAGGGCTTAGAGGTCGTGGACGCAGAAGGCTTTTTTGGTCTAATCTCCTCCCTTTAGGACTCAGCTCCCCCTTTCTCCGTCCATAATTGGAAACACCAGGTCTCCAAGCTCCTCCGGGGGCTTTCTTGTTCCCTCAAGCTCCTGCTGAAGCCCTCGTCGCTACCGAAGAACCTCCGTCCTCCACGGGATTGCTCCAGCTTCCATGCCTCACCTTTTTGTCCCATCCCGTCCAACGCAGATCCTGAAACCCGAGCTGATGTTAAGCTCCGGAGTTTGTGGAGCTCAGCTTAAGCTCGGGATTTTCCTGCCAGACCTTCTCTGCTCGTGAACTTCCTTTTGGTCTTAACGGGTGTTTTATAGCCTGAAGCCAATGCCGAGGTGTCTCGTGGCATTCAGCTTGAGTTCCTCCTGGCGTTCAGCTTGAGTTCCTCCTGGGAACTCGCTCGTTGAGCTCCTTGGCTGGAGATCCTCCTGGGAACTCGCTCGTTGAGGTCCTCAGCTGGAGTTCCTCCTGGGAACTCACTCGTTGAGATCCTCAGCATGAGTTCCTCCTGGGAACTCACTCGTTGAGGTCCTCAGCTTGAGTTCCTCCTGGGAACTCGCTCGTCGAGCTCCTCAGCACGAGTTCCTCCTGGGAACTTGCTCGTTGAGGTCCTCAGCTCCAGTTCCTCCTGGGAACTCGCTCATCGAGCTCCTCAGCTTGAGTTCCTCCTGGGAACTCGCTCGTTGAGCTCCTCAGCTTGAGTTCCTCCTGGGAACTCGCTCGTTGAGCTCCTCAGCTGGAGTTCCTCCTGGGAACTCGCTCGTTGAGCTCCTTGGCTGGAGATCCTCCTGGGAACTCGCTCGTTGAGGTCCTCAGCTTGAGTTCCTCCTGGGAACTCGCTCGTCGAGCTCCTCAGCACGAGTTCCTCCTGGGAACTTGCTCGTTGAGGTCCTCAGCTCCAGTTCCTCCTGGGAACTCGCTCATCGAGCTCCTCAGCTTGAGTTCCTCCTGGGAACTCACTCGTTGAGCTCCTCAGCTTGAGTTCCTCCTGGGAACTCGCTCGTTGAGCTCCTCAGCTGGAGTTCCTCCTGGGAACTCGCTCGTTGAGCTCCTTGGCTGGAGTTCCTCCTGGGGACTCGCTCGTTGAGCTCCTCGGCTGGAGATCCTCCTGGGAACTCGCTCGTTGAGCTCCTCAGCTTGAGTTCCTCCTGGGAACTCACTCGTTGAGCTCCTCAGCTTGAGTTCCTCCTGGGAACTCGCTCGTCGAGCTCCTCGGCTTGAGTTCCTCCTGGGAACTCGCTCGTTGAGCTCTTCAGCTTGAGTTCCTCAGCTTGAGTTCCTCCTAGGAACTCGCTCGTTGAGCTCCTCAGCTTGAGTTCCTCCTGGGAACTCGCTCGTTGAGCTCCTCAGCTTGAGTTCCTCCTGGGAACTCACTCGTTGAGCTCCTCAGCCCGAGTTCTTCCAAGGAACTCGCTCGTTGAGCTCCTCAGCTTGAGTTCCTCAGCTGGAGTTCCTCCTGGGAACTCGCTCGTTGAGCTCCTCAGCACGAGTTCCTCCTGGGGACTCGCTCGTTGAGGTCCTCAGCTTGAGTTCCTCCTGGGAACTCACTCGTTGAGCTCCTCGGCTTGAGTTCCTCAGCACGAGTTCCTCCTGGGGACTCGCTCGTCGAGCTCCTCAGCTTGAGTTCTCAGCTTGAGTTCCTCAGCTGGAGTTCCTCCTGGGAACTCACTCGTTGAGCTCCTCGGCTTGAGTTCCTCCCGGGAACTCGCTCTTGAGCTCCTCAGCTTGAGTTCCTCCTGGGAACTCGCTCTTGAGCTCCTCAGCTTGAGTTCCTCAGCTGGAGTTCCTCCTGGGAACTCACTCGTTGAGCTCCTCAGCACGAGTTCCTCCTGGGAACTCACTCGTTGAGCTCCTCAGCTTGAGTTCCTCCTGGGAAGTCGC
Organism: Cuculus canorus; assembly: GCF_017976375.1. NCBI lineage: Eukaryota > Metazoa > Chordata > Aves > Cuculiformes > Cuculidae > Cuculus > Cuculus canorus. The sequence goes on from NC_071402.1 coordinate 981,709, forward strand.
TCGTTGAGCTCCTCAGCTTGAGTTCCTCCTGGGAACTCGCTCGTTGAGCTCCTCAGCTGGAGTTCCTCCTGGGAACTCGCTCGTTGAGCTCCTCAGCTGGAGTTCCTCCTGGGAACTCGCTCGTTGAGCTCCTCAGCTTGAGTTCCTCCTGGGAACTCGCTCGTCGAGCTCTTCAGCTTGAGTTCCTCCTGGGAACTCGCTCGTTGAGCTCCTCAGCTTGAGTTCCTCCTGGGAACTCGCTCGTTGAGCTCCTCAGCTGGAGTTCCTCCAAGGAACTCGCTCGTCGAGCTCTTCAGCTCAAGTTCCTCCTGGGAACTCGCTCGTCGAGCTCCTCAGCTCGAGTTCCTCCTGGGAAGTCGCTCATTGAGCTCCTCAGCTTGAGTTCCTCCTGGGAAGTCGCTCATCGAGCTCCTCAGCTTGAGTTCCTCCTGGGAACTCACTCGTTGAGGTCCTCAGCTTGAGTTCCTCCTGGGAACTCGCTCGTCGAGCTCCTCGGCTTGAGTTCCTCCTGGGAACTCGCTCGTTGAGCTCTTCAGCTTGAGTTCCTCCTGGGGACTCGCTCGTTGAGGTCCTCAGCTTGAGTTCCTCAGCTTGAGTTCCTCCTGGGAACTCGCTCGTTGAGCTTCTCAGCTCGAGTTCCTCCCGGGAACTCACTCGTTGAGCTCCTCGGCTTGAGTTCCTCCTGGGAACTCGCTCCTTGAGCTCCTCAGCTGGAGTTCCTCAGCTTGAGTTCCTCCTGGGAACTCGCTCGTTGAGCTCCTCAGCTGGAGTTCCTCCTGGGGACTCGCTTGTTGAGCTCCTCAGCTTGAGTTCCTCAGCTTGAGTTCCTCCTCGGAACTCGCTCGTCGAGCTCCTCGGCTTGAGTTCCTCCTGAGGTTCTTCCAACCTCACTTCTCCAGCCTCTCCAGGTCCCTCTTGGCTTTGTTGATCCTCCTGAGGTTCTCCAGCCCCACTTCTCAGCCTTTCCAGGTCCCTCTTGGCCTTGTTGAACCTCCTGAGGTTCTCCAGCCCCACTTCTCCACCTCCTCCAGGTCCCTCTCGGCCTTATTGATCCTCCTGAGGTTCTCCAGCCCCACTTCTCCACCTCCTCCAGGTCCCTCTCGGCCTTATTGATCCTCCTGAGGTTCTCCAGCCCCACTTCTCCACCTCCTCCAGGTCCCTCTCGGCCTTATTGATCCTCCTGAAGTTCTTCCAACCCCACTTATCCAGCCTTTCCAGGTCCCTCTTGGCCTTGTTGATCCTTCTGAGGTTCTTCCAACCCCAGTTCTCCAGCCTGTCCATGTCCCTCTTGGCCTTGTTGATCCTCCTGAGGTTCTTCCATCTACACTTCTCCAGCCTTTCCAGGTCCCTCCTGGCTTATTGATCCTCCTGAGGTTCTTCCCACCCCTCTTCTCCAGCCTTTCCAGGTCCCTCTTGGCCTTATTGATCCTCCTGAGGTTCTTCCAGCCCCACTTCTCCAGCCTTTCCATGTCCCTCTTGGCCTTATTGATCCTCCTGAGGTTTTTCCAACCCCACTTCTCCAGCCTTTCCAAGTCCCTCTTGGCCTTATTGATCCTCCTGAGGTTCTTCCAGCCCCACTTCTCCAGCCTTTCCAAGTCCCTCTTGGCCTTATTGATCCTCCTGAGGTTCTCCAGCCCCACTTCTCCACCTCCTGCAGGTCCCTCTTGGCCTTGTTGATCCTCCTGAGGTTCTCCAACCCCACTTCTCCAGCCTTTCCAGGTCCCTCTTGGCCTTGTTGATCCTCCTGAGGTTCTTCCAACCCCACTTCTCCATCCTTTCCAAGTCCCTCTTGGCCTTATTGATCCTCCTGAGGTTCTTCCAGCCCCACTTCTCCAGCCTTTCCAGGTCCCTCTTGGCCTTATTGATCCTCCTGAGGTTCTTCCAGCCCCACTTCTCCAGCCTTTCCAGGTCCCTCTTAGCCTTTTTGAACCTCCTGAGGTTCTCCAACCCCACTTCTCCAGCCTTTCCAGGTCCCTCTTGGCCTTGTTGATCCTCCTGAGGTTCTCCAGCCCCACTTCTCCAGCCTTTCCAGGTCCCTCTTAGCCTTTTTGAACCTCCTGAGGTTCTCCAACCCCACTTCTCCAGCCTTTCCAGGTCCCTCTTGGCCTTATTGATCCTCCTGAGGTTCTTCCAACCCCACTTCTCCAGCCTTTCCAGGTCCCTCTTAGCCTTTTTGAACCTCCTGAGGTTCTCCAGCCCCACTTCTCCAGCCTTTCCAGGTCCCTCTTAGCCTTGTTGATCCTCCTGAGGTTCTTCCAACCCCACTTCTCCAGCCTTTCCAGGTCCCTCTTGGCCTTGTTGATCCTCCTGAGGTTCTCCAGCCCCACTTCTCCAGCCTTTCCAGGTCCCTCTTAGCCTTTTTGAACCTCCTGAGGTTCTCCAACCCCACTTCTCCAGCCTTTCCAGGTCCCTCTTGTCCTTATTGATCCTCCTGAGGTTCTCCAGCCCCACTTCTCCAGCCTTTCCAGGTCCCTCTTGGCCTTGTTGAACCTCCTGAGGTTCTCCAGCCCCACTTCTCCACCTCCTCCAGGTCCCTCTCGGCCTTGTTGATCCTCCTGAGGTTCTCCAGCCCCACTTCTCCACCTCCTCCAGGTCCCTCTCGGCCTTACTGATCCTCCTGAAGTTCTTCCAACCCCACTTCTCCAGCCTTTCCAGGTCCCTCTTGGCTTTGTTGATCCTCCTGAGGTTCTTCCAACCCCACTTCTCCAGCCTTTCCAGGTCCCTCTTGGCCTTGTTGATCCTTCTGAGGTTCTTCCAACCCCAGTTCTCCAGCCTGTCCATGTCCCTCTTGGCCTTGTTGATCCTCCTGAGGTTCTTCCATCTACACTTCTCCAGCCTTTCCAGGTCCCTCCTGGCTTATTGATCCTCCTGAGGTTCTTCCAGCCCCACTTCTCCATCCTTTCCAGGTCGCTTTTGGCCTTGTTGATCCTCCTGAGGTTCTCCAGCCCCACTTCTCCAGCCTTTCCAGGTCCCTCTTGGCCTTGTTGATCCTCCTGAGGTTCTTCCAACCCCACTTCTCCATCCTTTCCAAGTCCCTCTTGGCCTTATTGATCCTCCTGAGGTTCTTCCAGCCCCACTTCTCCATCCTTTCCAGGTCCCTTTTGGCCTTGTTGATCCACCTGAGGTTCTCCAACCCCACTTCTCCAGCCTTTCCAGGTCCCTCTTGGCCTTGTTGTACCTCCTGAGGTTCTCCAGCCCCACTTCTCCAGCCTTTCCAGGTCCCTCTTAGCCTTTTTGAACCTCCTGAGGTTCTCCAGCCCCACTTCTCCAGCCTTTCCAGGTCCCTCTTGGCCTTGTTGTACCTCCTGAGGTTCTCCAGCCCCACTTCTCCATCCTTTCCACGTCCCTCTTGACCTTGTTGGACCTCCTGAGATCCACTTCTGCTCCTCAACCCCTCCATCTCCTCTTCCCGCAGGTTCCTGACATCATGAGCATCATCCACAGCAAGTTGGAGGAGGTGGACGAGGAACACCTCCGTAAGGCGGCCCAGCAGACCGTTTACATCTTGGCTTCCCAACACAAGAGCGTGGTGGTCTCCAGCCTGTTGAGCAGCTCGCTACCCTTTGACAGGTCCTTCCTGGCTCTGCTGTGGTGACCATCACCCATGTTCTCGCCGGTTTTGGCCTTCAGAGCAGCTCGCGTCTAAGCTCTGGATGATCTTTTGGCTCCATACGGCGGTAATCGGACCCCGCTGGAATGTCCTCAAGGATCAGCACGGCCGTTTGCTGCTGGAGTTTGGGTTTTTCAGGAGGAAGGTTTGGTGGGTTGTGAGTTATGAGGTGGTTTCACGTTGTCCAGCGTGGATGAGGTGCTGCTGGACCAGCTTCGCCGACCCCAAGGCTGCAAGAGGAGCTTGGAATCATTCCCAAATGGAGCCTGGAGGGTGGAATCGAGGAGTGGGTTGGGGTGGGAGAGACCTTAAATCCTTAGGTTGGAAGGGACCTCAATGCCCACCCAGTTCCACCCTCCATGGCACGTTGGAGAGCTCTTGGAACCAAGGAATGGGTTGGGTTGGAAGGGAGCTCCAAAGCCTTCAACACCTCCAGGGATGGGATCTGGGGGTTCTGGTTGATGGGAACTGAGAATCATGGAATCATGAGATGGTTTGGGTTGGAAGGGACCTCCAAGCCCATCCAGTTCCATGGTTGAGGGACACTTCCCACTGGATCAGGGGCTCCAAACCCCATCCAACCTGGCCTGGAACCCCTCCAGGGATGGGATCTGAGGGTTCTGGTGGACATCAGGTGGGAATCATAGAATTATGAGATGGTTTGAGTTGGAAGGGACCTCTGAGATCATCCAGATCCACCCCCTGCCATGGGTAGGGACACCTCCCACTGGATCAGGGGCTCCAAGCCCCATCCAACCTGGCCTGGAACCCCTCCAGGGATGGGATCTGGGGGTTCTGGTTGATGGCAAGTGAGAATCATGGAACCAGGAGATGGTTTGGATTGGAAGGGACCTCAAAGTCCATCCACTTCCAACCCTCTGCCATGGGCAGGGACACCTCCCACTGGATCAGGTTCCTCCAAGCCCCATCCAACCTGGCCTTCAACACCTCCAGGGATGGGATTTGGGGGTTCTGGTTGATGGGAAGTGAGAATCATGGAACCAGGAGATGGTTTGGGTTGGAGGGGACCTCAAAGCCCATCCAGTTCCACCCCTTTACCATGGGCAGGGACACCTCCCATGGGATCAGGTTGCTCCAAGCCCCATCCAACCTGGCCTGGAACACCTCCAGGGATGGGAGTAGATGTTCTCCTCCTCCTTGTGCTGCAGCCACTGCTCCTGTCCCACCAGGCACTCTGAGCAGAAGGTCTTTGGATGCTGATTTTTGAGGAGCTATGGGGTTTCGTGGCTGCAGGGCAAACTCCGGAGGTTGTCCATGAGCCACCAGGTGGTGAGGATTGCACAGCACCGCCTCTCCTGTCATGAGGGGTGATGTTCCTCAGCCCCATGAGCCACCCATGGATGGCTCCCACCAGGATTTGGTGTTGTGGACACCTGCTCTCCATGCTGGTGGCTCCTATCTGGTGGTGACACACTCTTGGCCCACGTTTCCACGTGGTGGGTGACCACCATCCAGGTGTTCCCGAGCTTCTGGAGGTGACCGAAACGAGGAGCGAGCGAGTCGCCGGTGCCAAAGAAGTCTTTCCTTTCCCTCTTTCTCCTCCACAGCCACACGTGCGCCATGTGGAGGTCCCTGGCCACCGACCCCGCGCTCGCCTCGCAGATCCTGGAGCAACTTCTGGAGAAGATAAACCGGGATGTGCCGTACAAAGAGAGCAAATGTTTCCTGCTGGGCAGCGGATCGGAACGCATCGCCACCCCTCTGCCTCTGGCTGTAAGTGTCCTCCTACCGGAGAATCGTAGGGCAGTTTGGGTTGGAAGGGACCTTAATGTCCATCCAGTTCCACCCCTTTGCCATGGGAAGGGACATCCCACTGGATCAGACTGCCCAAGGACCATCCAACGTGGCCTTCAACACCTCCAGGGATGGGGCAACAACCACCCTGGGCAACCTCTTCCAGGGTCTCACCACCCTCTCATGGTGAAGAAGTTCTTCCTTATATTGAGTCTAAATCTGCCCCTCTCCAGTTTATACCCATTCCCCCTCGTCCGATCTCTCCATGACCTTGGAAAAAGTCCCTCCTCAGCTTTCTTGGAGCCCCTTCAGGTACTGGAAGGTCACTCTAAGGTCTCCTTGGAGCCTTCTCTTCTCCAGGATGAACAACCCCAACTCTCTCAGCCCGTCCTCGGATGGGAGGTGCTCCAACCCTCCCATCATCCTTGGAGCCTCCTCTGGACCCATTCCAACAGCTCCATCTCCTTCTTCTGTTGAGGATTCCAGAACTGGACCCAATCCTCCAGAGGAGGTCTCCCAAGAGAGGAACAGAGGGGCAGAATCCCCTCCGTCCCTGCTGGCCACGCTGCTTTGGATGCAGCCCAGGACACCGTTGGCCTTCTGGGCTGTGAGCGCACGTTGTGGCTCACGTTGAGCTTCTCCTCCCCATCACCCCAAATCCTTCTCCTCAGCGCTGTTTTCCATCCCATCATCCCCCATCCTGGATCGAAACCATGGATTGCCCCCTCCCAGCTGTAGCACCTTGGCTTTGTTGAACCTCTTGAGGTTCTCCACCCCTACTTCTCCAGCCTTTCCAGGTCCCTTTAGATGCCACCCCATCCTTAACCATCCCTTCAGAGGTTCCCGCGTCCCCACACCAACACCTGGAACGCTTTTAATTCCTCATTCCCCGGCGGATTAATGCCAGGCGCGAGAGCTCTTGGAAACAACGTCTCTCCGGCGGAACGCTTTATGAGATCGAATCCACCGGCTCGTAACAATAAAATGCCGCTCAGGTGTCCGTCCTCCGGGGGAAAACCGCTTTACATTTTATCCACCAAAGGCCCTTTGGCAGCTTTCGGAGCAGGAAAGCAGCTGTGCAAATTCCCTCCTCCTTTTCCGAAGGACCAAACGCAGCTGTTGACGGACTCAGCCGCGTTGGAAAGAACCCCTCCTCCCCTCCACACTCGGCTTTTGGTTTTTTTTACGCCTCCCTCTCCTTTTTGCCGTGTAATTACGCCGTTTCCAATTAGCCGGAATAGGATTCCGTATATATTTATCTTCCTATCCATAAAACCCTTGGATCTGTTCGCCTTCCCCGGGTAGACCTTCAAAACCCCCCTCTGGTGGGATCCACCCAACGTTCTTGAGGAGCAAAGCTTTAAGAAGGGCTTCGGCTCCGCCGGGGTGGGAGCGGTGCCGATGCTTTATTCCGCTCGGCGCCGCAGGAAGGAGACGAAACCCTCCGGCTGAGTTCTTTACTAACAGATCTGGGAGATTCCCTTTCTTAATCCTCTTCTCGCTCGTTCTTCTCTCTCTCTCTCTCCAGGCCACATGTGCTTTGTATGAGATCATGTCTGCTCCGGAGTCTGGAACGGCGGTGGTGGGACTTTATCCGCCGTTGTTTGTGACTCTCCTGCTGCGCATCAGCAGCACCGTGGGTGTTCAGCTCCCCAAGAACCTCCAGAGCAAAGAAAGGAGGAGCAACAACCACAACGCGACCTCCCGGAGTCTCCATCCTTGCAGGTACGGAAGGCAAAAACGACGCTTCCAAACCATGTGGAACTCATTTGGCCTTGGCCAAACTCAACGGCGCGTACGGCGTCTGGGTAATAACAGCCGTCCTCGGGGACGGCGGTTCGACCGCTGCTGGGGGGTTTTTTTTGGGGGTGGTGGTGGTGGTGGTGGATTTTCTTCTTTCCCTTAAATTGGGAAGCGTTAAATCAAGAGGGGTGGAAGACGCCGAAGCCCTTTGGGTTGGGATGGTGTCTTGCATCTTGCGCTGGGAGGTTGATCTTGGAAGCAATTCCAGGGCTTTTTGGGTGTGTTGGGAGCAAATGAGCGTTTCCGGAGGAAGGGAGGATGGCTTCCTCTTCCAGGAAGGATGAGGAGGAGAAGTTGGAAAGAGGTAATTGGCTTCGGGGCATCGATGGCTGCAGCGTCTCGGTGGCGTGAAGTCGATGGCGTAGAATCAGGGAAGAGTTGGGGTTGGAAGGGACCTCAAAGCCCATCCGGTTCCAACCCCTTTGTCATGGGCAGGGATGTCCCACTGGATCAGGCTGCTCCAAGGACCATCCAACCTGGCCTGGAACATCTCCAGGGATGGGGCAGCCACAACTTCTCTGGGCAACCTCTTGAGAGCCTCATCACTCTCATCGTGAAGAAATTCCTCCTCATGTCCCGTCTAAATCTGCCCCTCTCCAGTTTAAAGCCATTGCCCCTCATCCCATCACTCCATGCCCTTGGAAAAAGTCTCTCCCCAGCTTTCTTGGAGCCCCTTCAGGTACTGGAAGGTCACTCTAAGGTCTCCTCGGAGCCTTCTCTGCTCCAGGTTGAACAACCCCATCTTTCTTGGAGCCCCTTCAGGTGCTGGAAGGTCACTCTAAGGTCTCCTCGGAGCCTTCTCTTCTCCAGGTAGAACAACCCCAGGTTTCCTGGAGCCCCTTCAGGTACTGGAAGGTCTCTCTAAGGTCTCCTCGGAGCCTTCTCTTCTCCACGTAGAACAACCTCAGGTTTCTTGGAGCCCCTTCAGGTACTGGAAGGTCACTCTAAGGTCTCCTTGGAGCCTTCTCTTCTCCACGTAGAACAACCCCAGCTTTCTTGGAGCCCCTTCAGGTGCTGTGAGGTCGCTCTAAGTTCTTCTTGGAGCCTTCTCTTCTCCAGGATGAACAACCCCAGGTTTCCTGGAGCCCCTTCAGGTGCTGTAAGGTCACTCTAAGGTCTCCTCGGAGCCTTCTCTTCTCCAGGTAGAACAACCCCACCTCTCTCACCCTGTCCTTCTATGGAAGGTGCTCCAACCCTCCCATCATCTTCGTAGCCCTCCTGCTGAGCTTTGACATCTGCCTTGTCCTCCAGCTGGTGGTGTCCATCACCGCTTGGAAGAACCTGATCCAGTGGGATCAAAGAGGTCCCCAACGGCCACTCTGGAGCTGCTGTTGCCCCCCCCCCCCCCAAGTCCGGCTACGGTGACCGCTTTCAAGTCGTTCGTTAGGAGCGGAGACCCACCTCACCACAAGCACCGTTGTAGACAGCGATGAGGTCTCCCCTCAGCCTCCTTTTCTCCGGGCTAAACAGTTCCCGCAGCTGCTCCTCGTAAAACGTGTTCTCCAGAACCTTCACCACCTTAAAGGTCTTCTGGATTTTACAAGGGTTGTATTCAAAAAAGGATTTCTCTGTTGTGAGAAACCCCAACGGATCAATCGCTTGAACCCAGGTGAGAGTCACCACCACAGCTGCTCAATAAATCCCCGTGGTGGAGTCAAACACCAGATGGTGTTGGTTGGTGTGGAGCACCACCTGCTTTGGTCCTCAGCATCTGCCATCCAGAAGGGCCTGGAGAGGTGGGACCACCCCAACCTCATGGAGTTTAATGACTTCTGCTCCATCCGTGGATGTGGGGTTGGAACTGTGCCGCCGGTCAGGGCTCCTATCTGGAAGAACTCATCCATCCCGGAGTGGACCATCAGGATCAAAAGAGCTCCAAGATCCTCGCTGTGAGGAGAGCAGATGAACCAACCAGAAGATTGGATGGAAGCAGCAGCTCTTCCACCCTCATGGGGTTCAATGACCTCTGCTCCATCCGTGGATGTGGGGTTGGAACTGTGCCGCCGGTCAGGGCTCCTATCTGGAAGAACTCATCCATCCCGGAGTGGACCATCAGGATTTGAGAGCTCCAAGGTCCTCGCTGTGAGGAGAGCAGATGAACCAACCAGAAGATTGGATGGAAGCAGCAGCTCTTCCAACCTCATGGAGTTCAATGACCTCTGCTCCATCCGTGGATGTTGGAACTGTGCCGCCGGTAAGAGCTCCTATCTGGAAGAACTCATCCATCCCGGAGTGGACCATCAGGATCACGAGAGCTCCAAGATCCTCGCTGTGAGGAGAGCAGATGAACCAACCAGAAGATCGGATGGAACCAGCAGCTCTTCCAACCTCATGGAGTTCAATGACTTCTGCTCCATCCGTGGATGTGGGGTTGGAACTGTGCCGCCGGTCAGGGTTCCTATCTGGAAGAACTCATCCATCCCGGAGTGGACCATCAGGATCAAAAGAGCTCCAAGATCCTCGCTGTGAGGAGAGCAGATGCACCAACCAGAAGATTGGATGGAAGCAGCAGCTCTTCCACCCTCATGGGGTTCAATGACCTCTGCTCCATCCGTGGATGTGGGGTTGGAACTGTGCCGCCGGTCAGGGCTCCTATCTGGAAGAACTCATCCATCCCGGAGTGGACCATCAGGATTATGAGAGCTCCAAGATCCTCGCTGTGAGGAGAGCAGATGAACCAACCAGAAGATTGGATGGAAGCAGCAGCTCTTCCACCCTCA